>NW_017731630.1:666459-674460 GCF_001890085.2 Hipposideros armiger
CAGGGTCACCATCAGCCGAGGGGTGCTGTGCCCACCTCCCACCCGTCCCAGGCGTGTCCACGCACGTGCGAACTGCTGTACCCTTGCCCCCCAGTCAGAAGCCCCGGTGCCTCGGTTTCCCCGCCAACAACAAGGGCCGGGGCCGGGCACTGCCCCTCATGCTCCAGCCTCACCTCAATGCAGCCCCTCTGACCCTCCTCCCCAGGCCCGGCCTCCGCATCCCCTCCCCACCCACCCCGGGCCACCAATGGCATCCCCAGACGCCAGCCACAAAAGGCACTCTGTTGTCCTGCCTGGCCCTCTGAACAGTGCCCGCCTGTGTGTCCTGGGAAAAGGCTGCACTGGGGGAGGGGCGTGGTGGGCACCCGTGGCACCGAGGACAGCCCAGGGGCTGGCGGGCGGGTGGGGGCTGGGAGAGCAAGGAGAGGCCGCCTGGGGTACCCAGCCACCCCAGCCCACGGCAGCCTGCCCTCCTGGCTCAGGGTGTCCCATGGGCCACACAGAGGCCTCCTGGGCTGTGGCAGGTCAGGCAGAAACAGCTCCAGCAGGGGCCCTTGACACAGGCCCGGGACAGCCTGTCGGGGTGGTGTCAGGGGCTTGGGGCCACAGGACAGGTCAGCAGAGCTGGGCAGGCCTCCTTCATGAGCGCAGAGCCAGGTGGGCCCGGGCAGAGCCCACCTCCCCTCCCTGTGGCACTACCTAGCCCCACCCCCCAGGGCTGCCAACTGGACCCCAGTGACCACCCTGGCTGACGGTGGGGCATCGCGGTCTGGCCCTAAGGAGCCCCTGGCTCTTAGTCCACTCACAGCAAAGACACGGGGCAGACCGAGGAGGCGTCCCTCGGAGCTGGCAGGGGGCGCTGGGGTGGGGTTGGGTTACCATCAGGCCCCCGAGAGGCCCACCTTGCCCACCACACCTGCCAAGCCTAGTCCCATAGGGGGCCTTCTCCTGCCTGGCTGGCTGGAAGCCAGGCAGAACTGCCCAGGCGGGGACCCCCTGGATTGTACACTGCTGGGGGCTGTGTGGGGGCCTTGTTCGGGGCTGGCTCCACTCCAGGCCGCCCTGCACAGAACCTCACCCGCTCCCCCACCCACAGAGGGCAAGGTAGGTGTCACCTCCATTTCACAAAGGAGGCAGGCAGACCCCAGGTAACTTTGGAGAGCCCAGGGCCAGCTCTCTGATGGGCCTTGGAGGGTCTAGGCCTCATCACCACCTCCTCTCGCCCAGGACCTGGTCGCCCCAAACCACCTGCAGGCCTTGAAGACACGCCAGCTCTGAGGTCTTGCTCTGCCATGCCCCCTGCTGGGCTGCCCTGCCTGGCACACACCCACTCATCTCAGGACATGGGGCAAGGTGGCTGCCGAGAAAGCCTCCCCAAGCCTGAAGGGTCTCCCAATAGTGGGTGTGCCCTCCTTGGTGCTCCCACTGTGTCCTGAACCCCCAAGCATGCATGCACACACATGCATGTGCACATACATACACACATGTACACTTGTGTGAGCATTTCTATATGTGCAGCTCACGCTTGCAGCATGCGTGATACGCTTGCATGCACACACCTGCTCACAGACACGCTCCCTGGAGAGAGCCCCAAGTGGGGACAGTGATAGCATCTGTCCCATGGGACTCAGGAGGAGGGGAGGCTTCTGGAATTCTGGGTATCACACCTCATTGTCCTCTCCTCTCAGTGTCCCCCTGTTTGGTGCCCTACGACAGAGGCTCTGCTGCAGTGCCTGCCCAGCTGCCGGCCCACAAGTGATGCCCCCAGCCACACACCACACCACATCAGGATCTAAGGTCCCTAGGAGGAGGGGCTCGTCCAAGGTCACCTGCCCAAGGTCACATGGGGAAGGCATGGAGACAAGATCGGAAGAAGACTTCAGGAAGGGGTCCAGCTACACGGCTGGGTCCTGAGGCTGCCGTGGGAGGGATGCGGTCCCAGGAACAGGACGCCACACTGTTCATGTGCCCCACTGATTGGTGAGGCCTGGAGGGTAGAGACAGCAAGGTCCTGACAGCACGGGCAGAGGCGAGAACAGACAGGCACTTGCTCAGGCAGGATGTGTGTCGTGGAACTCAGGTCCCCTGGCTCCCAACGCCCCCAGCAGTACCCTGGACTGTGGCAGGCCTGGCCATCCCAAGACGGAGGCAGGGCAGGCACGCTGTCCCCGTCTTCAGAGGAACGAAGGCTCCCCCAGCTGGAGGCTGGACCCTGGGGAGCAGGATTCAACCTAGGCCTCCAATACCCACCGGGGGCCGGCTGCCCTCTGTCTGGGACTCCTGAGAAGAAGGGGGAACAACAGAGAGTGTGGGGCTGGGTCTCAGGGCCACAACCAACCCCACCCCTTGTTCTGGGTGGAGACGGGGTGGGGGAGCCAACCTGCAACCCAGGGCAGGACTTTGGAGCCCACACCGGGGACAGGCGGGCACTGAGGTGGGCAAGGCGTGCGTGTGCACGAGCAGTGTAGGAGCGAGTGTAAGTGTCCCAGGACGAGTGTGTCTGGGAGTCTGTGCACATGCAGCATGTGAGTGGCCAGTGTGCACATGCGCGAGTGTGTGTGCCCTTGTGGAGAAGGTAGGCCTGGGGGTGGGGTCTGGGGACAGGGCAGGGCGGGGCAGAGGGCGCTTTCTCCCTCTCATTGACTCCTGCTCCTTTCCACTCAGGTTCTGAAGTCACACATTCCTCAGGGGACAGGATGTCCCCCAGCCAAACTGGGTCCTCACCAAGACGTGCCCTCCACAGCCCCAGCCCCCAGCACTTGATGGCTCAGGGCACACTTGGGCAGGGCAGCAGGACTCCCAAGGATCACCCAGCTGATGGTCAAAGTCACCTTGCCAGGCAGGAAGGAGGCTCCTGTCTGACTGGGGGAGTGGGGAGGAGAGGTCACTATTAATGGGTGAGGGGCAGACTTCAGGGGGTGGGGCTTTGTGTGTTTCCTCCAGCCCCCTCCCAGGTTTGGACCAGTGGCAGGCCCAGCCACCTCTGCGTGACCCCGCAGAGCTGCAAGGCCTGCTCCCCCTCACCTCAGGCTCCCCACCTCCCCTTTATTCTCCCACCTCGTCACCACTCGAGGGACCCTCAGCCCACTTCTCAGCCAAGTCAGCACCCCCCAAATTGGCCTCGGAGCCTGACTCTGCCTGCCTGTCCTGGGGGCCTCCCCTGGCCTCTGGCAGTGGTGGGGCTGGGATCCCACAGTCACCCAGCAGGGCCAAGCAGGCCACAGGGACCCTCACTGCACCCCTCTGAGCGAGCCCTCAAGGACGCCCACAGAGCTACATGGGCAGGAACATGGTGGTGGGACCATCATAAAGATGGAAATAACAGGGATGCCAAAGGGGTGGGGGAGGATTCTGGGGGCCATGGGGGTGGGGGTGATATAGGGGGGTGTGGTGGGGTGAGCCAGGTGCCCGTGGGTACACAGAACACTCCTATCTGCCTAAACTACTTACAGGACAGACACATAGGATTGCGCTTGTGGAGGCACAGAACATTCTGGAAGGACAAGGGAACCAGTAACGGTTACACAGGATGGGAGGACTTGGGTCTGGGGCGGAAGGGAACTCCTTTTGCTCTCTGATCTTCTGGTGCTATCCCCAGCACTTGCCACTTTTTCAATTAATAGAAATGAGTTCATCTGAAAACGGAGGAGGGTGGGGGCACAGAGCAGGACGTAAGGGGCCCCTCCCAGCCTCTTTGTACTTCACCCCCGAGCTCTAGTCCTGCGTATCCCAGACAGCAGGCCTCGTCCCCACCCACAGCAGAGGAGACAGGGAAGGTGCCACAGGTTCTCCTGCTGGAACTGAGATCTGTACCCAGAGCTTACTGTCAGCTGCATCTGTGGGTCTTAGGGTCTCCTGTGCGGGGAGGGGGTTCACACCTGTCACCTGCACTGTGCTGAGGTCCTGGCGTCAGAGTTCCCACTGAAGCCCTTACCCTCTCAGGCCCCACTTTTCCCAATAACTGTCACGGGCAGTGGTGGGAGGAGGGGTTCTCCCATGCCTTGCCACGCCTGATGTCCCACGGAGGTGGACATCCGCAGGGGCCCAGATCTGGACAGGGGCGCACTCTCATGCTGTGCCTGCCTCCCCCTTCTTTATGGAGCACATGTGCTGCACTGTGCGTCCGTTCATGCACCACACTGATTGGTGGGGGGGAGGCTTGGGGGGGGCAGGGTGGTGACCACTCTGTTAGGATGAGTAAAGTGTGCAGTGCAGTGCAGGTGTGGGGGGCGCAGGCCCCTGGGCATTCTGCTCCCTGCCATCCTGCTGCCCCAGGGGCACCCGCCATCTCTCTGGCATGCCCACCAGGCCAAATCACCGCTCATGCTGAAGGCTCACCCATGGCCCCCAGGACATAGCCCGCCGCCTGCGGGGCCCTGAGGTCTGAGCCCGCTCCCTCTGAAGCCCCTGTCCTGCCAGCCACTCTCCTCTCCAGCTCCCGCCTGGTCCTCAAACCTGCACTCTCACTTGCCACAGGCCTTTGCATGGCTGTTCCCTCCACTTCCTTTCCTTCTTTACCGCCACCCACCCGCCCCTCTGCGGGTCCCAGTTTAGCTGCCACGTCCTTGTGGGAGCCTCCCGGGAGCGCCGCCTCCGGACTCCTGCAGGCCGCTGTCCTCTGCCCCTGGGGCCCATTCACAGAGCTTGTCAGGGTCTCCTTGCTCCCATATTTCCACCAGCCTTGGGGGTGGGGGGACCACGCCCTCAGCCTTGCATGCTGTGCACCCCCAGAGTGTGTACACGTGGGCACCCACACATTTAGTGTGTATGTGCACGCAGGCTGTGCACAGGGGTCCTGGGGTCCTCTGCTTACCCAGAAACCACAGCTCTGCCCCTTGGCCCAGCTGCAGCAGTGAGGCTGGAGGCTGGAGGTACCAGAGGACAATGGGAACGCACGGGTTTGCTGGCAGGGATGGGGTTAACAAAGCCCTCCAGGCTCCGGGGTCTTTATGGGGGGGTTAGAGTTTCACTCCCAGGGGTCCATCTCTTACAGACAACACAGCCTGGACACAGGACCTGCCCTCAGGGAAAACATGGTTCCACTAAACACTGCCATTTACACAGACCTGTACCTCGCCTCGCACAGTTTGGCAGTTTGCACGCCTCCACACACATGCGTGCAGCTGGTGGCTGGACACACGTGTGTGCCTGGCACACATGCACACAAACACGCTCGCTCACGCCTGTGCACAATGCACGGGGCCAGGAGAGTTTGGGGAGCGACGGGTGACTGAGGCTTGGGCTGAGCCGCGAGTGACCGGACCTGACGGGAGCGAGGGGCGGGCGGGCAGCTGGGGCTGCCCGTGCTGGGGCGAGCGCCACAGGCCGCTGAGGAGACGGAAGGGGCGGAAGGGGCGGGCAGGGCGGCGGGCGGGCGCGGGCGCCCTCTCCCGGAAGTCCGAGGCAGCGCGCCGCCCTCCGCCCGCGGCCACCGCAGCCCCGCGCCAGCCGCTGGTACCCGGGGCCGGAGACTTCCCCAGAGGCCGGGCTCGGGGCCCCCGGGGCCCGCTTGAGGAGGCAGGGCCGGACCGCCCGGCCCCGGGGCGGGGGCGCCTCGGGAGGCTGCCCGCAACGCAGGCCGCTCGCCCGGCCCCGCGGCCGCGTGTCCGCAGGCTCCGAGTTGCCTCGGGACCTCGCCGGCCCGGGCGCTGCAGACCCCGCACGCTGTGGGCCCCGCACGTCGGCTCCCGGGACGAGGGCGCGGGCCGGCAGGGCCCCGAGAGCAAAGCCCGCGCCCGGACTTCACGGACGCGACCACTGAGGTCCGCGAGGGGCCGGGGTCTGCGGACGAGGGAAGGGACTGGAAGGGCTCGGCCACTTGGCCGCGTCCCCGACCCGGGCCGGGGGCGTGCGGCGTGATGCCCAGAGCGACGACTCGCCTCGGCCGCCCCCGCGTGGGAGCGCGGCGAGGACAAGCGCCCTTTTCCAGATTCCGAGGCGGCGAACTCCCGGCTGGGGCCCCGCGCCCCGTGCCCGCCCGCGCCGCCGCGCGCCTCCCCGGCACCTTGCTGCCCGCCTCGGGGCTCGGCCCCAGCCGCCGGGGCTCCCGGGCTCCCGGGCAGGCCCCCGCCCCCCCAGATTCAGGCGCAACAAGTCTGAAAGCAGCGCCCAGGTGCAGCGGTGGAGCCGGGAGGGAAGGCGCCGGGCCCGGCGCGGGGCGCTCCGGGATCCCCGAACACGCGCAATGTCCGCGTCCAGGGACCGGGTGCGGGGGGCTGCCTCGGCGGGCGGCCCACACCCGCTCCCAAGCCTCCGACTCGGAGCGGGCGGGGACGCGCCCGGGAGCCGCCGCCCCGCCTACGTTCGCTTGACCTTGCGAGGGTCCTCAAAGCCGGACCCCGCGGCACCCGGGCGTCCGGGCTCAGAGTTTCGCTGCCGCCTCCGCTGCGGGGGTCGCGGAGGCATGTGAGGCTCAGGGCTCTAGAAGACGCCATGGCCGCCTCCCCAGACCCCACACATCGTATATCACCTCCGAGATGTGAAAACGGACCCCAGCTTCGCGCCCCCCCCCCACACACACACCCGCCCGCGCGGCCGCTGCTGGTCCCGGGCGGAGGCTCTCGCTCCGAGGGGGCGTGTGTTTGTGTCCGTGGGGGAGGGCGCCGCAGGTCTCCTCGGATCCGGAGGGTGGGGTGGGAGCGCAGACCTCCCAGCCCCCCCAACACACATGCCAAGCGGCTCCTCGGGGGCGACAGCGCGCGCCCCCTGCCCACCCACCCACACGCCTTCACACCTTTCAACGCGTCGGGAGTTGCGGCTACGGAATCCTCGCTCCAAACCCGGGGGGGTGGGACGCGAGGGGAGGCGCGCGGAGGGAAAGGGGACCGGAGGACGGGCGGCTTGGGGCTCCTGCGGCTCCATCCTGCGTCCCTGCGGTCCGGGAAACTTGGAAGCCCAAAATAAAAGTAAAAAGGGATGGGTGCCCAGCGCCCGGGGTCTGGGCATCAGGCTGGGCGCTCTCTCTAGGCTGCCTGGGAAGCGACCCAGCGGGAGCAGCCGCGGCCCGGCCGAGGGACCTGGGCTCGGAGCCGCAGCCTCCGACCAGCGATTCTTCAGCTCCGCCGCTCCCTCCCAAGGCAGGCCCGTGGTGCGCTCTGCCCGGCTCGGGGGGCCGCGAGGACCGGGCACGAGGGTGCCTGACCGAGCCAGAGCCCTCAGACTCCCCGGGAGGCGGCGGCGGGGCCGTGTCCGTTCCTCCGGGCTGCTCCGAGCGAGCGCGGTGTCCGCGGAGGGCCGGCGGCCTCTGCCCGCTGAGAACCGGGACCGAGGAGCACCCAGAGCCCGGCCTCCACGCTGCGCGCGGAGAGGGCCCAGCGCCGGCCCAAAGTTCGAAGCGGCTTATCCGCGCGGCCTATCCGACCGAATGGGGAAGAATATGAGAAAGGAACAGCCAGGCATTTGTGTGTGTGTGTGTGTGAGTGTGTGTGAGAGAGAGGGGGTGGGGTGGGGGTGGGCGCTAGGGTAGCCCTCCTCCCAATTTGGGGTAAGAGAATCTCTAGGAGTCTGCACCGCCAATGCCGGGTCTCTGGTTGAGGGCTGCCAGGGGGAGACCGGGGGCTTCTCGCACAGCCCTGGGGCTCTGTCAGTGGAGGAAGGACATCCCAGCCTCCAAAATGTCGGTAGGGGCTCTTGGTGTGATTTAGGGGAAGGGGGACACACTGGGGTGTCTCTCCTCAGCCTACCTGGGTCTATGTGTGGCTGTGGGGATCACATCTGGGGCTGTCAGAGACCCCCGCCAGCGTCTGTACGTGTCGGGGACATAACGGGAACGCCTTCCCTAGCGTGCCCTGGGTCTGTGCATGTGATGGGAGGGGGCGCCTCCCCCAGCCCAGCATGCCAGCCTGGCCAGGCTGCGTGCGAATAGATTTGGGGGAGGTGAGCCGTGCCAGGGGCCTCTCCCACATCCTGGGGCGCCCCCTCCTCAGCCCGCCCGGTGTGGGCTCGCGGAGACCTGCCAGATCTCGTCGCCGCCGCTGGAGGAGGCAGGGGGCTGTGGTGGGG
>NW_017731630.1:675110-700406 GCF_001890085.2 Hipposideros armiger
CGAGCCGAGCCGAGCCGGGGGCGGGGCGGCCTGGGGAGGAGGAGGAGGCCGAGGACCCGGAGAAGGAGGAGGAGAGAGGCGAGCCGCTTCCCCCACCGGGCTGCCGGCGCTCCCCAATCTCTCGCTCTCTGAAACTGGATCCCGAATCGGGAGCCAGAGACCGCATTACGGATTACATCAGGCTTTATACAGCTTCCAGATCACACATTAGCGGGGAGCGCGAGCGGGGGACGGGGTGTGGGGGAGGGGAGCGCGATAAGGGCGGGGGGTGGCGGATAAAACGCACACACGCGCGCACGCCGAGGAAAGCCCGGCGCCTGCCCCAGGCAGCAGGAAAGCCAGGAGTTGGGGCTCTGCTCTCTGCTTCTTCCAGGAGCCGAGGAGAAGCTGCCTGCTGGCTGGGTGATGGGTGGATGGACGGTCGGAGAGATGGGAGGGTGGATGGATGGACAGACAGCAGATGGATGGAGGGAAGTGACAGGGGGTCGTGCATGAACAATGTAGGTGCACGGCAGGATGGGATGGGTGGAAGGATGGAGGCGGTAAGTGGGTGTGGGTGGAGGGGGTGTGCAGGAGGATGGATGGATGGACGGACAGATGCCTGGGGAGATGGGTGGCGTGTTGGGTGGAGGGGTGGAGGGTGGGAGGATGGATGGAGGAAAGAGGCAGTGACGATGGGCAGGACAGGTGGGGGCCTAAATGGACGCATGGCACGAGTGGAGGGCTGCGGACCCTACACATGAGGGTCAGAGGTTGGTAGGGTGGGACGGGCCAACCTGAGCTGCCCAGGTTGGGCTTGTCCAGCCTTTCCTGGGGGGGAGGGGGCTTCTGAGAGATACTGGGGGAGGGGCTTGGGAGAAGAGCCAAGAGAAGGTGGGTGTGACAGTGAGGTCTAGCCTACCCTTTGTCCTGTGTAGCTCTCCTCAGTCACCCCCTCCCTGTTCTCATCATCTATACTCTGACTTGGTGACAGTGAGGACACCCCCATCCCATATTTGGATCTTGTTTCCTATGAGCTGATGGAGATGGCCCCTTTAGCTGCTTCATCTTCCATCTTAAAGCACTCACAGTCCCTGTTCTTCTACCCCTTTGGCTAGATAGGCTTCCCTGGAATGAAATCCAGAATCTTGGAGAATGGCCTCAGGGCAATTACTTCAGGGTTCCTTCTCTGCTAGGATGCTTCGGCCTCCCACCTCTTGCTCTTTTTTTTTAATAACTTGTGGTCCACTCTGAATGTAAGATCCTCTTCGCTTCTGCCTGAATATCCAATACTGTACACACCGATCATCTTAGCAGCTCACTAAGGCCTTTGCTGCCCAGGCCAACATCTGGTCCAACTGTCTGCTTTTCTCAGATTCAGCAGAAGGCTCCATCAGGGTCTCATCACTTCACTATCAAACATTTATTCACAATCATTGTCACCATTCTCAGCCTCAATGTCAGCATGCATCCCACACTGTTCTCTCCATGACCATCACCATTACCCCCAATCAGTGTCACTCCATCACCATCACAGTCATCACCACCGTCACAGGCCATAGTCAGCACCCCTACCACCAGCACCAATTGCCCAGGGGAAGGGTGAATGCCCAGACACATTGGTCATTTCATCAGGTAGAGCGCTGTCCAAACCAGTCACTCTTGTGGCCTAAACCTCTAGGGATGTCCTGAGGAGCTGGTCAGAAGGGCCACGGAGGCACGGAGCCTGAGGCAGCCCCAGAGGGCAGGGGAGGGCACCCTTCCCAGTCCAATCTCCTGGGCAGCCTTCTTCCTCACCCTCCCTCCTGGGAAAGGGCCTTCTTCTCTGAGTCTGGGGGAAGACATGGCAGTGGTGCCCGGGGGGGCTGCGGTGAGGACCCACAGCTGTGCCTGCCCCCCTTCCGGTGCCCAGGTCCTCCTCACTGCAGCTGCCCTTGCTGCTGGTGCTCCTCGCTGCACTAGCAGCCTGTGGCCACCAGGGGGCCTCTGACATTAGGCTACGAGGCAGCGCCAAGGGTGCGGGCATCTCTGAGTCAGGATTTCAGCTGCTGGTTTTGCCACCAGCCCTTCTCCCTGCTGTGGGGGAGGGTAGCAGCCATCCCTGCTTCTCTGCTTTAGGGACCAGGCCAGGCTGGGGCCCCTCCAAACAGGCCATCCGGGGTGGTGTCCCCCACAACTGGAGCTTCTCAGCAGGGTCATGCCTGCCCCCTCCCTGCACGGGGGACTCCTCGCCTCCATCCCTGACTTGCCACTTTTAGAAAATCGTCCCCTTGCCCCAGTTCCTGACCCAGAACGCTCTCTAGGAGAGGCAGAGAGGACCCTGCCCCCCAGAGTCAGCCGGGCTCCTGCTCAGATGTGGGGAATTCTGCCCCATGACCTGGCCCCCAGCTCCCAGCTGAAAGCCCTGAAACAAAGAGGATCGTGCTCACCTGCTGTGGCCTCAATTACCTACTGGTCTGTGAGTACCTTGACTGAAAGGCTTTGAAGGTTTCTCACAGACACTCCAGGGTTCTGGAGTCCTGAACCAATGGCCGCTTGCCTGAGATTTGCTACCAGTTTACACCCAGAAGCCTCACTCACCAACACTTGTTCAAACCCCTGGCCCCTCACCACTCTTCCCCACCCAGACCTGGGGGCCTGGCCACAGCTTAAAGAAACCCAGGGTGGGCTCCACCAGGAAGTGGAAATTGATGGTCCCTGCTGGGCCGGCCCTGTCCAGCTGGACAGCAGGTCCCACAGCCTCCTCATTCAGCCCCAGAAGGAATGTGACCCTTGTCCCCTTAAAAGCCCTATTCATGGCCATAAACCAATCCCTGACCACCGTCATCTACTCAGCTGTGACCCCTAAGTGACTTTAAACTCATTGACCGCTGACCCTGGTCACACGCTGAGCCCTGACCCCACGGCAGTTTTACACACCCAGCTCTCAGTGCCAAGGCTGTGTAGACTCTAAGACACCCTAAAGGGATGGGAACATTGAGGTCTAGGAGGACCCCAGGCTGGAGCAGCAGGAAGGATACCTCAAAGTTCTGTCTATTTCTAACCATTTTCACATAGGACGGTGTCCTCCTCAGGGGGAGAAGTGAGGGCTTGGGGAGGGGGGTTATTTGTCGGGGCCTGGGTGGTCTAGGACCAAGCTTCCTGACCCCAGGTCCATGGGACAGAGGTGGGGTGAGGGTTCTTAGCACCCTCAGCCCTTCCCAGGGGACATCCGCATCCTTTCCAACCAGCGCAGTGAACTTCGCAAACCAGAGGCAGTTGGATGAGGGGTGGGGGCTGTTGGTTGACTCACGCCCGACAAGTAACTGTGGACACAACATGCCACAGTTAGCCTGCCAGTCAGGACACACAGACGCAAGGCCCTCCTGTGAAGGCTCTGTCCTCAGGCCCCCTGAAAAGAGCGCCTTTTGTGGGCCCCACCCAGGCCTGGCAGACCTGTCGGTGTGCAGCCCAGCGCCCAGGCGTTCCCCTGGCCGTGGTGCTGACTGAGTCCTCAGCCTTTTCCCTAGGAGAGCTTATATAACCCAAGTGGCCTGCCCTCCCTGGGGAGCAGGAGGTTGGGGTAGTTGCTTTCAACCACTCCTCCTCACAAATCTCCAGGTGAGAACGAGGCGTCATTGGCGGGTTCTCCTGACACCCCCTCCGGCAAAGGAAATGAGGGTCAGGGAGAGGCGAGGTGGCACCAGCCTGTGCTGCTGTGGGGCTCTGGGGCTGGGGGCCGGCTGGGGAACCCCTGGGGCCTTCGAGGCCCTTGCAGACAGTGAAGCCTGGCTGTGCGGGCTCCTGACACTTCCACAGCAGCTGTGCTGACCGGATCGACTTTATTCCCTGTCTCTATCTGCCCTCGTGGCAATTATCACAGGCCACAAGGCATGGCGCCATTCCAAAGCTGGGCAAACAGGCTCAGAGAGTGATGTGACTCGCCCAGGGTCACACAGCCGGGGGTTAGAATGGACACCAAAGCCTTTGCTCTGATTAGGGTGGGACCCAGGGTCACAGACTTGTTCTTCAAAGGGGTCTTCGTTATTGACAGGGCAGAAAGGAAAGTGGCGGGGGAGGGGAACTGTACAGTCCCTGTTTTGGGCCAGGCACTGCACTAAACACATCTGAAGTACTATGTCCAGGCCTCACAACATCCTGACTGAGCCCTGGTCCTGGTCACACGCTGGCCCAGATTCCTGCTCACAGACTGAGCCCTGATCGTGGGCATACAATGTTCCCTGATCCATAATCTCGTCACATCCTGGTCACACCTGAGGATGGACATCAACTGTAATCATCTGACCAGTTTCCAGCAAGCCCCTCTTATGGGCTGGTGCCCTGCCCACACCAGGCCCACACCCCACCCCACTGCCCCGGTTTCTAAAGCAGAGGCTGTGTGGACTTCAGGGCCTGTGCAAACAGCTGCCCCAGCATCCCCCCAGGCTCTCCCTCTGGGCTTAGCAGGATGCCAAGCAAGCTCTGGGAGCTTTCAGTGCAGGGAGATTAAGCATTTAATAAACAGCGCAGTGAAAATCAATGCAGACAATCAGAGCGATCAGGGAGCCACCGGGAACAGAGGCTGGAGATGTCCTCGCCGGCCCTGCACCCTCCCTGCCACACTCCACTCAGAAGCTCCAAGTGGCATTCTCAGGTGCAGGCTGGGCTCTCTCTGCCCACCCGGTGCCCTGCCCGGGCTACCCCCTAAGACAGGTGTGTTCCCACACAGTCACCGCCTCTGTGTGCTTGGCACAGCCGGCTCTAAAGAGGCCCTGGGGGTTCACAGAGACCCTGGATGCTGCCTGGGCCTGCTCACATCCCAGACCCTGACATCCCATTTCCACGGCCCCGCCTGGAGGCCTTACTGCCTCTAGCTATCACTGGGTCGGGGGCACTAGCCTGGGCACCCTAGGACACAGCCCAGCCTGGGTAGCGGGTGGCCAGACAGACACACAGAGGGCAGTAGATACATCACTTCCATACCAAGTTTCTCTAAGGGTGGTCTCAGGCCCCTGGGGGCTCACCACGGTGACATTTTGGGGGTGGGTCCCAAGGGTCCTCACAGCCCTGAGGTCTGAGGTCCATCTAGGCGGAGGAGGGCCTGGGCCTAGGTGCCCGGAGCCATCCCTACCGTCTCCTCCCCTCAGCCTGTCCCAGCAGGGCCTCAGGCCAGCCAGTCCCATGTGCTTGAGGGGTGCCCTCTGTGTGCAAATTCTGCTGACACTGACACGCCCCCACAGGACACGCTCCTTTACCCACACCCCCTACATGAGATGCAGCACATCCAATGCAGTTGGGGCCCTCGGAAGCCCCCAAACCTGCTCTGTACCCTGCTGCTTGATGAAGATGATGACAGGTGAGGCCTAGAGGCTTGCGGGACCACAGACAGAGGGGCCAGGGTCCCAGTCACTGTGTGACGTGGACCCTCCTGCCTCCCTGGCTCTCAGGCCACTTGTTACAGCGGCCGATGCCTGCCCCAGCTGACACAGAGGCCCAAAGGAGGGGGAAGGATGTCGGGGCACGCTCACGTTTAGGGAGCAGGGAGAGGTGTGTGCACATGTGAGCGTGTGGGCATGGGAGTGTGAACACCAGTGTGTGCACATATGTAC
The DNA here is from genome assembly GCF_001890085.2 of Hipposideros armiger. Lineage (NCBI taxonomy): Eukaryota > Metazoa > Chordata > Mammalia > Chiroptera > Hipposideridae > Hipposideros > Hipposideros armiger. The sequence continues at coordinate 680,678 of NW_017731630.1, forward strand.
GTGTGTGCGGGCATCTTACACGTGAGCATGTGTGCCCCTGCGCACAGCCCACAGGCCCTGCCCTCCCCCTCCTCCCAGACCCTCCTCCATGCCCCTCGCGGTCCCCATGGGGCAGACTTGACTCTAATGTCAGGGAGGGACCAGGCCCTGCAGCTGACTGGCACGGCCAGGTCCTCCCCATGCAGATCAAAACTTTAAAAACAAAGAACCAGGTTGGACCTGATGCAGATTCTCCCACAGGTGAGTGGGGGATGGGCCCCTCCCCACCTAGACCGGGGACTGGGCTTTCCAAGACGTTGGGGTGCTTCCTGGCAGCCTAGTAGGTGGACAGCTCTGGCCCAGGGCTGGTGAGAGGCGTCTCCACTGGACTCCCTCGCCCACGGGAAGGGGCTGGCGCCTCCAGCTGGCTAGGACCATCACCACGACGACCAGCGGAGCCTGGGTTGGGGCCTAGGTGATGTGGGACCAGCACCGACCTCTTTGCTTATGTGTCTGCCACATGAGAGGAGGACACCAGAGTGAGGCATGGGGCCTGGGCCTGGGGTATAGACAGCAAACCCTGCCCCAGCCAGGGACAAAGCGGGTGGCCCACCCACAGGCAGCAGGGGAGGGCCCGTGCATCTATCTCTCTGTGGGATGTGTCCCCCACGGTGCAGCCCGCCTGTCCCTCCAGGGAACACCCTCTGCCTTGGGACCTGGGGGCCCCGAAACCTGGTAGATGGCCAGTCCCTTCCCTGCCTGGGCCTCAGTTTCCCTGTATGTTCAGCGAAAGTTGTGGCAAATTCTCAGGGCTGTTCAGATGAACTCTGGCCCTGCCCCAGCCTGCCCTCCTCCCAGGGCTGAGATCCTTCTGAAGGGCAGGCGTGACCAGGGAGGTCTGTCCCGGTCCCCCCAGGAGACACCTGCGTCACCCTGAGCACAGCCCTGTCCATGCCCTCCTGCCCACCCTTCCCTGCCTGAGCCTGGTTCTTCCTCATCCTGGGAAGCTCGTCTGCTGTGTCCTCTGAGACGCTCTTTTACGTTGGGCTGCCTGGCCCATGTGGCTCTCAGGGAGGACCCCTGTCTTTCCCTAATGTGAAGGCGACTCCCTGCCTCAGTGTTGCCACATGGCTCTGCATATTGAATCACTGTCCTGGGCTGGGAACTGCAGGCTGGGACAGGGTAGACCCGTGAGGGGACATCACCTCTCATTTGTCCCTCTCCCTGAAGCCCAGTGCGGTTAGTGGAGACCAAACCCAGGGCCTGCAAGGGCACCCAGGGAGAGCTGGAAGAAGGGAGGAAGGGGAGGGGAGGAGGGAAGCGAGGAGTGATGGGACATATGGGGCACAGATGCTGACATTTGAGACAATGAAGGGAAGCTTGCACCGCTGTAAAGACATGTTGATATTTTGTGCAACAGAGACATGGCAAGAACGTTGACTTGAGTTCTCAGTCAAGGGCTAATGTTTGCACACTTTTCCTTCCTTCTCTGACCCCCACAGCCCTGTTCCTGCATGGCTTGTTCTGAACTAGAGGCAAGGCAGCCCACCCGGGCACCAGGTTGGGGTCTCCCAATGGAGCAGAGGAAATTTGCATGTAATTTGCATATTGTTTGCATTCCAGTCAAAGGTGGAATCAATCTTCCAACTCCTGGGGTTGCTTCCCGGAACTGTAGCCTCCCAAGACCTGGCAAATATGTGGTTGCTGGAATGGGGGCTGAGGGGCGGGTCCGACTGGGAATGGACTTTACATGGTGATAATAATGCATAGCATTTGCCCAGCACTTTAAAATTTATTTTTAAATCATCAAATATTTCAAATTACATCATTAAAACAACATTGAAAAGCAGAGTGGTCAGGAAGCATAATTCCCCTCTTAAAGTGGGGAAACTGAGGATCAGAGATAGCAAGTCAATTTGCAAGGTGACATGACAAGTAAGTAATCTAGCACGGATCTGGGTCTTGCAAATCCTCTCCTGCTCTTCCCAGTAGGGTTGTTTCTTCAGCTTTCTGCCCCAACTCAACTTACTTCTGCCCAGAACCTAATGGGGGAAGATGGTGGTGGTGATGGTGGTGATAGAGATGATGGTGGTGATGGTGATGGTGATGATAGTGGTGATAGTGATGGTGGTGATGGTGGTGATGGTGATGGTGATGATGGTGGTGGTGATGGTGGTGATGGTGATGGTGGTGGTGATAGTGATGGTGGTGATGGTGGTGATGGTGATGGTGATGATGATGGTGGTGATGATGGTGGTGGTGATAGTGATGGTAGTAGTGATGGTGGTGGTGGTGCTGTTGGTGATGGTAATGACAGTGGTGATTTTGATGATGTTGAAGAAAATTGGTCTACTTGGTTTAGATGACTCAGGGAGCCAAGGACAGAATCTGTGTGGCTTTTTCCTTGAGGCTTCCAGACCCAGTGGCTGATTTAAAACTATGTCTTTCTGTAGTGGTCAGTCTGCCACCCTTCCTCCAGTGTGGAGCTCTGAGATGGTGGTGTGGGGGGTGCTCCCTTGTCAGTGCTGTCCCACATCTCACACTCCAGGCAGCCCCCTTCTGGCTGTGCTGTCTGTGTCCATCTCTCAGTGGTGTGGCCTGGGGCATCCTTATTTCTGCATCTATTGTGGCCCCTAGCTCAGGGCTGGGCCCTGGGCCTGCCTTACTCAGCACTGTCTGATGAGTGGAAGCCTTAACAATCCAGCTGTGGAGATACAGTACGACATGGGGAGCAGCTCCTCGGATCCCAAGAACCCTCCATCGCACTGCAGCCGTCTTCCCCACCCTGCCCACCACCCTGTCCTGGGCCAAGCAGGCATCTGCTCCTGCCTTCTCTGCCCTCACACGAGAGCCTGGTTCTGCAGGGCCTCAGGCTCCATCTGTCCCAGGTTCACTGCTGGGCTGTGAAGCCCACAGACAAGCAGACACCAAACCCACCACATACACACAAGCACACTCACTCACCTATCACACAACCTGGCACACAGAGCCCAGATCCCAAGCCAGGTAGAGTGAGGCCAGCCCGGGGGTTTGTTCTCCTCCACTCAGGATCCTTCTTAACCTGCTGTGCCCCATGTGGCCTTGAATGCCACCCTGACCCTGTGCAGGGACCCCTGGTGGATGTCACCCGGCCCGAGCCTATATACTCCCAGGCAGGGAGTTGTGGCCACACAAGGATCCTTTCTGAGAATCAACCAACTTGAGTGTTCCCGGGAGCTGGCAGGGGTCAGGGCCACAGGGAGCAAAACGGTGGGCCCATGGTCTCCGGACAGGTTGGGGGTCGGTTCCCAAAACCTTAAGAGGGACTTAAATGTGGAGATGCTCCGAGTCAGCAGCGAGTCACAGTCTTTTTTCCCGTCTTCTGTCCCTGACCCCATTCCCAGAGCTTCCATTTCCCCAGGTGCTACAGACATGAAATGAGTCATCAGATGGACGATGCTTAGAGCAGTGCCTGGCTGTGCAGGCCAGGCTGTGTGCTCTCTCCCCCTGTGACAAGCCGCACAGAAAGTCCACCTGGTTCCTTCTCGGGTGCACGGGTGGAGTTTCTCTAGGGTGTGCATCCAGGAGCAGAAGCGCCGGGTCAGCGGGCACGCGCAGCCTGGACTGTCCACGTGCCGCCTGCTTGCCGCCCAACGTGGCTGCTCGTGGGGGCACACACACCCAGTGTGGGCCACTGCAACATGTGTCACTGCCGCCAGTCCTGCGGGGCCGTTGATGGGCTCCTCGTTTTGGTTTCTCAGATATTCCCACTGGCCTTGGAGGCTGAGAGAAAACGGGACAAGAGATAGGCACGCTGGGACAGGTCAGCAGACAGGGCCGAGAGAGGCCTGCAGCCCTGCTCGCCGGAGGCCCCGGAGTGGCAGGAAGGACGGGGCAGTGGAGGCCAGGCTGTCATCTGCGTGTCACCTGGTTCAGGGCCCTGCATGAGCACCAGTGGGCGTGGCAGCCATGGCCAGCCAGGGAGACCCCCACTGCCTCCAGGCCTAAGCACACAGAGCCTTCCTGATGTCGGGGCCCCGTCTTCTAACGCACCTCATTTCTGAGTCCCTGGACTGCCGCCCACTGTGGAGCTCTTGGCCAGGGCCCAGAGCGTGGCGGGCAGGCTCAAGTCCAGTGCAAGGCTGGTGATGCAGGTGGGGGCTGTGGGCTCCAGGGAGGTGACAACGGCTTCTGGGAGCAGCAGGATGAGGGTCCACCCTGCTGGTCACCCAGAAAAGGGGATGAGGGCTGGAAATATGCCCCATGCTGACCAGGAAGGGGCAGCTGCTACCTGCCTGGGGGCCTCCATCCCCTTACCTGTTGACAGCCCTCCCTCGCACCTGAACCTGGCACTGGGTGAGGCCGGAGCTCGAGCTGACCATTTTGGTCCTGATGTGCAGACTCAGAGCTTCCTGTGGGATTTCACGGCGGTGTCCTGTGGCCTCTCCAGGAAAAGACACTGTTGGGGCCAGGGCCCTGCCCACTGTCCGGGGCCTGCCTCCCAGGGTACGTGGCCCCTGAGCCCCTCCCCATCCAGTCTGCTGGCAGGACAGGCGGGAGGCCCGTGTGCCTGCTGGCCTGGACTGTGACTCCGATGGAGATGTGTGCTGGTGAATGGTGGAACGTTGCCTGCCAGATAAAATTAAGCGCCTCAGAATTAAAAATACGTATTTATTTTAACTGGTTGTGGTGTTTGGAGGGAGATGAAAGGGAGGGGAGATGAAATATTACAAATTAGATAATTAAGGCAGCAGAGAGGAAAGCGCGCCGAAATGGGAACCAGAGGGGTGAATTGTGAATCCCTGCACTGCACCAATTTAGAGGGGAAAAAAGGAGTTAGATACAAAGAGGGAAAAAATTAACAGGCAACAAAAACCCAACTCAGCCAGCCTCGAAGTTTCCATTAGCGTTCATTCAGGGAATTGTCGGAGGGGACGGCCTGGAGGCTGGGGGGCCGCGGAGCCCACACAGCCTGGGGCACAGGGTGGGTACGAGGCAGGGGTCCGGCCAGTCTCAGGGTGAGGCCCACCTGGCCCATGGAGCAGGTCCCGAGGGTGTGATCGTGTAACTGGGACCCCCTCTTAGAGCAGCACCGGTGATGGAGGCCCTGGCACAGTCGTGCTGCTGGGGGCACCTGGGACGCAGAGCTGGCTGAAGACAAGCCGCTGCTGCGCAATCACCTTCTCCAGCGCCATGATGTGTGACGTGACAGAAATAAAGACATTGGTGGTGGTGCCGGGGCTGGCGGGGACATGGTGCTGGGTTGGAGGAGGATGACATGGCATTAAGAAGACGGGGGCTGCGGTGCTAATGGCAGAGGTGGCTGGTCATGAGGATAGGGTGGCATTCGGGGGCTGGGGTGCTAATGGGAGTCCCCGCTTTCTGCCTGGAGGGGCGGGCTCAAACCCCCGGGGCCTGGGGGTGGGAGGGAACGTGGCAGGCGGGGCATGTGGCTGGGGGAGTTAATGGACAGAGGGCAACAGAGGTAACCACGTGCAGAAGACCCTGTGCTGGGCCGGGCACCACGTGGCCTGGCGTGAGGCGCTGGGCTCCTGCCTGAGAGGAGTCCACGGCCCAGAGCCTGGCTTCTTGGACTGGATGTGGTGAGCGAGGGCACCTCGGGCACACCCCCAAGAGTGCTATAAGGACAGTGTGCCAGGATGGTGTGTGTAAGGAGGCGACAGTCTTAACACACACCTACGCCCACGTACACCCCCAGAATCACACCCCAGCGTACACTCCAGCAGTGCCCAGAGTGAAACACGCAGGCGATGTGGGTCACAAACGGGGCCACTGCTGTGGAGCCCGTCCCCCCTGGGCTGACCCCCTTACTGCCTGTGGCCGCTGGCACCTGCAGCCCCATATTTAGATGGTGTGAAGAACAGCAGCTCCCCAAATCCTGAGAAAGTGGGGGAGGCTATTTCCCAACAAGTCAAAGGAGAAAAGACACAGAGCTTCCCCCATGCCTGTCCCCCTCCCTGGATTGGGATGGGGGACACATAATAGATGAGGTCCTCGGAGCCCAGAGCTGATCCGAAGGTGCCGGACCCTTCCCCACCCTCAGCCCCATGTGGTCCCTGCAGCTCGTAACCCCACCTCCTGGACCCAACCTGGCCAAGGGCAGAATCTGGGGTAGGCTCTGCTGGTGGGGGGGACTCCCCACTGGTGCTGCTTCCTGGAAAGGAGCCTACTGATCTCTCCCAGAGCCAAGATCGGGGCCAGGGCCCCTCTGGCTTTGGCACCACCAGGAACGTCTATGCACCACCCTCCCCACCCCTGGAAGCCTCATTTCAAACATGGGCAGCAGGCCACTTCCCAGCACTGGCGAGGTGCGGTGGGGTGGGCTTCCGTGTGTCCATCTGCCCCATGCCCCTCCTGCTTCCTGAGAACCTGGGGAGGTGGCAGGCCCATTTTTCAGGCCAGCGATGTGTGCTGATGTGGCCTGTCTGAGGGGCTGGCCTGAGCTTTGGCACCACCTGGGCACAGGAGAACAGAGCTGGGGCCCCCTTGCCCCTGCCCCCATCACAGCTGCGCGGAGTCTGGTCAGAGACAACTACCCCTCTGCCGCAGTGGGGCCTGAGGGGCAGGCTGGGCACCCCATTGTCTGGCTGTGCCCTAGCCCGCCCTGTGCCCCAGCCCGCCCTGTGCTCCCCATGCTTCAGTCATTGCTATATCGACAAAGAAAGTAGGTATATTGACACATGCCTGTGCATGCAACCCACATGTGCTGCACATGAGTGCATGTGTGTGTGCTGGCCTGTACCTGTGCACACACACATGTGCTCACATGCATGTGCATCTTGTGCACACACACCAAACACAGTGCCTCCTGCATGTGCACACATTTACACGCTCACACATACCACACACATGCATGTGCACACACATGTATGCATACGCGGGCATGGATATGCATGTAAGTGCATTGCACAAACACACCTGACATGCACGCACGTGTACACATACAGGGTGCCCGCGTGCATGTGACTATAAACACGTGAGCTATGTGCAGACCTCACGGGGATAAGAGCATGTGCACATGTGTTTGTCACCTGTGTGTATGTGTGTGGCTGGAGGACGGAGGAGTGCCCAGTTCCCCTGGTGGTGCGATGAATAAATCTCACAGAGCTATAAAGGTCATGCTGTGCTTTTCACAGTTCCAGGGGAGGTGTGAGGTGCTACCTGCGAATTTCAAACTGGGCCAAATGGAGGCTGGCAGAGCATTCTGAGTTGGCACCCAAGGGCTGCCAGGTTCTCCATCCCATGTCTGCTGTGTCCAGGGGAAACCATCCCCTCCTTGTCTGAAGGACTGCCCACACCACACCCAGCCCCCTCACCCTCACCCCTCTGCACCTCCCCTGTGCCCTCGCTCCTGTCCTTTCTCAAGACCCGCCCACACAGGACAGCTGAGCTGAATGCCTCTCTCACAGCACCCGACGCCCCCACTGTAACTTCCGGAAGCTTTCAGTGGCCTGTAACAGCAAACCCAGCTCAAGCTGCCTTAAGCTGTGAAAGGAAGAGATTGACTCCCGTCAACGGCAAGCCTGGGCTGTGCGGGTTTCGGGCAGAATGTGATGGGAGCTCCAGCTCCGCTTCTCTGGGCTCTCCTTGCTCTGCCTTGTCCTCGGGGGCTGACTTTGTCTTCAGGATGGTTCCCTTCACAGGGCAGGGTGATTCAGCATCCTCAGCCCTCACCTGCACCCCACACGGTCCAGCCTCATCCTCTGCCATGTACCTCATGGTCCAAAGTGACTGCTTGAGCTCCGGCTGTCACATCTGCCTTTTGACCAGTAGGAAGGAGGAGAGGAGAAGAAAGGTCTGCCCTGCTCTTTATGGGCACATCCTGGGAGTTGCACGCGTCACTTGCCGCGAATCCTGTTGGTCAGAACTTAGACACAACTGCGAGGCAGCTGGGAAGTAGAGGCTTAATTCCGGCAGCTACCCATCTGACTAAAAACCGAGGGTCCTAGTCCCTAGGGAGAAGGCGCACTGGGTAATGGGGTGTCTACACAGGGCACTTCCTGGGAGTGTTGGGACCTTCCCAGCATGGGGCCTGCCCATCTGGAAGCAGGGCCACCCTGTTCAAGAAGCCTTGAACTGGGGCTGACTCAGACACTGTCCCAACCTTGGTCACCCACAAACAGGTAGGGAGCCAAGCCTTGGACCAACGGCAAGGGTGCCGAAAGACAGAGATGGTCCGACAGATGCTGAGGGAGTGACCCCTTTACAAGCCCTGGGCGGGGAGGAGGCAGGACACCCCGGTCAAGGTGGGGAAGACCCCTTGGGCGCAGGGCAGATCACTCGATGGCCACACTGAGTGGCAACCCTGGGGTGGACTGTCCCGTTGAGGAAATGGGCGGGGGGCTCAGAAGAGGGGACGAGCGTGGGCAGCTGCCCCTGGCGGCCTGAGCCTCCGCCCATGCTGCTCTCCTTGTCTCACCCCAGATCCTTAGAGCCGAGGAGGGACTGTTCTTATTCACTGGACATGCAGGGAGCCAAAGTGTCACTTAATTCATTAACAAGTCCTTTCCTGCAGCAGGAGGGAGTTTGAGCACAGCCCAGTTTGACTGCTAAAAGTACGTAGTTTTAGCTTACTTACTACAGGTGCGGGAGTCGGGGCCCCCACCGCAGGCATCCCCATGCTGGGGGCCTGACTGCTGGGACCCTAGGAAATTCCTGCGTGGGTTTTACTCCTGCTCCAGCTCTGTGGATGCCCTTTGATGGTGGACAGAGCTGGTGCAGGCCTGGCCTGGGGACAAGGTGGAAACAGAGGAGGGGCAGTGGCAAGGGTGGCGACTGGCTTCTGTCTGTCCTGGCTTCAAATGTCGTCGCCGCCTCCTGCTAGGCCTCCGATGCCTCACTTGTAAAGTGGGGCAAATGTCTCCACCTCAAGGGTGCAGCACCCGGCAGAGGCCAGCACATAGTAGGCGCCCAATAAACAACAGTCTCATCTCTATTTCCTTTGGAGAGCTGCCAGTTAAATGGGGGGGGGGTGCCCTGCCCTCAGAGAGCCAGACAGGGTTGGGGGGGCAGATGGAACACCCAGAGAGAGAAGAGGAGGAAAGGTGGGGGCTGGAGGCAACAGACGCAAATGCTGGAGGGAAGGGAGCCATGTGGGGGCCGAGAGCGTCACCATCTGTCATATGAGGGCACCGCTGCCCCCACCCCAAACACTTCCATCACGAATACTCCCAAAAGCCGGCCATGCCAGACAATTAAAATTAATTCACATGTGGAGGCTATTAGTTTTAATGTATTTTTGTAACCACTACCGCAATCAAGATAGGAAGTTTCTTCACCCCCAAAACCCTCCCATGCTACCGTCCATAGTCACACCTTCCCCCCACCCCTACCCTGGCCACCACATGTGTGTCCTCCGTATTTTGTCAGTATTTGTCAGTCGTGTGACAGTATTTTGTCTTTTTGAGGCTGTCAGGTCAGTGGAGTCACATGGCATGCCACCTTTGAAATCCACTGCATGGTTGCATGTATCAAGTTTGTTTCTTTTTCCTGCGGGACACTGGTCTGTGGCATGGATGTACCACAGGTAACCATCATCTATTGAAGGACGTTGGGTAGTTCCCAATTTGGGGCTATTACAAAGAAAGATGTGAATGTCGTGTACTGGTTTTGTGAACATAACTTTCTGTTTCACTTGGATGGGTACCCACTTACTTACGGGGTGCTACGGGTCCCCTAGTGCGTGTACGTCTAACTTGATAAGAAACCGCCAAATCATTTTCCAGAGTGGTTATACCATTTTGCATCCCCAGCAGCAATAAGCTCCTGTTGCCCCCGTTGCCATAGCGCTGGGCACGGTCAATATTTTTTATTTCAGTCGTCCTGATAGGTGTGAAGCGGAATCTCGTAAAGGTTTGAGATTGCATTCTCTAATGACTAATGATGTGGAATCTCTCTCCATGTGCTTATTTATAATCTGAGTGTCCTCTCTGGTGAAGTGTCCGTTCCAGTCTTTTGCTCCTTTTTTCCTTAACTTTTGATTTCAAAGCAATGATAGGCTCAGAGGCAGTTGTGGAATTTGCACACAGAGGGAGGTCTCCTAGCTTTCCTTTATCTGGGAATGTCTTTATTTCACCTTCACTCCTGCAATATCTTTCCACTGGATATCCAGTCCTGGACTGTAGTTCTTTTCTTTCAGCCCTTTGAAAATATTGTTCTGCTTCCATCTGGCCTCCATGGTTTCTGATGAGGCGTCCAAAGTCATTTGGATAATTTTTCCCCTTATAAATAATTTGTTATTTTTCTCTGTCTGCTTTCAAGAGTTTGTTCTTTGTCTTCAATTTTTAGCAGTTTGATTCTGGTGTATCTGAGAGTGGATTTCTTCATTTCATTGATCTTCTTGAGTCTGTAGATTTACATATTTTACTAAATCTGGGAATTTTTCAGCCATGCTTTCTTCAAATATTTTTCTTTATTACACTCTGTCTCATCTCCTTCTGGGACCCCAAGCTCATGAATATCAGGCCTTTTGATATTATCCCACAGGCCCCAGAGGCTCTGTTTTAAACTCTCCTCCCTTCCTGTTCATGCTGGATACTTTCCATTGACCTGTGTTCATGTTCATCGGTTGTTTCTTCTGTCATTTCCATTCTGCTATTGAACTCATACCATGAATATTTTTATTTTGGCTTTGTATTTTCAGTTCTAATGTTTCCATTTGGTTCTTCTTTACGTCTCTCTTTCTTTTTGCTGAGGCTGGCTATATTTCTGTTTACTTCAAGAGTGTTTGCCCGTACTTGCTGGAACATTTTTGTAACAATTGGTTTTAAGCCTTTGTTTGATAACCCTAACATCTATGTTATCTCAACTTGGCTTCTGTTTATTGTTTTGTTCCCTGCAAAATGCATGTTGTAATTTCCCTGTTACTTCGTATGCCAAATCGGTTTGGATCGTATCCTGGAAACTTTGAATATTTTTTCCTAAGGCTCTGGGTGTGTTCTAAGTCCTACGAAGATGTGGACACCTTTGCTTTAGCAGCAATCAGCTTAGTTGGGTCCAGGCTGCACGTTCCCGCCAGTCTTCAGGGGCTCTGATTCCTCCATCAGGTCAGCGTTTAAAGCCTTTCAGTGCTATTCAGATCTGTCCTGTGTGAGCGTCCAGTGGCCCTTCTGGAACTGGGCAGTGTCTCTCGATAGCTGGTTTCATAGAGTTTTGGTGTGCTGTTTGGGGTCCATGCGTGCTCAGCTTGGGCTGATCCTCCGCTATCATAAACAACTATAGGGGTGACTCTCCTGACCCCCCCTCTCTGTGTCTTCCTGGTACTTTCTATTCCCTGGACTCCTCTCCTTGGTCCTCCGGCCCAAAGGTGGGGCTTTCATCAGGACACTCTGCTGTGCACTTCCCATGACCGTACCTACAGCAGGGCCACATGGAGGGAGGACAGAGTGAAAGTGGTAACGTGTTTCCACCTCACCTTCTCGAGAGCACAGCTCTTGACCAGGGGGGAGTTTTCCCTCCTTTGGCTCTTGGAGTGCCCACGCGTTTGCTGCTGCTGCCGCCATGCTGGCCACTGCCAGGGGGCCTCCTGGGGGCGGGGGGCTGAGATGGGGGCCTTCTCCCACTCTGTCAGTGTTAGGAGTGCTCTCCTGTGTTCTGAGTTAGACGGGAGGGACTGGGTTGAACTCTCTCTGTAGGTGCCGACGCATGCCCCCTTCCAGGCTTCAGGCTGCGAGTCCAAGCTGGAGCAACCCCGAGGAAAAAAGGGGACGTTCATCAGTGATTTGTGGGTGCTTCAAATTCCAGTCTTCTTTCCCCATCACCTGCTAACACTTTTCAGAGCCCTCATATAGCTGCTGCATGGGCTCTGTCTGGATTTTATAGCCACATTCGACTGGGCTTGACAGGGGCTGCGCCTCCTCCATCTTACCTAGAACCAGACCTCAGACACTTTTAACACAAACCTCCCCTCCCCACAGCTTCAACCATCAGGGCATCCACCTGTCTCCAAATGGGGGTTTCTTCTGGGGAAAGACAAGAGGGAGTGGGGTCTCTCCCCCTCAAACGACTGTCTTTCCAACCGTGAGGAGGCATAGACCCGCCATCTGTGGACACTGTGGAGGGTCTAGGCTTGACCGCCAAGTCGAAGCGTCACCCCATGTGCGAGATGGTCAACAAAGTGATGTCCTGTGTTGCCAGGAGCTTAGGGAGCTGGATGCCAGGCACTGTGTTGGGTGAAGGGCCTGCAATGGACAGTGAAACAGACAAGTGTCCCCTCCATGGTGGACTGATGTGCATTCCACAAAGCATGTCCACTCCTGGCCCTGCTGTCTGGCCTCCATACTTGCCTCTGCCTTGCATCCTTCCGGGTCCTGCTCCACCCAGGGGAGGATGGGGTCGGCCCTGGCAATCACCATCACCCCTTGTGCAGGGCTTCACCGTGGGATGCAGGTCAGCTGATGGAGGGGCCTCCCACTGCCCCCCCCGAAGTGCTTCCTGGGGCCGGGGGTGATGGGCTGTGATGGCTGGAAGGGCCTCCCAGGACCCGGCAGCCGATTCCCCAAACTCCTTGGGGTTTGCATGGCCCTGGCTGTTTCCAATGCACACAATGCACCAGACACCCCTTTTGTTTCTCAAGTTGCCCACATCCAAGATGCCCCCCACTTCACAGAGCTCCTCAGAGTCGGACCAGGTGGGGCTCTTGACTCAGAGGGGTAGAAAACACAGCTCAAGCCTGTTCAAGCAGGAGGGAATTAGGGCCCCCCATAAATTCCTGGCAGGTCTAGGTGGATCCCGGTACTTGCATGGTGTTGTAAGCACCCCATCTTGCTCTCCAGCTTGCGGATAAGCTCCCGCCTGGGGCACAGAAACTGGTGGCTCCCAGGCCTTCTAGACCTGCATCCACTGAAGGAGCCCCATCAGGAAAGAGGCAGAAAAGTCAGGAGGGCCTGACTGGGTCAGGGTAGTGTTGGGAACGGGGTTCACACAAAATGGGGTCCCCTGGAAAGAGGGTTCAGCCCAGAGGCCGACTCAGATGGAGATTGGTCTGCTGGAAGTTTCCTGAGGGAGCTGCTGGGAGGCTAGGGGGCCGGGCTGGGCAGAGGGAGCGACTGTACCAGGCACACGGTCCCAGAGGCCTCAGCGGCCCCACAGGCCTGGGCTGGCCCTGCAGAGCCGTCCCAACCTGGGGCACGGGTCTGGGCCTCTGCAGTGCCCACCAACCAGGCCCAGGGGACGGGCCGCCCTGCAGATGCCAAGGGGCTTTCAGCGAGCGCCCAACCCGCAGAGGGAGCCGGCAGAGTGGGGTGCCTTGGCCTGAGGGGAATCTGGGGTCTCATGGAAGCCCCTGCAAGTGCTATTCAGAAGCGGGCCGGCCAAGCACCTGCTCTGAGCCCTCCTGAGTCCAGGCTGCTCTTAGGTGAGGAGGCCGCCCGGGGCGACTCCCCTGAGGCCCTCCTGAACGCGGTGACATGAGCTCCCAGCAGGAGAGACCATGGGACATGCCGGGGAGACCTGCACAGGGTCCCCACCCTCTGCACAGCACTCACGGCAGCCTTGTGACATAGAGCGGACCCACCCGGGAATGCCTGCTAGCGACACTTTAAAATCCAGACGGCTTCCTAGACGGGACTCGAGCGTGGGTCCTGCCTGGGCTTTCGGGGCTGTAGATCCCACCCGTGGGCCTAAGCTGAGCTCTGACCCTGGTCATTGGTCACAAGCTGAGCCCCTGCCTCACGGGACATCCGTCTGGCGCCGGCCTTGGCTGCAGGGGGCCTGGGTGGGAGAAGCAGGGGGCCTTGGTTGTGGGGGCCCTACTCCTGTATCCAGGAGGCAGAGGCAGAGCCCACACTGTGAAGCGCTCGCTGTGACTCAGGCGGCTCCGCCTCACTTTATTTTTATCCCCATCAAACCCTATAAATACAGCAACGATCACCGAATACAGCCAATATGCCCCACGCCTCCCACCCCTGGCACTGGCCCACAGTCACCAGGGGGCGGCTGGAGACCCAGGCACACAGACGTGCTTGGGCGGGGAGGGGCCCAGGCCCCGGGGAAGGGCCGCATGTCCCCTCCGCACTTGGACGGCCCGGAACCCCCTCCTTCCTTCTCGGTTATGGTGCCAAGTAAACAGCACGTCCCCTACCCTGGAGACTCTGCATTCGTTTTCCCTTCAGAGGCTGGAGTGAGAGTTGGGTGGACAGCGCTCCCTGGGGTGTGGAGCTGCCCCTCCCCCAGGGATGGAGGACGAGCTGGCTCTGCCGGTTCCCAGGACAGTGGCCAACGCCTTCGCTGAGGACGCGATTAGCAGACAACACTCGCATGCTCCTCTCATGGATTTTTTTAAAGCTTTTTTTTTCTTTTTTGCCACTCCGGCTTGGCGTTCAACACCTTGGGAAGCTGTTACAAGTCTCACGGCGCAGTTGGTTTTCTAAGAGCCTGGTGCTGTGACACGACTGGTCTCGAATGGTTGGGGGCCAGGCGCTGGCCTCGGTCAGAACCCTCGATGAGCTGGGCTGGCGCCAGCCCCTTCTCAGGATGCACTCCCCTCGTGACAGCGCCCCTGCAAGGGGACAAGGCAACTGTGTGCCAGCCCCCCCCTGCTCCCCTACGCCCCGGCCCTTTACTACGCTTGGGCTTGGGCAGCTCCCTCACTGAACCTTTAACACGCCCAGAAAAGCACTGTCGCTGCTCGGCGCGTCACTCAGCAGGTCGGCGGTTACATGGGGAACACCACGTGCAAAGCGAGCCCGGGAGTACAGCTCGCGCTCATCGCGACCCCTCCCCGCTCCTGGCCACGCCCGTGCCAGGAACTCTGCTGGTGCAGAGACGCCAACACAAGCATGGGGCCTGCCCCAGGGGCCCGTCCTGCAGCGGGCGGGACGCACACCTGGGAGGGCGATGGTCCTGATAGGAATGCTGTCAACAGCAGCATGAAGAAAACGGGGCTCGTCTCCCCCGCGATGCTGTCTGGGGGTGCCCTCGGTCCCCGCTGGCAGGAGGCTGCCTGGCTCAGCCCCTCCGTGGAGGCGCTTTGGTGCGTGGTAACGACCCCGCGTCTCTCCCTCGGGCGCTGACCCAGGTGCCCGGGTCTGACCCCCTCCCTGGAGCTCGGCCAGCCTCTGCCTGGGGGCGCCAGCAGTCACAAGGAGGCCGCCCCTGACCTGGGCAGCGGGGAGCAACACCCTGTGCTGTGTGTGGGCCCCTCTCTGGCCCCACGTGCGGCTCTTGGTTCATCAGCGGGGAGACAGGCTGCGATGACCGTGCCGGGCGCGGGCCCCTCCCCGGTTCCCAGGCCCCTTCCTCCGGTGTCTCCAGGAGGGCGGAGGCGCTGTGGTTCAGGAGGAGGGTGGCCCTGGGCTTGAGGCCCCGCGTCCACAGGCTGAGCCGGGAGGACGGAGGGCGCACCGGGCGGGCCTCTGGAGTAGGCGCCCACGTGCACTGAGGCTGCTGACGGGGAAGCGGCCGCTCGGGCTGCGACGCGGGCACAGGCCTTTCGGCTCCCTGGGGTCTCGGTGTCCGGGGCGACAGCCTGCCTCGGGGTGGCCCGCCGGCGGCCTCCGCACTCCTCCGGCTCGGACCCCTCCGGGTCGGGCTCGTCCCGGGCAGGGGCCCGTTCCTGAGGCGCCTGCGAGGCCCGGCCCCGTGCGCTCCTTCAATGTCACCCCGTCCGCGGACGCGGAGACTGAGGCTCGTGGCGAGAACGAGTCGGCGGTCTCCCAGGACCTGGGGCGCCCGCGAGCGCGGGTTTTGTGCCCCAGCCGGCCGCCGTCCCCGGCCGCTTCCGGCTGCCCGCGCGAGGCACTCTGGGACTTGTAGACTCCAGACGCACGCGGCCCACGGCGCGTCCGTGGCCCCGCGGCCATTGGCTGACGCCAGGTGCCGGGCGCGGGGCGGGCTTGCGGGGCTCGGCCGGCGCGGGAGGGGCCGTCACGTGATGTTTGGGTGCAGCCTCCGCCCCTCGCACCGCCCCTCCCGCCGAGAGCGCACGGAGAGCGCCCGCGAGCTGCCCAGGCCCAGGTGAGGCGGCGGCGCGCGGCGGGATCGACCGGCGGGGATCGGCCGGCGAGGACCAGGCGGACCTGGCCGGGAGGGTGCGTGGACCGAGGCCTGGGAGGGCGGCGATCGGGGGTCGGGAGGGGCGCGCGGGGCCCGTGAGGCGGGGCCTAGGCGGGGGCGGGGCCTAGGCGGGGCGGGGCCTCGGGCGGGGAGGGGCCGCCTTGGGAGGGCGGGCTGAGGAGCGCTCCGGCTCCGCCTCCCCGAGGGCGCCCAGCTGCGGGGATTCACCCGAGGGCGCAGGCGTCGGGTCGCCCCCCGCGGCGGGTTCTGAGCGCCCAGGGTCCCGGGGCGGTGGGCGCTCTTTTCCTGAGGCCCCAGTGCCCACTCGGTGGATGCGAGGGCCGGTCCCCAGCCCCCAGCGCGTGGGAACCAATCCCCGAGGGCAAGCCAGCTCGTGTGCGCTTCCCTCGGCGCCGCCCAGCCTTTCCTGGGTTTGACTTAAAAGGTGTCTCTGAGAGTTGGGGCCTCGCGCCCGCCCTAAGAGCATCCAAGTGACCCCATCTGTGCTGCCCCCTGGATGCCCTCCAGGGGCCTCCTTTGGGACACTCAGGTCGCACTTCTTCCCGACCCTGGGACTCTGTGTGCGCTGTCCAGTGTGGTGGCCACTGGCCTCACCTGGCACAGGTACGGAACACTGTCGCCATCGCAGACAGTTCTGTGTGCCAGTCTGCTGGACGGGATGGGCCTGCTGTCATCCCAGCCACACCTGGGTCCCTTTCCTTCCTCATCTGCCTGCTTCCTGCCCTCTCCTAGTTCCTGGCAGGATGGCAGCTCAGCGTCCTCTGGGCAGGTCTTGGGTCACTTTTGTGACCACTCTCTCCCACCAGTGTTTCCTGCGTCAGGCTCTGTCTCCCCCCCTTTCCGCATTTCGTGTCCTGTCATTGCCGCTTGTTGCTTGTGTTTATTTTATCTTCAGTACCTGGGAGGCAGGGATTAGGGTTGGGCCTTGCTACACCCCCCAGCATGGACACAGTATTAGGGTGAAGGATACAGATGAAGTTGGTCAGTTTGGAGTGTTCCGGCCTGTTCTAACAGTGCTTTCACGTGGTTCAGCCTCACACATTGTAGGTCCTGGAAGGAATCTGGTGCAGCAAATGCCTGCCAAGGTCAGCACAGTGTCAGGTGCCAGGTGGTGATTGCCAGTGGTTGTGGGAGACTGGCAGGTCTCGGAGGGCTTCCTGGGGGAGGCGGAGCTTTAATCCAACCTCTTCCTCGTCTCTCCTCTGTTGGCCTGGCTGCCTTGACTGTGTCCAGAGTCTCCTGGGTGCCCCTCTGCAGGCCCTGAGATGGGCACCTCGGCACGGGAACCGCTTGTGGGCTGGCATCCTCAAGTCCCTCCCCTGGCTCTCTGCTGTCGGCGGGGTCGAAGGCAGGGGCCTGGCTCCTGCCTGTGGCTCCAGCCACATCTCCCATGATTTGCTTCACGGGCCCCAGCAGTGCGGAAGTCCTTGTTTCCTGGACGACCCGTGTCTTTTCCACCAGCATGAGCGTGTCGATGCCAGGCCCTCTGCTTGGAATGCCCTGTACTCCTGATGTCTTTTCGGGAGCCTTCCTGTCCCCTGCCTCCCCTGGGCTGGGTTCACCCACATTTATGCCCGTGGCTCAGCTTCTGGTGCTTAACCTTGCCTTTCGGTGTTACGCTGAAATGACCTGTGTTTGTCTCCCACACATGATTGGGAACCCCTGGGGTGCAAGGACCTCCCTCTTGGTCACCCTTGGACCTTGAGTGCCCAGCCCAGCGTTTAGAGCCTGTTGGGCACCCAGCAGATTTTGATGAGTGAGTAGACTGGACATAGAAGCCAGCGAAGAGGACAGAGTGAGACATGCGCTTGTGGCAAGAGGTCTGTCTGTTCAAGATGTGGAAAGCTTGACGCAGGGACAGGGGACTTACCTTCCAGTTTGGGAGAAAAGACTCAAACTGTGACCAGTGTATGCTGAGCATAACGACACGGAGCAGATGTATGCCTCAGGGTCCTGAAGGACCCACTTCTTAGGATGTGGGCTCTGGGCTGGGCTGGGCTGCAAGGCAAGGTTGGTCAGCCAGAAGGGATGGGTGGCCTTCCGGGGGAGACAATGATCATATCTGCCACGCTCTCACAGTGTGCTGGGTGCTGGGCTCGGTCCTAAACGATTATGCCCAATAACTCAGGTCACTTTCACAGTGAGCCTGGGAGGAAGGCCTGTTATTACCCAGTGTTACAGCTGAAGAAACCGAGGCTCAGAAATGGGGACCTGCCTGCGCCCCTAACTGCGAAGCTCTGGGATGCAGTCCACTCCACCCCGACGTACGGGTTGTGTCTGAGGAGGCTGGGCATTCACTTCTCTGGCTGGTGTTGGCACCTGACCAGGTGGCCAGGGCTTGGGCTGTTTTAACGCTCGAGGGCAGACCTGGGGCTGCTGGATTTGTTTTGATTGTGTTATTCGCTACCAGTGGGATTTAGCTGTGGCTCCATCTGGCTGTGTTTGTTGTTCTTTAAAATCTGCTTCGTGCGACGTCATGACGGCCTTGCTGCGCTCTGAAGGCAGCCACCTCTCGGATCGGTCTGTTTCTGCCCCGCCCCCCAGCACCGCCTGGCTCCTGAATGTCTGTTTGCTGGATCTGTGAATGGAGGCTGGGTGAGGAAGATGAAGGGAGGAGAGAACGAGCAGAGCTGAAGAATGAACGGGCCTGTCCTGTCTCTCCCCGGGATGTCACCTCCGGTTGTTCAGCACTGATTCTTGTCGGTGTTTCTGCACTTGACCTTGAACATCCGTATCCCCTTTGGGTGTGCTGAAGCAGGCCAGGGGACGACGGGTCCCATTTTTTAGCTGAGGGACTTGGGCTCAGAGAAGGCTCCTCCCGTGCCCTGAGCCCAGACGCCAGGCCGCCGTCTGCCTCCCCTCCCAGCTGTGGCCCTCGCCTGAACCAGGGGGCTCCCAGTGCCTGTGTGTTGAAGAAGTGAGGGGGGTTGTGACAGAGCGGTCCTGAGCCTGCGTTCTTACTCTGCCTCGCTTCCTGTTAGTGTTGCCCGTGGAGCCAGTGGAACCTCCCGTAGGAAGGGACTAGACCGAGTCCTGGTATAGACGACAGGGCCCGTCCACAAGCCAAGGCAGGTGCCTTGCAGGTGCCCGAGCTGCAGAGCCAATGGCAACGCCTCCTGGGAGTGGGTGCCTGGTCAGCGTGCCCTCGCTGCCTGCAGTCCAGTGCTGTCCTCAGAAGCCTGTCGCAGCTGTTGCACCAGCCTTTTCCCAGCTGCGGGGTTGTCTCCATCAGCCTGAGCCTTGCGGGGGCCATGGTGGTGTAAAGGGAAGTGAAGGTGATACCACGCCGGTGGAGCCCTCCCCTCTAGGTCTACCCTGAGCCTGGGCAGGCCCATCAGGCCTTGAGCCAGCTTGGTGGGCTGAGGTGTCATGGCAGGCAAGCAGGATGGCCTGCTGGGGTGGGTCACTGGCAGGGCCCTTGTCCTTGGCGGAGCCACGGCCTCTGTGGTCAGGCTGCCGTCGAGGTGCAGAGCGTTCCAGGAGGATGTTCTAAGGCCAGGCCCTGCCCAGAGCCCCAGGTTGCGTGGGGGGCAGGATGGGGCTGGCCTCGTCAGGGATGCAGCTGTGCACGCGTTACAGAGTGGGGTCACAGTGGGTGGCCAATGAGGGATATAGAGGGGGTCCCCACTGTGCTTGTAGTTGTGGGGTCCTGGATGCTGGTGACGCTGGGCTGAGTCTTGGAAACTGAGCACTAGCCTGGGAGGATGGAAAGGAGGCCCGTGCAGGCAGTGGGAGA
>NW_017731630.1:702096-742290 GCF_001890085.2 Hipposideros armiger
TGTGGAAAGGTGTACAGTCATCGAGTCAGGCGTTTTCAGGGCTTTGGGGCCATGTGCCATCTCAGGCATCCGTCTGTCCGAGCCTGTCTGTCACCCGAGCCAGACCCTGGGTGTGGTATGAGGGGTGCAGACTAGAAAGTGGGGGTCCAGGGTGGTAGTGAAGGAGAGGGTGGGGTGTGATTTGGGAAAGATGGGAGGGAGCGGCAGGGCTCTGCTCCGGGAACTCAGCTGGACAGAGCTGGCCAGGAGGGGGTGGGTGCAGCCCCGTCCCTCCCGCCCCCTTGGCTGCCTAATCCCTCCCGGAGGGAAAGGGGCTCCTTCTAAGCCAGCCTCTCCCCACATTGAAACAGCAGCGCAGCGCCGCAGCGTCCCTCAGGGCTGACCTCCCCCCACATCACCCACAGCGGAGGTGCTAATGAGCGTGGGAGGGCTGCAGCGGGGAGGTCCTCTTCCGCCCGGTCCAGGGTCCAGGAAACCCTCAATTGCGGGGGCGGACGCTCTGGCGGCCCCGCCATTCACTCTTACTGTTCCGGCCTCGCCGAGGTGCAGCTCTGGACGTGGCTCCTGGCAGACGTCCTCTGGGCGCCGCCTCCTTCACTTGGCGGTTGCAGCTCCTCGCAGTTTGACCTGATCATCTTTCCAGCCTCTGGTTGACCTGCTGGGCCTTTATCTCGGCCCCCTGCGCCTGTCCTTGGATGTCAGCTCGCTGTCCTCTGCCTGGAATGGCCGGCCGGTGCCAACCCCACCTGGCGGCCTCCTTCCACGGTTCGAGGCTCTGCGGAGGGCTGCCCTGTGGAAGCCTGCCCGCCGGCGGGGCCTGGCACCCTGGCCCGCCTGTGTGCTCGAGTCCTTCAGGAGGCTGGGCACCAGAGGGCTGCAGACTAGTGCGGTCTCTCAGGCAGGTCCCTCGTTGCCGTGTGGTCATTTGTCTCAGTGTCGGGTTCCATGCGTTCCCCCAGGTGTGTTTTCTGTCTCTGGCCCCAGGACAGGAAGAGCACACAGTAGGCGTTCAGCAAACACTGGTGCAGGCTTGAGCTAGTAATTGGGAAGAGTGTTTTCTCAGCCAGCAGCACTGTGTGCTGGGCCTCTGGGGCCCCAGGCCACCCCACATCCCCGGGGGGGCTGGCAGGGGTGAGGGGCACTGATTGTTGGTGGGCTGGCCCTGAGCAGGTGCGTGCTGTGTGCAGCACCCACTGCTCAGAGCAAAAGGGAGACCATGGCCTGGAGGGGACGATGGTGAGCTGCCCTGCTGGGGGCCTTAGCACTGCTCGGAGAAGGAATCTCAGAGCCTGTAGCCCACTGCCCCCTGGGGTCCAGCTTAGAGAACTGACCTGACAGGCATGTGGCAGGTTGGGGGGCATGAGGTGGTCTTAGTGCCCGTGATCAGAGGAGGGGATGGGGGTGACGGTCGTTACTTCTTGGACTGCCAGGGGTGCCGTCGTTTCCTCAGGGCCACAAAACAGGTACAGAGCAGGGCTGGGAGCAGAGCCTGTGCGTCCAGCTGTAGCACCTGGGGTCTGTCTGTCCCATGCTGCCCCCAGCACTGTGGACCCGGGATTGGGGAGAGTTGCTGGACCAGTGAGTTTGAGATGGCTCCTGGGAACTGGGGGGCTCTGGGCCCCCAGTGCCGCACCCCGTTTCGCCATAGCAGCTCTGGTCTCGTGTCCATCTGTGCCTTTTGGGGGCCATTGTGTTTCAAGGAGGGATTTGTAGCTGGGAACAGTTCTCAAAGCAGCTCAGCCTCATTTCACACGTGCGGAAGCAGAGGCCAGAGCTGCCTGCTACTGGCCATTGTAGCCTTGCTCTGATGGCTCTGGTATGACCGTGTGACAGGGCAGAGCACCTGCCACCTTTCTGGTCCTCTGCCCACCTGCTGGAGGGGGTTGGAGGCCAGTGGAGGGGGGTAGCCCACGGGCAACATGCAGGGCTGTGTCTCGTGGGGCTTGGGGTCCGGTTGGCCCCCAGGAGTGAAGTCAGGCAGCCAGAGGTAGGCATGGATGGGAGGGATGGCAGGAGGTGCTCACGGTGTAGGCTAGACAACAAGCGTCCCCCAAGTGTCAGTTGCAAGAAGCGACAAAGGTATGTGTTCCGGGGATTGGCGGGACTGGTCCAGTGTAGTCAGAGACCCCGCGGCTCCGGCTCACAGAGCAGCTGTTGTCAGGAATGTGCAGTCTCCCTGCCAGAGGAAAGAGGGGTGTGTGTGTGTGTGAGGGGGTGTGTGTGTGTGTGGGGTTTGTCCTGGGAACTAAAGCCTGGCTCAGAAGGGAGCCAGTTGCTTTTGCTCAGTTCTTTGGCCAGTGAGGGATTTCCACCCCAAGGGGCCAGGTAGTGTGGCGCCCCCCACCCCCACCCCTCGAGGGAGGGATCTGGAGACAGAGACGGTGCCTTGGGGTCTCCCTTCCTTCCTGGGCCTCCCCCTTCTTCCTCCATGGGTTCCCCTGTGCCCAGAGAGGTTTGGCCTGCTGGCTCACCTCCCTTCTGGTCCCCATGTTCCAAGAGGCGGGCGCCGGGGGACAAGATCAGGCTGCACATGGCCTTGGCTCCGTCCACTTGGTGACTGCAGGAGGCATGGACATCGACAGCTTGCTGTCTTTTTTTATTATTAAATTTTTGATTTTGAGACAATTGTACCTTCACATGTGGTTGTAAGAAATACTTCTGAGCCATCTGTGTCCCTTTACCTGGTGTCCCCAGTGGTAGTGTCTGGCGGAGCCCGAGCACAGGGTTACACCCACGATGCCCACGTGGATGCAGTCAGCAGATGGCTGTTTCTGTCTCGGAGACCCTCACTGGCTGTGCTTTATACCCACACCCAGCTCCCAGCCACCCGCAGCTCTGGGGACCACCGGCCTGTCCTCCTCTCTAATGGCATTGCAAGAATGTGATGTGAATGGAATCCTATAGCGCGTAACCTCTGGGGACTGCCCTTTTTCCTTGGTGAAATCCCCTGGAGAGACTTCTCAAGGTTGTCACATGTATCAGTAGCTTCTTTTTATCGCTGGGCCCTGTTCCCCTGCGGATGCCTGGCCGTTTAACTCCTCCAGTGTCCTCGCATTTTAGTTGTGTGAACAGCCTGTGTAGTTCACAGCTAGAAACACACAGTGGAAGTTACAAGCCTCCCAGCCCCAGACGGCCCAGTCCGGTCACCCACCACAGGTGAGGCCGTTGCTGGTCTCTTACCTGTCCTAGCTACACAAGGACACAAATATCAACCAAATAAACCCACCATATACAGATCAACCCAATACAAATGTATACTTTTATTTTTCCTATTTCTTCCACAAGTTTGTGTTATAACAAATTTCTGCACGTTGGTTTAATTTTTCCTCCCTTCTAAAAACAAAATGCCCTGGAGGTCATTTCTGTCAGTACAGAAAGCTTCTCGTTTTCTTTTGATAACTACGGAAGGTTTCAAGTGTGGATATGCCCGAATCGATTTCGTTGTCCTTTGTTGATGGAAATTCAGGTTATTTTCCATCTTAGCCAATTACAGAATGAATAACCTTGTTCCTATGTCATTCGGTGCATGTGAAGTACACGTGTGTGTAGGATAAACGCTCCCAAGGTCAAGTGCGGTGTCGGAAGGCTTTCCCAGTTGTGATGCACACGCCGAGCTGCCCTTGTGGGGACGGAGCAGTGTGCACGTGGGAAGTGTGGCAGTGCCTGGCCTCAGCCGTCCCCACGCTGGGAGTGACCAAGCTTCAGATGGGATGTCTGCCTTTCCTTTACTGGGAGTGAGCTTGGTATCTTTTTATGTCTCCAACTGCCAGCCGCTGGTATTTTCTCTGTGAACTTTCTGTTCCTTGACTGTTTACTTTTCAAAAACTGCATCGTTGATCTTTCCCCTGTAGATTATGGAAATTAGCTCTTTGAGTGTCACACGAATCCGGGTCGTTTGCCGTCAGATGTGCGGCTGGACGCTGTTACGTGGCCGCTCGTCAACTTTGGCCTGTGGCCCTTGGAGTTGGAGTAAGTTAGCAAGCGTTCTTTTCTTCAAGTTTCAAAACTTCCAACCTCCTGTGTTTTCTTCTAGTTTTCACTGTTTTAAAGCTTTGATCTTGACGTGGGTGTGAGCTATGGGTTTGACGTTACTGTTTTCCAGACGTTTCACCAGTAGCCCCGTCGGAACTATGAAGTCAGCTGCTCTTCCCACTGGTTTTAGGGTCCGGTTGAGTCGTGCCCTAAGTTCCCATTCGTATCTAGATGTTTGAAAACTGTACTTTGTTATGATAAAAACCCTTAGCGTGAGATCTGCCCTCTTCACAAACGCTCAAGTGTGCAGTGCAGCCTTGTTGACTGGAGGTGCGGGGTTGAACTGCAGACCTCACAGCTCCCTCGTCTTGCTTGATGGAGAGAAAGGACGCCTGCTGAGCAGTCACTCCCCACTTCCTTCCAGCCAGCCCCTGCTAACCACCGTTCCAGTTCCACTCGGACTCTGAGTTTGGGCCGTGTGAGTGGAACCACGCAGTTTTAGCCCCGTGTGCCCGGCCTGCTTCTCAGCAGTGCTGTCGAGGCTTCCATGCTGTCAGGTCTTAGAGACATTCCTTCTTTTAGGGGCTGCGCACTGTTCCACTGGGCGGAATCCATGCGTCTGCTGACGGGCACTGGGCCCTTCTGAGCGAGGCTGCAGTGAACACAGGGTGCTAGTATCTCTTCAGGATCCTGATTTCAGTTCTTTGGGACAAATACCCAGAAGTGGGGTTGCTGGATCATGCCATGGTTCTGTTTTTAATTTTTTGAGTAACCTCCATACTGTTTTCCAGCAGCTGTGCCATTTTGCATTCAGGGTGCACGGGTTCCAATTTCCCTGCCTCTTAGCTGACGCTTACCTTTTGTTTCAGCATCCTGAAAGGTGAGAGGTGATAGGTCACTGTGGTTTTGATTTGCATTTCTCTGATGATGAGTGACGTTAGCATGTTTTCATATACTTGTTGGCCATTTCTATATCTTCTTTGGAGAAATGTCTATTCAAGTCCATAGCCCATTTTATAACTGGGTTATTAGTTTTTGTCTTTTATGCTATTGAGTTGTAGGAGTTCCTTATATATGTATTTGGGGATTAACCCCTGATATATGGTCTACAAATATTTCCTTCCATTCCTTTGGTGCCTTTTCACTCTGTCGGCTGTTTCCTTTGCTTTGCCCAGAGCCCCCCCCCCCCCCCCCAGCACACACATGCATACACTCAAAACCCATAAACCGGACTGGTTTGGGGTTGAAACTGTTAACTTTATACATTAACTCAGGGAGAGTGGCCTTTTTATAATATTGAATCTTCCTTCTCAAGAGGGTGGCTTACCTTTCCAGATGTGTTTCGGTTTCTTTTTGTGTTCTTCTGTAATGTTGGCAAGTTTTCTTTACTTGCGTGAATTTTATCCTTTTGTTATTGTAAGGAGTCTTGTTTCCCATTGTGTCCTGTTTAGTCATTAATCTACCTTTCTCAGTGTTCACCTTTGTACTATGAAATCTACTTGGGGTGTGTTACTGACATGTCAGCTGTAAATCGTAGCCTCTGACTTCCGAGTTCATACTGTTGAGGCGATGAGCTAATCGTTCTGTCATCTCGTTTCCCTCTCGATTTTTTACTAGTTGAGTCAGAGCATTCTGTTATTTGCGTCTGTCTGTCACTCTAATCCCATATTTGTTTTAGTCTTGTATCTACAGGTAAATGTGTTTAATGCTCACTGACAGCCCTTTTAATCGCGTTTCCTCTGTCAGCCATTGATGGGCTGAGGTTTGTCCTGAAGGCCCTTTCTCAGAATGGCTGATGGGAGCAGTGGTCACTAAGGGCTTACGTGTTCAGAACTCTGCTGGGCTTGAAGGACAGTTTGCATGTTGATGGGCTCCTTGGTTTAGACCATCATTCTTTGACTATCTGGTAGATATCATTCCACAGACTTCTGACTTGGACTGTTGCTTTGGAAAAATCCGAGGCCTGCCTTTTTTTCCTTTCCTTTATAAGTGATTTCTTTCTTTTTACCTTAATTTGTTCATTATTCTTATTTCTGCCCCTGGTGACACTTCTTAGTTCCCCGAAAATGTCTTTTCTCCTTTGTCCTCTTTCCGTTTTATCTTCATGTCTTGGACCTAGAGGTGAGTAGCTTCCGGAGGCTCCTCCTCAGGGCTGCCACAGAGGCTGCAGACGTGGCCGGCTGGCTGGCAGTGCAGCTGTGGTCCCACCTCCTGCTGCTCGAGCCTGGCCAAGCTGTCCGGAGGCTTCTTATGCCAGCCCTCCTTGCCAGTTCTGCCGCTTAGGTGCTTTCTGAGATGTGCCACTGCTGCCCTGTGTCCCCTCACCACTCATGAATGTCACTTTACTTCCACCTGTGAGGATTCTGCCCGATTTCTCCTTCTCTTGGCAGCCTTTACCTATGTTTTGGGGCTTGTAAATTGTATTCATTTTCTACTTTAAATATGAAGTGTGAGCTTTTAAATTTTTTGTTCGATTACTTTTTGGGGTCATTCTTTTCATCATCTTAATGTGCTTTCTAGAAGGAAATAGGAAAAAATATGCTAATGTCTGTAGCCACGTTTTCATTCCAAGTTAGTTTCCTCATATTCAATAAACTCCAACAACTGTGAGAATGAAAAAAAGGATAATGCGATTCAAATGGCTGTTCTGGTGCTTGCACGCAGTAAGTACTTAGTAAGGGCACATTCACAGCCCTGCTCCGCCTGCCATGACAGTAAGGCCACCAGCCCTGGCAGGATGTAGCTTCAGGCTGGGGGAGGGGTGGACCCACGGGGCTCTGAGTCTGGTGCGGGCAGAGCCAGCGGAGCCAGCTCAGGGCCTGCAGTGCTCAGCACCGTGGACAGCTCCAGAACGCCGAGCAGGCGCCTCAGGCCCTGCTGGGCTGGAGGGCCGGTGAGCCTCTATCCTGGGACACCCTGTTTTTCTACTGGGACACCTCCTCCCTGCAGGCTTCCTGGTGAGCAGCTGGGTGCATAGGGCTGCCCTGGCGTACCAGCCACCAGCCAGCCTCGCACCGGCCAGCCTCACACAGGGTGGGCGGGCAGTCAGGGGAGAGGCTGTGAGGTGTTGCTGGGGGTTGGCGGCGAGGGTGAGCTCTCCTTTTCCTAGGTGACTCTCAGCTGGGTCTGCTCTTTGGGGGCCCGCCCGTGCCTGCCTCCTATCATCCTGGGCAAATATGGCATCCATCCTGGATTTAGCTCCCCATATTCTTTGAGACCTTGCTGCAGCTATTGGCCCTCTCCTGTAGGAGGGGGTCTTGCCCTCCTCAGCCAGTTAATTTGCTGAAATTACTACCATTAAAGTAACAGACAGGGCCGGCCGAGTGGCGCGATGGTTAAGAGCTGGTTTGGGACGCCAGAGGGCCCCGGTTCGGATCCCATATGTGAGGGCCAGTGACACTGCCCTCCACAGCTAAGATGCTGAACAACAGCTCAACCTGGAGCTGGGCTGCTGTGAGTTGCCGGCGACGGCGTAGGCTGCAGCTCCTGCTGCAGTGGGTTGCCATGGGCTACCGTGTGTGGCCAGAAGCTAGCGTGAGCGGCCAGCAGCTAGTGTGAGCGGCCAGCAGCCGCAGTGAGCAGCCGTCCAGAAGCCGGCGACTGATCTACCTCACCCGGGAAGAGCGCAATGATGGTGCCAACTTGGGCCAGTGAAGCGACGTTCTCCACAACTAGACTGAAGAACAAAACAACAGCAACTTATCTGTTCCCCTTCCCCCAATTCCCCAATAAAAATCTTTAAAAAAAAAGTAACAAACAACAAGCCTCTGCCAGCACCCCCCCACCAGCGTCACTTCACCGAAAGGCTGCGGGGCGGAGGCGGTGATGGTCTGGGCATTCTCCCTTGAAAGCTGGGCCGTCTGGTGAGGTGGGCGTGCCCAGGCGAATGGGGCCATGACTCCACTCTTCGGGCTGTGGTCCTCCTCCAGCCACCCCCACATCTGCCAGAAGTCTGAGGGTCTGTGGGGAGCAAGACCTCTGGGCCGCCTGCAGCCCCTGCTCTTGTGCTCTTGTGACTTAGGCGCAGTCTCCTTGCCCCTCAGCTCCCACCATCATGGGAGAGGGTCCCGCTGATGAGCTGGCAGCTGGGCGGCGGGCAGAACCTCCTATGGCCTTCCTTGGGGTGGGGTGGGGTAGGGGCGCGTGGCAGGTGGAGAGGGTGAAGGGTGTGCATGGCTGTGCGTGACAGCCCTTTGGTGCTGCTGGCAACCCCGCTTCTCTGTGGCCCGTTCTGAGCATCATTCCGTGAGGTACCTGGGGTGCCTGGCTGGCATTGTGTTTGACGTAGTCCAAGTTGCTATAACAACACTCCGATGCGTGTCATTGCAGCTCCCCCGGCCGGGCCCTCCTCTGCCTCTGGCTCTGTGGCGCACACAGGCGCACATGTGCGTGGGGCCTGGGTGTGCGTGGGGGGAGAGGCAGATCTGGGTTGGGGGCGGTGGTGGCCCAAGAGGGTATGGACACGAGCTGGAGCTCTGTCACTCAGGGACGCCACACCCAGATGAACCTCAGGGAGGTGAGGGCGTGTGCCCAGGTCACCCGTGAGGGCGGACTTGACCCCAGCCTGCAGCTGACTCTCCCACCAAGCAAAAAGCAAACCCAGCAGTCTGGACTGGTGACTGACAGCCCCTCAGAGGCCCCGGGCCCTGGCTGGCTGGCCTGACGGGCACCATGCTATGGGAAGAGAGTGCTCCAGCATCTGTCCCCGAGAGCCACTCTCTGGCCACCTGCATGGGACGCTTTGGCAGAACGCTGGGGACCCACATCTCCCTACCTGCCCCCAGATTCTGGGTGGAATTTGCCCCCTGGGTCTCCTTAGAGGGCCCCCGGTCCAGGTCCTGCTGGGGGCAACTTGCAGCCAATTCTTCACAAAGGGGGTGGACTTTCTGCAGTGGTGTCCATCGGGGGGTCTGGCCCGTCCTTCATCTGCACTGGGGGCTTACTGCCCCCATGCCTGGGGCCCTGGGAGTCCTGTGTCTGGCAGGCCCTCAGTCCTTGACCTTGTCCCTTTGTCCTCCTCCTCCTCCAGGGCACAGAGCCAGCTGGGGCTCAGGGCCACCCTTGTGGCCTCAGGGTTCCCTGCAAGGGACAGCGGGACCAAGTGTTCCTGTGGACACCTGGGTCAGCACACCTGCTCTCTGTCTCACTTCCTTCTCTGGTGACCCTGTAAGGGACAGAGTCTGTGCACAGACCTGGAGAGGGGGAGTGACTCTGTTCAGGACACATGTCCAGCCAGAGGCAGAGTGGGGATTCAGACCTTGTGTCGTAAGCAGGCAGCAGGTCACAGGCCTCTGACTGGTTCCCCTCCAGGAGAGGCCGAGAGAGGCTGTGGGGTCTGCCTGCCCGCCCTCCCCTCCTACCTCCAGCTTCTCGGTTGCTGCCTGGGCCCTGGCTTGGGGGCACGAACTGCATCTCCTCTGTCGGGACCCCCCATGTGCAGGGGTGGGAGCGGCATGGAAGCAGGCTTGCTTTCCGGAAGCCACATTGCCATGACTGTGGCATGGACTGGTGTCCGTGTGATTTGGGTTTTCATCGTGAATGATGTGATTTGCTCATTTACGGGTCAGGACTTTGAGAGGCCATGCTATGCGTGCTGTGACAAATTGGATGGCAGACTTGACCATGGGATGCTTCAAGGATTACCCGGTGGGCTCATGGCACAGACTGGCTGTGCCGGGCCTGTCCGGCAAACCCCGCAAAGCAGAGGTGCTGGCACCCACCCCAGGGCCTGTCCTGCCAGGTGCCCACCCCCTTCTCTGCCAGCCCGCCTCCCTCTTCCCAGGTGGGAATGTCTTGGGCAGGGACCTAGAGGCAAGTGGGGGGATAGGCCGGCTGCTGCCTGCACTGCCTTGCACTATGGCGGTCCCCTGCCCCCCACTGGCTGGATCAGCTGCTGTCGCACCCAGCGTAGGCCAGGTCCCTCGAGGGCAGCAGCTGGGGCCCCTGGACACAGATGTCCACCGTGGGTGCCTGCGAGCCCTGTGAGGTGTATTGCAGCACCCAGGATAGGGCCTGGCCTGTGGCAGCTTGGCCTGCTGTCCACGACGGCCCCGCTCTCTGATGGGAGACCGCAGCAGTGCTGGGGGCACGCTGCTCCTGAACTTGGGCCTTCCTGGGGGAAGAGAGCAGGAGCTTGCGGTGTTTCGGCACCTGCCTGGCTCCGGGTCCCTGCAGGCTCTGTCCAGTGCGGGTTTGTCTGGCTGCAGCAGTCTGTTGGGGGGTGAGCTGCAGGGGCCTTCCCAGGGCACTCCCTGAAGGCAGGATGCCCGAGGCCCCGGGCTGGTCCCACTCCGCTGTCTGACCTCTCTGTGTCCCACCAGTTCTGTCCCTTCTAGGTGCCTCGTCCCATTTCAAACTGTTTGCATGAGATAACTAACTCTCCAGGGGCCTGGAACGCACAGGTTTCCCACTTCTAAAGTGATGTGCCTGGAAGCCAAGTCCCCCGTGAATGAACTTCAGCCTTTTAATTTTCCCTGAGTTTTGTAACTACCTCCTCCGAAGATCTTCTCCTGTGCTCCATTCATCCGCACGGTCCCTGGAGACCAGACTTGCCTTTTCTCTTTGCTCCTCGTGGGGTTGTGTGCCCCTGTCTGTGGGCTGAGCCTCCCTCCTTTCCTGTCATCTGTCTGTCTCATGGCCTCTCTCTGTCTCACCCTCCTGAGCCTCCGTCTTTGCCTGGAGCCCTGCTGGGCTCCTGACGGCCCAGCATGTGGCTGGGGGGCAGAGCCCCTGGGCTGGGTCTTCTGCCAGGCCCCTCCTTGCTGGCCAGCTGTGTGTCCTCTCAGCCTGCAGCCGGGAGCCTGTGCCATGGGCCAGTCCCACGGGGTCGGAAGGGCCTGGCGGTGGGATCATCTCGCAGAGTCAAGCCAGGGCCCTTTGCTGTGTGGTGGTCTTGGGGACCCTTGCTCTCAGGGCTCCCCGCTTCTCACCAGCCGAGACTCCCGCAGCAGCCTGGGCCAGGTCCTGGGGGGTCTGCCGCCGAGGGACGGTGCTGGCAGGAGCCTGAGGCTCACTCACCCTGGGCCTCCTTCCTGCAGAAGGGCAGTTACCGGGTTGTCTTTGGTGCGTGTGTCCTGGTTTCTTAGGCAAGTGGGGGTGGGGTAGGGTGTTGGGGGAGACTCCTGCTCAGCCTCTAGTCTGTGTGAGCCGGGCTTTGGGCTCGCAGGGCCTTGGAGACCACCCAGCTGTCCTCTGGAGGAGGCTGCGGCCAGGCCTGAGCCGCCCGTGGCCTTGGCCGTCGGTACGCTGCCGCCTTCCTCGTCCCCAGGCGGTTGCGCTCACTCCAGGCCTGGTCCGCGCGCCTCCTGCCCAGAGCTGGGGGCTGCCCCCCCCCCCCCGTTATCTTCCTGTGGCACGGAAACTTGGAGGCTGAGGAACACACACAGACACTGTCGCAAAGAGCTCTGTGGTGTGTCAGCGGACGGGGAGGGTGGGCGGGCAGCGCCCAGAGATGCTGGGATGGGAACGTCCAGCCGCCTGCAGGAGGAGGAGGCACCCAGCAGTGGGGGCCGGGGCGCGGGGGAGCAGGAGAGACCCTGGGTGGATGTATGTGCGCCGTTAGCCCAGGTCACAGGGGAGGTGCCAGCCAGGCATCAGGCTCTCCTTTAGAGCATTTTCGTCTTGGTCCTACTTAGGAAACTGACCCCCAAGCGCAGGTTAAAGAGGGACTCACCTGTTCTGTCGGAAGCTGTTCTCTTTGTATGGCTAGCCACGATCTGTCGGATACATTCTTCTTACATTAGGCATGGACCCGTGTTTTTCCCCACATGGCTAACCAGATGTCCCAGCACCATTTATTAGAAAGTCCTTCTTTGATTTGAGCTGTCGCATGTATTAGATACTAAATGTCCATATGCACACGGGTCTGTTTTTAGATTTCCTTATTCCATTGGTTTATGTTTTCATGCACAGAGTTTTAATTATGGAGGCTTTGTAGCATTTGTTAAAATAGCTTTATTGAGATGTAACCCTCTACCCCAGAGTTCACCGTTTTGACGCGTACAGTATAGCAGTTTTTAGTACACTCAGAGCTGTACACCCGTCACGACTGTCACATTCCAGAACGTCTTCATCACCCTAAAAGGAGCCACAGCTATGAGCAGTCCCTGCCGCCCCCTCTCCAGCCTTTACACCCACCCGTCTGCCTCTGCTCCTGTGGATCTGCCTGTTCTGGACGTTTCTAGGAGTGGAACGTACCTGTGGGGCCTCTGTGTCTGGCTCCTGTCAGCTCAACTGTTGTCGAGACCCATCGCGTTGTGGCAGGTGTCTGCGCCTCCCCCAGCCCCGACTGGTCGGGCCTGCTGCCGGAAGTCCTCCGCCTGTGTTCAGTGTTTTCCTGCACATGAACCGTCCGTGTGTCTCCCCGTAGGAACCCCCGTCAGCTCGTCTAGCGCTATAAAAACGCTGGCTGGTATTTTATTGGGGCGGGAGAACAGACGCTGTGTGGAACAGGGTCGTCCCGGCCAAGGGCAGGCTGGCTTTCTGCTGATTACTCCCACCGCTGTTTTCCTGGGTGTTTTCCAGTCTCCTATTGGAGATTTTCCCCATTTCACGTTAAACTTATTCAGAGGTATATTGCGTATCTTCTCTGTTGCTGTTGTAAAGAGGATTTTCATCGCCACTCAGCCCACTGACTGGTTGCTTGTGTCTATGAAGGCCCCTCTTTCCTCTGTGTGAATTTTATACCCTGCTACTCTACCACAGTCTTTTTAACACATTGAATTTGGACATAGTCTCTGATGTTTTCCAAATTTTTTGTCTTATCATTTGCAAAGAGAGCCCTTGATCCTACCTCTGTTTCTCGCGTCTCTGGTTGGTATCTCTCGTGGAAAGGTCTACGCTGCTGATGCCAGCAGACAGTGTGCGACTGTGCTAGAGACACAGGCCACCTTTGCTCCCTCCCGGATCCTGGGAACTGTTTCCAGCATTTTCTCTTTAAATAACGTGCTCCTTTTAGGGCTGAAGGATATTTACTTCATCAGAAAGGTTCTTTAGTGTTGGCACCAGGAATTTTAGCACCTGAGGAGAAACACATAAGCTTTTCCCATTGGTCCGTCAATATGGTATATTGCATTCATGGAATTCCTAATGTTGATCTTGTCTTGCATTCCTGGAAAAATAAACAAATGGAGTTTTGAGTTTTGTCTCTTAGTGTTTTATTTAGTATTTTTGCATCAATATTCATAACTGATACCGATTTACCATTTTTATTTTTCTGGACTGTATTTAGGTTTTGGTATCAGTGTCATGCCTGCTTCATAAGAGAGTCTGTAGGTTTTCCCTCATCAGCAATGCCCCGGAATAATTTATGGAACATGGAAAATATTTGGCTTGGAAATATGGCAGAATTCCCCTGCAAAACCATCGGGTCCTGGTGCTTTTTTATGGGGTAGTTTTTATGATAACTGCTTCTATTTTTTCTGTCCAAACTTGTCTGTTTAAGCTTTCTGTCTCCAGTGGGTCACTTTTGGTGAACTTCATTTTCCCAGGACAGTACCCATTTCATCTGTTTTATAACTTATTTACATAGAGATTTGAAAGTAGAGTCTTATGGTTCCTTAACCTTTAATTTCCTAGATTGTATCTTTGTACTTTCTCCCTCTTTTCTTCACAAAGTTAGCTATTGGTTGTCTTTTTTGTTTGTGTTTTATTTTTTTTTAAAGATTTTTTTTTTAATTGGGGAATTGGGGGGATGGGAACAGTGCTGGGGAATTGGGGGAAGGGAAACAGACAAGTTGCTGTCGTTTTGTTCTTCAGTCTAGTTGTGGAGGACGTTGCTTCACTGGCCCAAGTTGGCACCATCGTTGCGCTCTTCCCGGGCGAGGCAGATCAGTCGCCAGCTTCTGGACGGCCACTCACTGCGGCTGCTGGCCGCTCACGGTAGCCCATGGCAACCCACTGCAGCAGGGGCTGCAGCCTATGCCCGCCGCCAGCGACTCACGGCAGCCCAGCTCCAGGTCGAGCTGTTGTTCAGCATCTTAGCTGTGGAGGGCAGTGTCACTGGCCCTCATATGTGGGATCCGAACCGGGGCCCTCTGGCGTCCCAAGCCAGTTCTTAAACATCACGCCACTCAGCCGGCCCTGTTCGTGTTTTTTAGAAAACAGGATTTTGATTTATAAACTAGGTCTATTGTTTTCTGTTTCCTATCTCATTACTGTTGCTTTTATTTTTATTGCTTCCTTTCTTGTGGTTACTTTTGAGTTATTTTACTGTCCTTTTTCTAACCTTTTCAATTAAGAATTTAGTTCATTACTTTTTTCTTAAAATGTTTTGTGTTATATATTTTCCTCTGATCACTGCTTCAAATGTACCTTATTGATTTTCATATGTAATGTTTTCAGTTTTTTTGTAGAAATTACTTAATTTTAGTTTATATTTTTCATTTTTTTCTCTAAGAGTTGATTTTAAAATGTGAGAGTCTTCTTGGTTTTAGAAAACATTTCAGGTACGTGTCTGTGTCTGTGGCCCGGGTCTCGATTTCTGATTTTGCACTCAGGTGTGCATGGCGTGAGCATGGCGTGCCCCTCACTCTGATACATTTTCTTTATTTTCTTTTAATAATGCTTTTTAGTTTTTAGTATACAGATCTTGTGCCCTTCTTACATTTATTTCTAGGGTTTACAAAAATCTCCAGTGTGTTTTTATTTTATTTTGAACTTGAACATCATAATTCTTGATTTTAAAAAACGTTACCAGATTAACAGAAAGACTCCCTTTCACCCACATCCCCACATTTGCTTTATCCCTTCTTCCGTGTAGATGTACATACACGTGTGGTCTGAACCGCTGGGCAGCGAGTGCAGACATGATCCCCTTGGTCAGGGATAAAAACCAGGAAGTTTCTCGCATCTAGTCTGAGGACCTGCTCATGTTCAGAGGACGGACCTTGTGAACTGTCCTCTGTAGCAGGGTGCAAGCCAGGGTCGCGTGCTGGGTCTGAGTGACGGCGCCTCTCTAGCCTCCGGGAATCTTTAGGGACAATTCCTCAGTCTTCGTTTGTTTCCCAAAATGGACGTTTGTGTCGAGTGCAGGTCAGTTTTTTGGTAGACTGTGTCTCCACCTGGGTGTTTCTGATGGTTCTCACGGCCACATGTTTTTGGCGGGAGTGTCACGGAGGTGCCACCATGTCCCCAGTCATCCCATCGGGAGGCATGAAATGCCGACTCGTTCCATCCCTGATGGTGTTGGCTTAGATCGCTTGGTTAAGGTGATGTGTGCCAAGTTTCTCCTCTGTGAAGGCATTATTTTTCCATTTTGAATTAATAAGTATCTTAGGGAAGATACTATGAGACTGTGTGAATATCCTGTTACTCATCAGCCTTTCCTTTCACCCACTACCGCTTACGTCCATCGGACACTGTCGCCTGAATCAGTTGTTATGATGGTTGCTAATTCCATCATTCCTTCCACAGTTATTAGTTTCTACTCTGAGGAAGAACTTGTCCTTTTTTTTCTTATTTATTTATTTGTAATAGTATGTGCTCATGGATTTTTACTTTGTTCAGTGGGTTATAATCCTTTATTACTGTTATGTATTTTTATGCTCAAATTGTCCCAGATTTGGCCAGAGGAAGCCTTTTCAAGCTGGTTCCTGTGTCCCGAGATGTCCCCACCTTCCTCTGAGCGTGTCCCTACCCTTTTGCTTCACACACGTTCTAGACTTATCTTTTACTTTCTCCCCCTCCCCATCCTGGAGTCAGCCATTTGTTTCTCCAAGCAGTCTCAATTCCTCCTTTTGGTGAAGAGTGCTGTTTTGTCACCTAGATCTGTGTGCCGGGCGTGCTCATTGTCATAGCATTGTAGTGGGCAGAGCTGGCGGTCAGGAATGTCGTCCGCATGCGCAGCTGTGTGAGAGAGTGTCTGCGTGTGGTCCTGTGTGGTCCTGTGCACACACCCACATCTGCACCCATCTGTGCACACTGAGAACCGGGAGCTTACCCTGATGCCTCCAAGCTCCAGCCGGGCGCTGCCTGAGGAGGGAAGGGGTGCTGGGCAGGGGCCGGGTGCAGGGGAGGGAGATGCCGTCCTCTCCTCCGCGGCACCTGATCTGGTGGGGAAGGCCGACCTGTGTGAGGCGGACCTGAGGCCCCAGCGCCTGGTGAGAGAGAGCACTGTGGGGGTGGGGGTGGGGGTGGGGATGGCAGCCGCGGCCTCCCAAGGCGGCTGCCTTGCCCTCCAGCCTGTCTGTCTCTGTGGCTTTGGGCAAGTCACTTTCCCTTCCTGAGTTCTGTTTCCTCATCTTAAAAGTTGGGGTTTGCTCTAGATCAGGGAATACCTGGCACAGGTGCCTCTACCCCCTCCCCCTTCTGGCCCATGGTCGGCGCTCGTCATCATCCCAGACCCCCTGTCATCCCCAAAAGGTCCCAGACATGTTCAGTGACACTCCAGTCTTGGCACTAGGTGTGAGCAGCCTTGGGGCCCAGTCTGTTGAGCAGCCTGGTCTTGCGTGACGTGGTGACCTTCATCCGGGGTTTCCAAGCTGGTTTGGCTTCCAAAGCAGCCCCGAGGGCACACGCGTATGGCTGAAGCATTTTGGTGGATGCGTGGGTAGCAGACAGTGGAGGGACGTGCGCGGGCCCAGGTGGCATCCGTCCAGCTTGAGGGCTCCTGCACGCCTGACTCATGATGCCCGCCGGCCCTCGGGTGGGCAGGCAGCCTGGGCCACTCAGCATCCACCTGGAACAGCGTGGGCGGCCTGAGCATCACTGTGCGTCCTTCCTCACCCTCCTGGGGGCAGCTCAGCGGTCTCTAAGCAACGCAGCCCAGGGCCTATGCCTCCCTGCAGCCTCGGAGGCCGGGGTTGGTGGCTGGGCCCAGGCTGGAGCCGAGCCCGGGGTAGTGTCGCTGCGGTCACCTGTCAGCAGGCCTCTTGGGAGCGCAGGTGTGCGCAGGCGAGCGGAGGGCCGCAGCAGGAGGCCCCTGGCCAGCTTTCCTTCTGGCCCGCCTACCACAACCCTCTTCTTCCCCCAGCGTGGCCTCCTTCAGGAAGCCTCCCGGATCCCCTCCCTCTGATTTCCTCGCACAGAGACGGCATTGAGGAGGGCAGGGTGTTAGCCAGTCTGGTGGCCGCAGGGGACCGGGAGCCCTTTCAGATTTGTAGGCGTTAGCGTGGAAGCAGGGACGGTGCACAGGGACGTGGCAGCGTGGGGACGGAGGGTGGCCAGCACCTGTTTCCGGCGAGCACTCCTTCATAGGCCTTGTACCCTCCCCCAGGGCTGCCCTTCCTGGTGCCTCTTATAGGGAAGGGACTGGGGTCCTGGGCTCAGGACTGGCGGGGACACTGGCCAGCTGGGACAGGCTGGGACTGGACCACGTGCTGTGCTGTCAGAGAAGTCCACAGAAGCCAGAGGCGTCCAGGGCGGGGGGTTGGGGAAATGCTGCTGTTGGCACACTGATCGCCGAGCGCAAGGAGGGCCTCACTGGATGCTGGGCAAGGTGCGGCCACCTGTGGTCCTCTGGCTGTTACCTGTAGAGGGGCTATGAGGGGTGACAGGTGGGGAGCTGGCAGGGCGAGCCTCGGCTGTGGACATGCTTGGAGAGGCTCCTGGCCTGGTGTGCTCTCCACATAGCCCCTCGCAGCCACAGGTGCTGGGGCTCCTTTTCTCCTCTTTAGCTTGGCAGTTTCATTTTGCCCTAGAAAACAGATTTCCCCCAAACGTGGGCTGTGGGAGCAGCATTTCCGGTTCCTCCAGGGCAGTCCGTCCCTTTCCTGGCGGGGTGGGGCCAGGCTGCCATAGACCTCAGGCCCGGGGTCTGTCATGGGGGCTGAGTCGACCGTCAGGCCCACGCTGGTCCGGCGTGGCCCAGGCCTCAGCCTGCACGCCCCTGGCCTGGCTGGGTGGGAGTGAACACGGCGACCCGGCCTGGCTGCAGGAGCCTGGGCCTCCCAGACGGAGTCAAAGTCAGCTGCGTCACTAGTGTCACTGTCCTGTGCCCTGAGGGACAGGAGGGCTGGGGGGGGGCACCTACTCCAGGGCCGCACTCCCAGGGCCCTGCTCTAGCCCCTCACTGGCCCTGGAGTCCAGCCGGGAGCTGTGTGGGTGCGCCCTCCTAACTGCTGTTGGGCTGGGGGCAGGGCTGTGCTGCTGGGCATTCCCTGGCACCCTCACTTCCTCTAGTGCCCTGTAAACAGGATCTGGGCAGCACAAGGACAGACGGCTCCCTTCAGGCTGCTGGGGGTGGAGGGGGGGACAGGGGGCGGGCGGGCGGCTGGGGAAGAGCCCGGCGCCAGCCCAGGGGCACGAGGCCGGAGGAGGCTGGCAGCCCTGCGGGCGGTCACGGAAGCCACTCGGTGGGAGATTTCCTTGGGAGCAGACATTGTTCCTGTGACCTCTGTCAGGCAGCTTTGCGGCAACCCAGGGCCATTCCTGAGCACCACAGCTGATGAGCATCCGCCCAGCCCTCCGGCCTGGCCCTCCTGGGCCTTCAGCCTGCAGGCCTTTGTCCAGCTGCCCCCTCCCTCTTCCTCCTCTGGCTCTGCTGTTGCCCACGGCTGGCCTCGCCCAGGGGTCAGCTTGGCTGGGAATTCTAGGCATGAGCTGGGTGGAAGTGAATGAGCAGCGGGGAGGAGGCAGAGGGCGTAGCCGGGGCACAGGGCACGGAGAACTGGGGTTTGCGTTGGCATCTGAGTGCCCCCCGGCCCCTTGTGGTCTCCCAGCAGTGGGTCAACGGGCTTGCTGGATCCCAGTCCCCCAGGGTTCGAAGCCCAGCGTGGCCACCAGGTCCGGCACCAAGCAGCAGGCAGGGGACCTGCACTGGGTTTCCTGCTCTCGGATAGCGCCTTCCTGCTGGGCTGACTCTGTGGCTCCCAGTCTGCCCAGCAAACAGGTGGGCATGTTCCAGGCGCAGCAAAACGAGGGTGTGGGTCAGTGAGGCGGGCGGGGTCCTCCCTCTTCCCCCGCTGCGCAGACCGCGGCAGCTTGCCACCCTTCTCTCCCCTGCCACTGCCTCTGCCCCTCAGCCCTGTCCAGCCGCCCTGCTTGTGACTGGGGGCATTGTGGGCTCTGGGGCCGGGCGGGTCCCCAGTGCCGCGCGCCCAGCCTCTGTCCTTTCCTCCGCTGGCTGTGGTCTGTCCTTTGCATGTGCTGCCCCTACCCCTCTCCTGTTACACTAGGTTGCTTCCTGCTCAGACCCTGTGCCTCCTCTGGGAGCTGCCTGGTCCCTGCAGCCTGGGGCCCTGCCGCGCCCCCAGGGTCTCTGTGAGCTCCTGCTGGAGCCCTTGTCCCCAGATGCTCCGGACGGCTCCTGGTAAATGTTCAGGACTCGAGGCCACATTGGACACAGGACCTGATGCACGGCGGCTGTGTGGGGTGTGTCTGTGGAACTGGGCCGAGGCCTCCTGGGTCCTTTCGCCTGCCTGCCTGGGGTCTGCCTGGCCACCCGGGACACCACTGGGGATTCTCTAGGGCCGCCTTCCAGAGACTGGAGGAGAGCGCTGGCCCCACCTGGGTCTTATCTGCTCAAGGAGACACCCCTGCAGCCGTCACTCTGCTTCTAGATGATGATTTCACTGGAATTGTACAAATTAAGCTTTAATATTTTAAAATTATACATGCATCAAGTTTGGAGAGTAAATGAGTTCTACATGGTTAATTAAGAAAACGCAGTCATCCCTCGCCGACCCCCTCCTGAGTCAGCTCTTTCTCATTCCGACAGGAGATCTCCGGATACTTATCTCTTCTCTGAATCACAGGCTCCTGTTGGTACTTTGTGACTTTTCAGCATTTAGACGTTGCTTATTGACTGGCAAGGAGAGGATTGAAGTCTCTGCACGCATGTGCGTGCCTTGCCCCACAGACCCCACACTCGCGCATGCACACGCCTCACAGTGTACACACAAGCGTGCACACATGCGTGCCCACGCCCACAGGCACCCCATCCCCCGTCCCCGCTCCACAGTCACACGTTGGGCCACACTCAGGTGGATGAGGCCACCTCGTTGCAGCCACACACACTCCTGAGAGCTGACCCTTGTCAACCAGGGTGCGTTTCGTCTCCTGCCCATCTTGTTGGAGTTCGTAGTTGCCTTGTCTGCGTGCACTGTGTTTTACGTACTTTCCAGCAACTTAACCCAGAGCCCTCCTCCATCTCGCCGTCTTACCACCTGCACATCACGGGCCTGTTGTCTCACCTTCCTGAGGACTTCCCTCTAGAACCTTCTTCCAGCTCCGGTCTGCCGGTTGCGCTCCTTGGCCTGGGCACAGCCTCTGCCCTGGGTCTGTCACCTGCCTGCTGCCTCAGGCAGTCTGCGTCTGCCCTCTTTCCTAGGTTATCCCCGCCTGAGGGGCACGTTCCGAGTGCATTCCTGGGCGAGGTGCTGAAGGGATTGTTCGAGACCCCCGTGTCTGAGTGCCTTTCTGCCCCTCATACCAGCAGTCCTTCAGGCACGGGAGCTACGGGGCCCCAGGTCCTCCTGGTTTCCGAGTCTTTGCCAGCTCTGTGCTCGGGTGCTGTCCGCGTCCAGGGTGCTGAAGTGTGGCGGGCACAAGACCGGCCTTGGTCATGTCCTCAGCCGAGCGTTTCCTGACTGACTCTTCTCGAGGTCAGGCGTGTCTAGTGCTGGGTGTTCATGTGAACCCCTGTGTGCTGGTTCCTTTCCCTCCACTTTCTCTGCCTCCGGATGTCCATCGCTGGGATGTAGGCCTCCTGGGCTTCACTGCTGTTTTCTCTTTGTCGACTCATCCTTTCCCTTTCTACTGAGTTCTTCATTCCTGCCCGTGTGTCACTTTCTCAATGCCCTTCTCTGTTCTCTGAAAGGCCCTTGCTGTAGGGTCCATCAGGATTCTCAACGTGTGCTCTGAGGACCCCTGGGGGCTTAGGCTCCCTGAGGCCCTCCCTCTGCGGGCTTCCTCCTTTGTGGCCAGATTTCTCCGCATGCCCCACCCAGAACGGTACGTTGCCACAGCTTGTACTGGAGACAGGTTGGAGCACGCAGCCTGTCTGCTAAGCCTGACGGGAGAGGTACCAAGTATGGGACACTTGTCGTTCTGACAGTGCTGAGGGTTTTGTGGGGGTGAGTTGAGTGTGGCTGTAAAGCGCCGAGCACGCAGCCTGGCCTGCACGGAGCTCTCCACCAGGCCTGCTGTCGTTGTTAGCACGTGGCAGATCAGAACAATGCCAGACAAGCCTCCATGTGCACAGGGTCACGTGCACAGGCAATTTTCTGGGTAGAAAATTGTGACACTGGAGGTCACAGGTGGCGTTTTTCTAGCTGGAGCAGTCCCCTCTGCCACCCTAGAGCTGTGGTTTGGAGGTGCAGAGTGGACAGGCAGACTCCTGGTGGCGTGCTCAGGAGGCAGTGCTGTCATCCTGCTGTGAGCCTTTGTGTGCGTGTCTGCTCACCCCGCACTCCTCTGCGAGGCAGGCCTTCTGTCATCTCCTCGTACGGGTGAGGAAGCTGAGGCCCAGACAGGGCCAGGGGCTAGTCCAGGCTACGCACACAGCGAGTGGGCCCAGTGGGTTCAGCCCCAGGCAGCCCGCCCCAGCCCGCCTACCATCCTGTGCGGCTCAGGAGGACAGAGCTGGGGACAGACTCGGGAGGTGGTGTGAGCCGGTGGGCTCTCCGATGGCACAGCACTCGGCTCCAGCAGTGCTGTGGGGACCTGCGTGCATGGGGGACCCAGTGGCCTCAGGAGCCAGACAGGGCGGGCTTGCTCAGGGGCTGCAGTTGGGACCTGTGTAGTCTCAGAGGGCTTTGGGAGGGTTTGTTCCCAGTGTCCCTACACGGGACAGTGGACAAGCAGTCCCCTGGAAGGGGCTCTCTGAACTGAGAACCCGCAGGGGATGGCCGGGGTGAGGATGCTCGGGGCCGGGTGGGCAGCCGGAGTGCACGCTGAGTGTGGGCACTAATTCTCTCTCTGTCTCCTCTTCTGCCCTGGTTTCTGTTTCCTTCAGCTCGGCGGGAAGCTGGTGGCCCTGCCCTCTGTGAGAAGATGTCCTACGGATCCATCACTGGTAGCGGCGGCCTGGGGAGCCGAGGCCCTTTCGGGGGACCCTCGAGACAAGGCTATCAGCCCCTAGGTAATGACAGCAGCTGGCAGCGTGGGTGAGGGAGGTGGGGGACGACAGTGGGCAGGTCTCCGCTGTGCCATGTTGTGTTGGTGGCCGTAGGCGGACTCTGTCTCTTTGGACAGTGCTGCCTGTGACAAGGGGTGAAGCTGGCCCAGGCGGAGGTGGGCTGTGGGCCGAGTCAGCCTTTTCCTCCTGATTTTGCTCCGTGTCTCTGTCCCTCCATAGCACCTGCTGGGCCTCCC
Organism: Hipposideros armiger; assembly: GCF_001890085.2. NCBI lineage: Eukaryota > Metazoa > Chordata > Mammalia > Chiroptera > Hipposideridae > Hipposideros > Hipposideros armiger. The sequence goes on from NW_017731630.1 coordinate 724,321, forward strand.
AGCCCTCGAAGCCTTGTTTAATGGAAGGTGCAGTTCGCTTTATTCTGCAGCTGGCTGGGTTTGCTCTTGAGTCACCGACGTGCGTGACTCCCAGGAGGAGGAGATCACAGGGGACAGAATGGTCCCCTCCATGTCCCTGCTCTGCGTTTGGTGATGAGAGTGCGCTGTGGCATCTGAACCTGGTCTGCGTGTGAGGGATGGTCTGGGCGGTCTGTTTGAGCCCCTCGCAGGGCAGTGCTGACGGCTTGTACCACTCTCACTCCTTCCGGGAGCGCACGTGCCCTCTGCTCCTTGCCCTGTCAGCACCAGCGGCGGCTGTGGCAGCCCGCGGGCCTGGAGTGCTCGCCTCTCGTTTGAAGTTACATTTCTCTGGTAATGAAGGGATTAATCAGTTTTTCCTGTGTGTTAGGCACTTGGGTCTTCTCCTTCCGTTCATATTTCTGTTTGTTTTTTTCTTGCGTTTGTCTTGTTCTGATGGATTTGCAAGGGTTCCGTACGGATCGTGGCAGTGGAAGTTTGTCAGACGTGCCGTAAACGTCCCCGGCTGGGCTCCCTCTCCGGGTGGTGCCTGCTGAGCGACAGATGTTCTTGACTGTGCCGCTCCTGACTAACCAGCCATTCCTGTCGTGGTTTCATCTCTCTGTCTTGTTAATAAATTGTTACAAGATGATAACGACTTTACCTTTACTTTCCTCTAAAGCTGTCATGATTTGTTTTTCATACTTAACGCTTTCATTCAGTGTGTGTCCCTAGAGAGGGACTCCTCTGTACACGACCAGAACCCGCTGTGACACCTACGACTGAGCAGCACAGGTGTTTCCACAGGCCTGTGAGAGCCACGCAGCGCAATCCGTCCACACGCCTTTTAGGTCCCACTCGAGGCTCTCTTCCATCTTTTTTTTTCCTTGAAATTTATTTCTTGAAGAAACCAGGTTTTTCCTGTGGAGTTGATTTTTGTCTATTGACTTTTTATCTTGCCATTTTGCTAAACTCTTTATTAATGGATTCATTTGCCTGTAGAATCTTGAGTTTTGCTGTCTATATGATGGTATCATTTGTGGATGACAGTTTTTTCTGTTCTTTTCCAATGCTTTCCCCTTTTGTTTCTTATTCCTTGTACGTGAGCTGGCCGGAACCTCTGTGATGTGGAGTGGAAACGGTGATTATATTCTGTGCGCGTTTTGGGAAGAATAGGACTGTGTGCTTTTTCTGTGTTTCTGAGATTTTGCTGTAAAACCATCTGGATCTCGTTTTCTTCACGGGAAGATTTTTGATTGCCAGTTAGTTTCTCTTGTAAAAACGCTCAGGCCCTCTGTTTCCTCTTGGGTCAGTTTTGTCAAATTGTGTTTTTCTGGACATGTGCCTGCTTTCCTCTAAATGTGCAGATTGACCGAAATCCGACTGTACAGAGTAGGTGCTGGTGTGGAGTGTAACGCTGGGGCAGCTTCGTCGTGTGGGGACAGCCCAGCTTGGAGGGCAGCCGCGTTGGTTCCCATCCCACTGCTGGGCCGCTTGCTGGCTGTGCCCTGGCTGCCTGAAAATGGCCGTGAGCAGGGCTTCCTGGTCACTGTGAGGACCGATCGCGCGCGTGCGCAGGGCGTGGGGCTGCCGTTTTATTAGCGTTGGCTGTCACCGATCACATCCTTTTTTTATTCCTGATGGCGTTTATTTTACCTCCCTATTTTCTTCTTTTATAATCATTATTGACAAAGACGTGCAAATTTTATAAGCCTTTCCAAAGAAGTGACTTTTGGCTTTCTTGATCCCTTCTATTATATGTTAGTTTTAAAATGTGATTGATTTCTGCTCGTATTTTTATTACTTCTTTCTTTGAGTCGAGCTGTTTTATTTTTCTAACTCCTAACTTGGTTGTTTACCTCATTCCTATTTAGTTTTTATTCTTTTCTAGTAAAAGCATTTAAGGTTTTAAATGTCCAAATGATCACTGCTCTGGCCGAACAGCGAACATTTAAAAATATAAGTCGTTTTTAAATTAATGTTTAGGTGCAAGTATTTTCTTATTTCCATTATGACTTCTTCGTTGACCCGGGATTCATGTAGAATTACACCGATCATTCCCAAGCATGTGTATTTGTTTCTGGTTGTCTTTTAGAAATGGTTGGTAACCTAACTGCATTTCTATCAGAAAGGGGTCTGCATCGTCCTGATTTGTTGACGGTGGTTGAGATGGGGCTGCTTCTGGGACGCTGGCGTGGTTCTGGCTCCTCACCCTCCTCTCTGGGGGGTGATGGGGATGGCTCCCCAGTGCCTGCTGTGCGCCAAGCACTGGGGCACACGACGCCCTAGGTAATGATGCAGAGCTTCACCTACGTGGTAAATGCCGTTGCAAAAGCCACCTGGAGGACTATTAACACAGTGATGGACTGGCTCTGAGGAGACAGGAAACATGGCGGCCCTCGGTGCGTGAGAGGAGCCTCGTGGTACCCAGAGAGTTAAATGAGCTCACGGCCAGGCTGCGTGCGTGGAGCAGGCCCACTCAGGAGGGCGGCCGAGGGCTCCTCCTGCCTCTGGACCGCCGGCCTCCCTTGGCCCAGCCACGCCTCTGCTTGGACTGTGTGGAAGCCGTCAGCGATGTGGACACAGGTGTTGGCTGCAGCGTGATTTATGAGGGAGAATCCCGAGAAGCCGTCAGCACCCGGCTAGGGGACAGCGGAGTGAGTACCGTCGTGATGAGAGGTGATGCCTTTGTAGGATCAGTTGTGGAAGATGCTGGTTGACCTCCATCCACGTCCGATGTGACGACAGACGTGGTGAATGGCAGACGGCAGAGCCATGTCCACAGTCTTCTAATTGTGCTAGACCGCTGCCCCCGGTGTGGGCGGCGTTCCACTCTGGGTGCTGTGGTTGCAAGTGGTCTTTATTGTTTTCACATAATTGTCTGCATTGAAGTATTTTCCTGTAATTGTGTGTATTATTTTAACAATCAGAAACAAACAGGAGTTGTCCCTGGGCAACCCCTACCCCCCAAACTTCAGGGTCGTGTGGTTCCAGAGGGCAGACCAGATGGGCCGCTCCCTAAGTGTCTGAATGGACCATGTGGAGTAACCAGGGGGAGGTGGGAAGGGCCTGGATTTCCGGTGACCAGATGCCCATTCGGCAAGGTCATTGGGTGGCAGTGTGGGCTGCCAGCCGGGTGTGTGGCCTCCTTGTCCCTGTAGGAGGGGCTCTGGGGGCCCTAAGCAGATGGCGACCCCGTCACCGGGTACCTGCATAGCTGGGTCTCCTCCTTACACACTGTTGTCTGGGCAACAGTTGCTAGGACAGAGACTGGGGGCCTGAACACTGTCTGCCTTCAGGGAGTCTGGCAGGGGTGTCTGGGGCGGAGGCCCTTCCCAGCGGCCTCCCCATCAAGCCGTTTGGAAAGAGGGGAAAGCGACGGGTCCTGCCCCCTTGGGAGGTGGGTCCTTTCCTGGAGGCTCAGGATCGGGTCCCCTTCCCTCATGGCTGCTCCCCAACTCTGCAGCTGTGTATCGGGAAGACCAGGTTTCTGCTTCTAGTTTCACTTCCCGTGTACACAGAACAATGTTTCTATAAAATACAGCAGAACGGTCCCATGCTTGGGTGTTGCAGCAACCTCGAATTGCAATAAACCTTCCAAAAGCCTCCTCCATTGTGTCACAGGCAGGTAACACCTGTTGAAGGCCCGGCCTGGTCTCTGGGTTATACCTGAGGGCCCTGCTCTAAGGGGTTTTGTCCTGGTTTGAAATCACCTTTCAGAAGGACTGTGGTGCAGAGAAAGAGCCAGAACATCTGAAGTTTTGAACTCCATGCTGGCTTTCAGCACAAGGTGGTGTTCTGGAGGGCATGGCAGTCAGGAAGGGCTTCCTGGGGGAGGTGGGCCCAAGTGGCGCCTCTCCATGTGGGTGCTTGGAGGGCCTGGGCGCCTGCCATCCTGTGTGGGGGCTTTGCTCCACCAGTGGTGTCCCGAGCCTCTCTGCGGGCAGGCTGGGCATAACTTGACTGTCCCTTGCTGTCCATAGAGTGCGCTAAATGTTGGACGGAGTATGGAATCCGCCATTTCCCCTGCCCGTCGCCAGAGAGCAACCTGCAGGACCCCTGTGTGGGCAAGGACGGGGAAGGTGACCTGGGGCCAGCGGGCACTCCCAGAGGCCTGAGGGCCAGGAAGCGAGGTACTTCCACTGGGATGCTGGGTTTGGGGGTCCTGGGGTAGGCCACCTGAGATGCGGAGCACCAAGAAGGGAGGGTCAGTGGGTGGGAGCCCAGGGCTCAGGCCTGGGGAGCCTGGGGAGCAGCTGCAGCAAGGGTCTGGCCTGTCTCCCCCCCCCCCCACTAGCCTTTGTCTTCCCCACGGACTGCAAATGGTGGGGTGGGGCTGGACTAGTGGGGTGGGAGGGATGTCACCAAACTGTCATGGCCCTGTGGGCTCCAGGCACGAGGCTTGGCCCTGCAGGACGGAGAGTGAGGGGCTGCTCATGTCCGGGGTCTCGACCGCCTTACGTGGCCCCTTCGCCCCCGATCCTGGGTTTTCCTTGCAGAGTGGGCTGGCAAGGGAGGCTGGGGTCCTTGGTGCACGCTTTAGGAGGAAAGAGGAGAAGGCCATCGCCACCTGCCTCCCCTCCAGCTCTGAGGCCAGGACTCACGCAGCTGGGTAGGAAAGACAGTGTCAACGGCGCTCCTGAGGGGCCCTCGGCCGTGGCATCGGGCATGTATGTCATTGGCGAGGGCTGTCCCCAGGCAAGGGACGTCATAGGAGCAGCCTTGGCCCTGGCGCAGAGTGCCTTCTCCCTGCAGACAGGGGTGGCCACCATGCCCGTGTTGCTCCTTTGTCCCTGACAATGGCTGCGGAAGGCAGGCAGGGCCGGAGTGGCCTGTTTGGAGATGGACACTGGCCGGAAGTGAAGTGCCTTGTTGGATGGCACACAGCCAGGCAGCAGTGGCCTAGGACTTGGGCCCAGGCTTCCGGACACCCAGCAGGGAGGGGCGGTGGCCGGGAGTGGGCACCAGTGTCCTGAATCAGAGGCAAAGAGGAGGCACCTGGGAGCCGCTGTCCCACCCTCGCGGCTCGGGCCTTAAACACCACCTTTTGGTGCCTTTCCAGGGCCAGGGGTCACCCCCGAAGGCCAAGGGACACCAGAGCCCACCTCGCCACCCACCGCTGGCCCGAGGAAGGACTCGGCTGCCGGGGCCCATGGCCGGACGGCGGGGACCAGCGCCTCCCAGGCCAAGAAGAGGAAGCCCAACTTCTGTCCCCAGGAGACGGAGGTGCTGGTTTCCAAGGTCAGCAAGCACCACCAGCTGCTGTTCGGGTCGGGGCTGCTGAAGGCGGAGCCCACCCGCAGGTACCGCGTGTGGAGCCGCATCCTGCAGGCTGTGAACGCCCTGGGCTACTGCCGCCGCGACGTCGTGGACCTCAAGCACAAGTGGCGGGACCTGCGTGCTGTCGTGCGGCGCAAGCTGGGTGACCTGCACAGGGCAGCCCCCAGCCCTGGCTCTGGCCAGCCCCAGGCCCTGGCCCTCACGCCTGTGGAGCAGGCGGTGGCCAAGACCTTCTCCTGCCAGACACTGCCCTCCGGGGCCTTGGGCCTGGAGCCGCCCAGAGGTGAGTCCTGCCCCAGCTCACCTGCTGGTGGAGGGCAGAGGCCCTGCTGGCGGCTCGCCTGCTGCGGCTGCTCCTGCCCCCTCACAGGGCTGCTTCCCTCTCCCCTCTGCCACCTTGGTCTCTGCATCGCCCTGTGGGTTCATCCTCTGCCCCTCACTCCTGCACGCGCCTGTCCGTCCATCGTGCACAGGGCATCACTGTAAACCCCCAGCCGTGTCACATGATTTCACTTCCCCTCAGCTCTGCCGTGGCCGGTCCCTCACCCATCGCAGAGCAAGAGCTGGCGGGACCGATGGCACAGCTCTTCACCAGGTCACCCTGTCCTACCTTAGGACCGTGGCTGCAGTAAGAAATACAGTTTCTGTTGCTGCCAGTGTGTGCACACACAGCTGACATATGGGGCTTTCAAAACGGCGCTACCCTTGCGTCTTCCATGCGCCCTGACGTCTCTGTCCTGCTCAGCCTGTCCCCTGCTGTCCTGTCCTTCCCACTAAATAAAGTGCTCGTGTTGACTTTCTGAGTGGCTTCACGACCTGGGGTTGGACCTGCGGTTTGGAACGCCCGGCCCTTTGCTGGTGGACCGCGCGTGGTCCTGGCAGCACTGAGGGCTGCAGGCTGCTGTGTGAGGCCGTCGCAGCCGGGGCCGTGAGCTGGGGAGGAGGCGCCATGCATTTCTGCTAGGGCATCAGGTCTCTGTCCTGCCTGGAAGCTGCCCCGACAGGTCACACCATCTGGGACTGGCTGGGAGCCAGGGGCCACAGCACGTGGCCACCTCTCCCCTCAGGACGCTGGCCTAGTCTGCTCTCGTGCCCAGCCAGTGTGCAGTGAGGATGAGCTGGTGCCGGCACAGCAAAACCAGCGGTGGCTGGGAGACATTCTGAGCGGCAGCCCCTCGACAGTGGGCACATTGTGTCTGCATGGCACGGCCTCCCTGCATGGCCCCCATGAGAGACTTGCATAGGTGGCAGCCCCAGACCAAGCAGGCTGCGCTCACAGGAGGTGGCTGGGGGCTGGCTGTCTCGTCGGGAGTGTGTCCGCCAGGAGTCAGGCCGGAGCACCTGCCGCCTGTCGTGCTGCCCGGAAGCCCCTCCTCAACCCAGGGCCTCCTGGTATGTGCTGTTTTGGGTGAGGACAGGCGCCCCAGTGGGCCAGACAGCGTCGTGATGTGGCCACGCCGGGGGCTGCTGACCTGGGGTCCTGGGCTCCTTGACCTCTGGCTTTCACAAGGAGAAGCCCTTCAGCCTCCTCACAGGCTTGGGGGGCTTGTGGCAGAGTTGGGGGCTGATGAGGATTGTGGGGGTGGCTGTGCCTGGGACCCCAGGACGGCTGGGCACAAGCTTGCTGGGTGAGTGGCCGAGCGGACGTGGCATTGATGGGGTGGCAGCATTGTTGACAGGGAAGGCAGTGCGGGGTGCTCCTTGCTCTGCCTCTGTCCAGCCCTGTGTCCGGGCTTCTGCTCCCCTGGCCTCCTGTCCTGAACCTTAGGTGCACACTCTTTGGCTTGGGGTCAGAGGGCAAGGGCTGGAGGGCAGGCTCAGGCTCCTGGGCCAAGGGGCTGGTCCGCCGCCTCTCTCTTAGCTCCTCGCTGCTGTCCCTTCCCTGAGTCCTGCCCACACCCGCCAGGGCTGGTCTTTACTGCTCACCAGCGAGAACCCCCTGCCACTTCTTCCCAGGAGACATTGTTTGAGCTGTCAGCCTGTTCAGGCACCCCGACATGCATGGGGGGCGTGGGTCCTTGGAGGCTATTCTCTCGTGTGGCTGCCCTCTGCCAGTGTCCTCCACGTCCTTGGAACCCTCCCCTGTGCAGGTGCTGTTCCTGAGATCCGTAGCGTGATGAGGGTAGTAGGAAAAAAGGTCCAGGCCGTGATGAAATACCACGAGTTAGAGGCAGGAGGGGGTGTTGAGGGGGGGTGGGGGTCATGCCTGTGGGCCTCCTCGGTCCCGGGAAGGTGCTGGAGTTAGGCATTTCTAATTCCTCACCTACTCTTTGACCTTGAAACAGAGCCAGACAATACACAAAGAACTTTAAAACAAAGCAGAAGCAACACCCGTTTGGCCAGCAGCCAGTGCAGGCTTTGTCCCCTCCTCGGATGCCAGCCCACGTGGAGTGGGGTGCTCTGCATTCCGCTCAGGGCACCGCCTCCCTGGGCGAGGGCCCTGTCCTCTGCGGGTTCACTTCCAGGCACCCTCACCCGTGGGAGCCTGTGTCCCTGGGCCCTCGCGTGGGGCGGGGGCAGAAGCAGCCCCCGTGTGGGGTGGCCCGCCCACGGGAAAGCTCCTCTCAGGTCTCCAGATGCCCAGATGCCCGGCTTCGTGGTTATTGTCCAGACACGCCCTCTCCACGTGGCCTGAGACAGTTAACCTTCCCTCCCGTGTGACTGGTGTGGACCCGTGTTCCCTGGGGTCACTGAGTGAACGTCCATATTTGGCCATGATGTGGGTGCCGCAGGCCCCTTGCAGAACCCAGGCTGCTGCTTCTCACTGGGGACCCCCTGTGGCCCGGCCCAGACTTGGATCTGGTTAGATCCCAGAGCACTTTGCAGGAGTGTTGCTCTAGAACAGAGAAATGGGGAGCCTGGCGGTGCCTCCAAGCTCACCGTGTTCGTGGTAGACATGGCCAATCTGTTGCAGCACGATTAGCCACTAACCAGCCTGAGGCGCCTCAGTAGACGCCCAGCCAGGGGACCTTCACGGGCAGGAGCCTGTGTGCCTCCCTGCCCTGCCCTGCCCTGCCCCGGCTGCAGGCTCCCATCCAAGGTGCAGCAGGGTCATCTCCTGAGATGCAGAACCGTCCCTGCCTGTCCCAGCCCTTCCCTGGCTTCTCCAGCGCCCATGGCAGGTTCAGGCCACCTGCCCGCAGCCGTCCTCTGAGCACTCCGAGCTGCCCAAATCTGGATGCCGTGCTGGGTGCACCCCTAGCAGCCCGTGAGGGGTGCTGCTGTCACCCCTCCGTGGAGTGGGAAGCTGCCCGGCCTGGGGTGGCCCTGTGGGGGTGCTGAGCCTGGGTCAGCCTTTACCAGTGTGTGTGAGTGGGCCGGGGGCGGCGTCCAGAGCCAGTGGGCTCTGTGCTGACCTAGAAGTGTCCTGTGGGTTCCTGCCAGGTCCCTCCTGCACTGCTGGCCAGGCCTGCTGCTGCTGCAGGCGCCCAGGGGACCCGGCGGCTCATGGGAGCAGGCACAGGGAGCCTGTAACCCACAGAGGCCACCAGCGTCTTGGAAGTCTTAATTTCTGCAGCGAGCAGATAAGGCGGCGGGGCCGCTGTGAGAAGGTGGAGATGCGAGGCTGGCACAGTGGAGGCACTTCTTCTCTTTGGTCTTTTCAGAAAGTCCCATTGTCTCTGCTCACAATGGACGTGCAAGGCGGGGTGGCCCGAGGAAAGCCCTGATAGGCTCCCCCGATTTATTCTATTTTACTGAGTGCGAATGAAGTTGTTTTGGGGGGAGAAGAAGAATCTCTGAAATGGATTTTCCCCCGCCTTTTCGGGGTGAGTGTGGGGGGCCTGGAGAATGAGGGGCACCCCTCCTTCTGGGGTGCTGCTTTGCTCACAAATTGTCTGGAACTCACAGTGCGGAGGGAAAGGTGGAGAGGCCCTGCCCTTGCCCTGGGGGGACCACCCCGACCTGGGGGCAGAGGGCCTGTCCAGGTGCTTCCTGAGGGGACCCCTAGGGCTTGGCACTGGGAAACCAGGCTAGGTGGTGGCATCTGCGGGTGGGCGGAAGGGTGGCTGGATCCCATGTTTGGGACCGAGGACACGGCTCTATGCAAGAGTAGTTTATGTACAATATGGGTGCATCCACTTAAGGGCAGGGCCACACCGACCCCCCCAGTGAGTCGAGCGAAGAGCCACCAGTGACCTAGACAGCCCCCCATGCCCCCTCTGCTCACTCGCCCCTCACTCGCCCACCGCACTTTCACCACCGTGGGTAGGTTTCTGTGTAGTTTCCCCTACGAGGAACTCCGTAGTCTGTTCTCTTCCAGGTACGACTGTGTCCTCAGCCTGCGGTTGAGGACTGTCACTATCTGTTGTGTGTCAGTAGTTCATCCTTTACTGCTCAGGAGCGGGTGTCCACAGTCTGTGTCTCGTCCACTGTGACAGCGGTCCCCTTGTTGCCAGTTTTTGGCTGAGCTGTCCACCGTGGACATCTGTGTATGATTTCTGTATGGACAGCGTTGTCACCTTTTAGGGGGTCTTGATAAATCCCTAATGATTGAATTGCTGGTCACATGCAGAGAGAAAGTTTAACTTTTCAGGACACTGCCGAACCCGTCTCCAGAGGGCTGGTGCCGGTCAGTTCCCACAGCGCCCCATGGGCAGTCGCTGTGGGTGGCCGCCCTGTGGGCGCTGTGCCCTGGGGCCGCATCGCCGTGTCAGCTTGCAGCCCCCTGATGCCGAGTGCCCTGTCCTGTACGTACGGCCATGTGTCCGTCTTGGGTGTGGCGTCTGGTCACATCTACCGTCCGTCCTGGATCTGCCGCTGGCCTCATGCGTTCTGTGGAGTCCACCTGGATTCCGGATGCCAGAACTGGTCAGATACCTGTGTCATAAACCCTTGCTCTCACCCCCTGCTTGTCTTTTATTTTGCCGTGTCTTTTTGAAAGGTCAGAAGTTGTGCGTTTTAATGTTATCAGTGTTTTCTTTGGTGGTTTCACTCCTTGTACCCCACCTGAGGTCCGAAAGTCATCGTTTAGAGTTTGATAGTTTCAGCTTCTACATTTCAGTCCATGATCCATGTTGAGCTCATGTTTGAGTTTGGTTGATTTGGGGTTGAGCGTCAATGGCTGTCTAATGGCTCAGCGCCATTGGTCGAAGACTCTTGTGTCCTGAATTACCCTCCAGCCTCTGTCCACACCCAGCACTCTGTTCAGCTGGGCTGTCACCTTTCTGCTCGTCTGTCTCTGCTTATTCAGCTCCACACTGTCTTGATTCCAGGGACTGTAAAGTAAGTTGAAATGATTTGGGAATCGTTTCCTCCTCTGTTGTCTAAGGGAGTCGGTGTAGAATTGGTATTATTCTTCCCTTAAATATTTGGCAGAATTCACCAAAGCGCCATCTGAACCTGACATTTTCACTGTGGGAAGATTTTGAGCTACAGTTTCGTTAATGTTAGAACACTCTCTGTGCTTCTGTTTTTTCTCGAGAGAGCTTTGATCCTTTGTGTTTTTCAAGGAGCTTACCCATTTCGCTCGTCTAAGTTGTCAAATTGATCTGTGTGAAGTTGTTCCTAATGTGCGGTGCTGCAGCGTTCATCCAGTGCCTGTAGGGTCGGTAGTGAGGTCTCTCTCCTTCCTGATATTGCTAATTTGTGTCCTTTCTAAGTTGTTCTAATCAGTGTATCAATTTGGTTTCATTACTTTTCTGTTTATCCATCATCGATGTAATTGATTCCTGCTCAACTGTGTTATTTTCTTTCTTCTGTCTTCTTTGGGGTAAATTTGCTCTTGTTAGATTGTTGCCTTGAGACCTTTCTAATATAAGTGTTTATTGCTATAAATTTTCCTCCATGCACTGCTTTACTTCTACAAATTTGCATATATTGTGGCTTCATTCAGTTAAAAATATTTTCTAGCTTCCTCTGTGATATCTTCTTTTGCTAATGGTTATTTAGGAGCGTTGTTTAATTTTCAAATAATTCTCTCTATTTCCAGGTATCTTACTGTTACTGATTTCTAGTTTAATTCTGCTCTGGTCAGAGAATGTCTTTTGTGTGGTTTCAGCTATTATAAATATATCAAGACTTGCTTTATGTTCTGGAATATCATGTCTTCCATGACAGGAATGTGTGTATTGGACTGTTTTTGGGTGGCGTGTCCTCTAAATGGCATTCAGGTCAAGTTGATCTATAGTGTTGTTAGAGTCTCCTATCCTCCCTGACCTTCTGTTGACTTGTTCTATGAACCACTGAGAGAGGTGTGGGCAGCTCTGACTGTAATTGTGGATTTGTCTGTTTCTCCTCTCAATTCTATCAGTTTCTGCTCCATGTATTTTCAAGCTGTGATGTTCAGGGCATGTATATTTAGGAGTGTTCTGTCTTGTTGATTGGTTGACCCCTTTATCATTTAAAAACGTCCCTTTCCCCCCGTAGTTATATGTGCTGTTCTGAATTCTGCACTACTAGTGTCGTCACTCCAGCTTTCTCATGATTACTGTTTACATGATATGTTTTCCAGTCCTTTTGCTCATAAGCTCCATCTGATTTTACACATAAAGTGGATTTCTTGTATTCAGTGTATGGTGGGGTTTGCTTTTGATTCCATCTGACCATCTCTGCTTTGGATTGGGATGGTTACTGCAGTGCTGTCCACCAGAACGTTTGGTGACGATGGCGATGGTCTGTAACCTGCATGCCAGTGGTAGCCTCTGGCCCCACGGGGACTGTATCGGACGACTCAGGTTCAGGTCATTTATCTTTAGAGTAAAGACCAATGTTTAGAGTTTCTCTCCAATCTTGATATTTGCTGGCTATATCTCCCTTTGTTCTGTTTTTCTTTTCTCTCCTCCTTCCTGTGTTGAGAATAATTGAGTATTCCATTTTGCTTCCACTGTTGGCTCATGAGCTACGCCAATTTGTGTCGATTTTTACCAGTTGCCTTAGAGTTTATATGTCTTCAGCTTCTCACAGCCTACCTTCATATATAATGGATTATTTTGCGAATAATGTGTAAACCCTACAACAGTTGGGTGGCTTCCATTTCCCCTTCTTGTCCTCGAGGTTGTTGTCGTATGTTTGTTCTAGCACACGTTATAACACGTTATTGATTTTGTTTTAATAATCATCTTTTAAATAAATTAAAAATGTGACAAAATACCTTTCCCATTTGCCTGCATACTTACCGTCCTGGCACTCCTCAGTTCTTTATGTGGGTCCCGGTTTCCTTTTATTGTTTCTTTCGACCTGACGGACTTTTTAAAAACATTTCCTGTAGTGTGCATCTGGTTGGAACAGATTCTCTCAGCTTTTTTGTCTAAAATAAATCTTTATTTTGCCTCTATTTTTGAAATCTTTTTCCACTGGGCAGAGAATCCTGGATGAAAGTTTTGTTCCCTTTCTCTCAGCCTTTAAAGATGTCATTGCTCGTATTTTGGCTTCCATGGTTTCTGATAGAAGGATGAACGAAGCCTTTTTTATATTCTTCTTCATGGTAATGTGCATTTTTCTGTGGCCCCTTTAAATAAGTTTCTTCTTTATCACAGGTTTTCTGCAAGTTTGACTATAGTATGTCCTGGGTTTTTTATTTTTAATATGTATTCTGCTTGGGACTTATTGCAATTCTTAGAACTCTCAGTTTGTAATTGCATAATATTTGGATACTTTTGGTCATTGGTTCTTGAAATTTTGTTTGCTCGCCGCCTCATGCGGCTCTGCCTATGTGAGCCCGCTTGCTGGGCGTGCCCCGGGGCCCCCGGCTGTCACATCTTTCCCTCTCGGTTTCATTTTGTTTAGTTTCTGTGCCTGGTCCTCAAGTTCACAGAGCCTTTATTTTCAGTGTCTAATTGGCTGCTGATCCCAAACAGGAGACGTCTCGCTTCACGTGTTGTATTCTGTCTTCAGCAGCGGCAGGCTGTCCATGCCCTTGGTCCCCCTCACTCGCCTGCACCCTGAGCTGTTACAGCCTTTGTCCATGCTCCTCTCTATGCGTTCCGTCGCCTCTGTCATTTCTGGGTCTGATTTCCTGTTGACTGATTTCTCTCGTGGTTAGGGGTCACATTTTCCTGCTTCTTTGTATGTCCAGTAAGTTTTAATTGTGAATTTTGTATCGTTTCACGCTGGATTTGATGATTTGCCTTTGTGGAGAATCGAACTTTGTTCTGGGGCAGTTAAGTTACTTGTGAGTTGCTCTGTTCTTTTCAAGGCTTGTTTTAAAATCTTTTATGGCATCTCTAAGAGGAGCCCTCACCCTAACACAAACTCACCTCCTAAGACGTGACCCTCTGCGATCACTGCTCGGTGCCCTGGGTACTCAGTGAGGGCTCTTCCACACTCCTCGTGGGAACTCCCTCGGTCCCCGACCCTGTGTGGCTGTGGAGGGCCGGCTCACAGCTCCCTCAAAAGCCAGCCCTTTCTCGGCCAAGTGGGGTCTCCCTCTGCACACACAGACGTGTACTTGGCCAGAGGCCAAGGGGACCAGGTGAGGCTCCTGCCCCAGGGAGCTGCTTGCCGCAGCTCAGCAGACCCTGGCCTCCCTGTCCCGACCCAGAGACGCCACCCCCTGGTTCCCTCCTCCATGCTCCGCATGGGGGACTTGCTACAGGAAAAGGCTGGCGATCTTAGCTCTGTTCTCGCAGGATGGCAAACTGTTCCCAGGGTAGTGCACCCTCAGACCATTGCTTCCTGTCTTTCATCCAGTTGTCAGCTGTTTGTGGGGTGGCGATCCTGGGCCCCGTCCACTTGTGACAAGCTGGTGTGCTCTCCAGTGCTACACGTTAATTCTTGAGAACACGGCTTATTGTTTTGGTCGTAATTTCTCTGTACCGTTGGCCCCCAGATTCCTGCTTCCATTGCGGCCTCTGACCTGAGCATCCGCCCACACTGCTCGCAGCTGGCTCTGGGCGTCTTTACTCCCCTGACCCAGAAGCTCCTCTCTCACACCTGACCCGTGTGACCCCTGCGTGTCTCCCCACCACGCGTTTCTCCTCTGCATTTCCTGTGGTGGTGAGCAGCCCCTTCCCTTCCGGTCGGCTGACCAGACACCTGGGCACAAGGGACACAGGACACGATGAGGACGCCAGCCACCCGCCCTCTTCTCAGCCCCCTTCACGCTCAGCCTGTCTGCCGTTCTGTCAGCTCTTTCCCCGACCCCTCTGATTTCCTTCTCCGCCCACACCCGAGCCCTGTCATTTGTCACCGGTGCTGGATGCACGGGCACGACTGATATTTCTGCAGTAAGTGTCTCACTGCCCACCTGCCTATCACACGGTGGCCACCAGGAGCTGTGAGAGTGGGAGCGAATGCGGCAGCTCACGGGGACCACACTGCAGCGTGCGCCCGAGCATGCCACTGGGCTCACAGTGTGGTGGTTGCCGAGACAGGTGCCTGTCAGGCGTCCAGCCCTTCCTTGATGCTGGTGGTTTGTGTGCTGGGTACAGAGAGGTTCAGCCGCTGCAGCAGAGCCCCAGATCCGCTGGAGCACACCCCCCTCACACGGCTGTCCAGCTTCCAGGTTGCTCCAGCTGTGCCATCTTCACCTGCTGGATGGAAGGAGTCGCCTCCCGTCACATCCCAGCTGGGACGGGGTCAGAGGCAGTCACAGGCTGGCCATTTCCTTTGAAAACATGAGGGGAAAGGTCCTTCTCAAAGACCAGGGTTGAGAATTCAGTCACGCGGCACTCCTGGCTGCAGGGGAGCCTGGGAGGTGCCCTCTGCAGCTGGGTGGCCGGGCACTCAGGACAAAGGAGACAGTGGGTCTGAGGGGACCGCTTGTGTTGTCTGTGGGCCTCAGCCAGCGCCCCTGGGGCACTCCCTTTGGCTCAGGCGACAGGCCTCCCACGTGCATGCTTCCCCAGTTTCAGTGGGGAAGGGAGTCGGACCTGCTGGCGGCCTGGCCCTGACCCTGCTCCTGGGCCTGACCTGCCTGGCGTCCTTGCCCAGAATATTGGCGGTTTCCTCCCTCCTCTCCCTGTACGTCCGCCCCCAGCCCCAGCCCTGGTTTTGGGGCTGCTCGCGGTGGCTCTAGGTATGTACTAAACCCGCAGCGGCCTGGGCCCCGCAGGCAGCACGGTGACTGTCCTCCCCCCTCTGCTTGCAGCCACCCAGGTGGATCTGAGTGACCTCCAGGAGCTGTTCCAGGAGACCTCGGCCAATGTCTTCCGAATCAACTCCAATGGTGCGTCTGCGCCCGCCCGCTGACCGGGGTGCCGAGCGCACTGCGGGGGATGAGGGGCACGGTGGTGGGTATGCTTATGGCCTCCTCCGACCAGCCCGCCCTGAAGACCAGGCACAGGGGTCTCGGGATGGGAGGGCAGGTGGGTCAGCGTGTCCCAGGCCGCCACTTGCAGTGCTGGCTCCTGCGGCAGGTGGCTTCTCAGTGCCACTCCTCCTGCCTTCGTCGCACGCCCTGTGTGACCTGGACAGTCCCCATGGGGAAGGAGTGAGTCAGAACCTCCCTTGGGCTGGCGGGGCTGGCAGGCTACGGGTCAAGGTGAGAGTCACACTCCACGAGGCCAGGGCTTGTCCTCAGCTGCTGCAGACCTGGGGGACATGCGGGGGAGGGGCTTGCTGCACCTTGTGGGCGACGGCGTGTGTTTGCCACTGAGCTCTGAGAACTGTCAGGTCAGTAAGAGTGCTGACCAGGAGAGGAGGAAAAGCGGGGAGAAGAGAGAAACCCCCTCCCCAGACTGAGGGCAAGGCCCACTGGGGGCAGCTCCCAAGAGCACTTGAGCCCTGTGTGGGCCTGGGGCCTGTCCCAGGAAGCTGGTAGAGGGAACCACCTGGGGGTGTGGCCAACTGAGTGTGGGGCCATGCTGTGCCAGCCATGAGGCCCCTGGCACTGCCATCCTTAGTGTCCTGGCCTGGCAGGCACATGGTTGCTCAGATGGTCTCCCAGGTCCTGGCCTCCATGTCTTTGGGCTGCCAGTGGGGGGCACGCACCCTGGAGTCTGGGCAGTGCCTGGCAGGGGCCTCTGCTCCTTACACCTGTCCCCCTTCTCTTGACAGTGACCTCCTTGGAGCAGAGCCTCCGGTCCTTGGGAACGCCGAGTGACACGCAGGAGCTACGGGACAGCCTGTGAGTGCATGCCTGTGTGCAGTGCCTGTGGGTGTGCACCGCTGTGCCTTTTGCCCACTGACACGCCAGCCTGTGCACATACCAGCCCCGCAGCTGCCTAGACCACACGCACGCCTTGCACTCTCGAAGGCCAGTGGGCTTGTGCTCAGAGCCAGAGGCCGGGCTCACTCGGGGGCGCCCACAGGGAAGCCCAGGTGTGCCTGTGACCCCCGTGTGGACACACACCCACACACAGCATGCACTCAGGTGCCGGGCATGTGCCTGTTTGTACACTTTTTGCCCCACCAACTGTCCCCAGCATCTCTGCCACACACCGGAGCTCACCGCTGGGTACTGCACTCTTGGGAACACACCTGTGACCCAGGACATGAGCCAGGTGCACAGAGGCTGCAGGTCGTGGACACACAGGCTGGGTGGAGTGGGGCTTTGTGGTTTGATCCTGCCCTGCGGGGGTCCCACTGGGCATTCCTTGTGGGATCCCCAGAGACCTGCCCTGGGTCAGGCCGGTGAGACAGCTGGTGTGGGATGAGGCTCAGCTCTCCACAGAAAGGCTTTTTGGCAGCTGGGTCCCTGGGAGGAGAAAGATCTCTGCAGGGGGCCAGCCTAGCTGGCTCAGGGCAGGGGGCAGCTCTGTGTTCAGGCCACCCTGCGCCTGGCGTGGGGCGGGGTCACCGAGGCTGCGTCTGAGCCTCATGTCCTTGGCCACCTCCTTGCCAGGGTACCCTCGGCTGCTCTTGCCACTTCTTGGAACCTGAGCCATCCTGCCTGGGGCAGGGGCTGGTGGTGGGACCAAACGTGCTCTGAGGGACACAGGCTGCGGCTGACACTGTGTGTCCCTTCCTGGTGTCGGCATCCGTTGGAAAGGCCTTCGCCCCTCTCCAGATGGTCCCCATACTAAGCCTGACCAGCCCAGAGGAGGCTCCGGGGCAGAGCTGAGCCCGGCCCGCTGTGTGGAGTCCCACTGAACACTGTGCTTGGACCCAAGGACCTTCCCTGTCTGTCCCATTGCTGCCCAGCCTTGCCTTCTGCCTCCCCTGCCCTGCTCTGTTCTGGTGAACCGTGGGTGCCCCTGGGTAGGAGGCCCTGCAGCGCGTGGCGGGGGGCTGTTTGGGCCCACCCCCAGCCCTCTTTCTCCCGCCACCTGTGCGGTGGGCAAACGGAACAGTTGGTGGTGCCCAGCTGTCCTGTGAGTAACGAGCACTGATGGCCAGTCTCACGGCAGGAGCCCCTGGGGGACCAGTGCTTGCCAATGCCAGCCCTGCACTGCGCCCCTTGTCAGATCGCAGTGTGTCTGGCCGTCGTGGCCCTCCGGCCCTGTGTCCGTGCAGGCATCTGGCCAGCCTCCCCATCAAGAGCCTCATGGCATGGGAGCCCATGCTGGGTGCCTGTCTGCGGGTTGGATGTTCCCTCCCCTGATGATTCCCGATGCTTTGGAATCAGCCATTGAAGCAGCACTGTGCCCACGGCAGAGGAGGCCCCTCGTTTGGCTGAGGCTGCCCTCAGCTCCTTGCTTCCTGCCGGTGACCTAGGGAGAAGGAGGCAGGCGGTGCTAGTCCCATGTCGCAGATGAAGACAGTGAGGCTCTGAGAGTGACTGGGTATGTGACCAAGGTTACGCCTCTCTGAACTGAGAGGCCACAAGCCGCCTACCTGCCCACCCACCCACCT
>NW_017731630.1:742420-756802 GCF_001890085.2 Hipposideros armiger
CCCCACCTTTGTCCCCTCACCGAGGCCAGCTGGGACCAGCACTGCCAGGTCTAGGGGCCCAGAGCTCAAGGCACCAGAGGGCCCCTTTGCAGATTTTATGTGCACTTCCAAGTTTTAAATTTTTATTTCTTTTTAAAATAGCATGTATTGTTTTCTGATTGTGAAAGTAACATATGCTCGTCATAAGAAATTGGGACATACAGGATGTCTGAGCATGCACTGTGAACATTTTTATATTTCCTCCCAGCCTCTTCTCAAGTCCATACGTGTTTTACAGAATTGGATTTATTAATAAGTGAATAATACTCAGGACCCACTCTTTGCACTCAGGACTGTGGGGTGTGCCTGCCCTCATTACACGTGGAAAACATGGGCTTTGCAGTCGCAGGGACGCTGCCAAATCTGCACCACTGCTGAGCTGAGCCTGGGCCCGGTCTCCCGGCTGTTCCCACTTTCAGTGTCAGGAGCCGAGTTCCCAGGGATGACGTTGGGGCTGATTTTTGTCTTGCCGCCTGTCTCTGGGGTCGGGCCCTGGAGCGGCGTGTCCCTCTCTGGTCAAGCAGGTGACATTTTCAGGTCCCTGGCCCTCTCCTGCTTCCTGGGCTGCCTTGCCTGGCTGGCTGAAGGACCCCAGCTCCTGGACCTCCCCCCACACAGGGCCTGACCCCGTCCCTTTCCCCTGCCCCGCCCCCATCAGCCTCAGCCTTCAGGTCTGGAAACTCTCCCTTAGCACCTCCCTGTACCCCCACCGCCCCTGCTCCCTGCAGAGCGGTTCCTAACCAGCCTTCTGGAGCCTTCCATGACCCCATTCCATGGTGGGATTTGTGCACTTCCCGGACGGTTAGCATTTTAAAATGACTTGAGACCAATGTAGGGTTGCCAGCCCTGTATTTTCTCCACACTGGTAGTTGCCAGCTTTATTTTGCCAAGTAAGGACACAAGACAAAAGTATACCACCATGGGTTACTGCCATCATTTCATAAAAGAAGACAGGCCAGGCCTCTAGAAGTAGGCGGGCTCTGATCTCAGGAGAGAGGACAGTCCTTCAAATTGAATATATTTAGCTTTGCGAAAACCTCAAGGTTGAGCTTGTTCTCATCCTGCACAAGGCAGGTGTGGGCTGTGTCATTTCTGTCAGCCACCTCCAGGGGACCCGCCCTGGCCCCCATCACAGGCTCCCAGCTTGGCCTAAGTGGGTGGTGATCTCTCTCCCTTGTGGGGGCAGCTCTGTGGTCGCGGGACCTACTTGTCTGGTGGTGGGTGCACCGGCTGGGGCTGTGCTGGGCTGCTCAGAATAGTAGCTGAATGAATGCGGCTAGGTCCAGGGGCCAGAGTAGGAAGTCTGCCTGTGGCCAGGGTCCCGTGTCCTCAGCCTTCTAACTGCTGCCGGCAGCCCCAGCTCCAGGGTCTGTAGGGGCTGAGTGCCCAGATGAAGCAGTGATGCTGGAACTGCGGCTGCGGCCGGGCCTGGACCGTGGTCAGCCCTCCCTGGGCTCTGGTGGTTCTACGTTCATGGCAGGTGGGAGGTTCCTTCCAGGCTGACAGGGCCGCTGCGCTGGGTCTGCTGGTTTCCCAGCCCCAACACCGGGCGGTCCCAGCCCCTCCAGCAGGTGCGGGGCTCGTGCAGGGTGCGGTCCTGGGCCTCACTGTCCACGTCTCAGCACGACTGAGTCCCCAGGATGGTTAGACTTCTGCGGGAGCTGGATGGGTGGGGGAGGCGTGGAGGGGGAGGCAGGTCCCCGAGGCTCACAAGGGAGTGGTCTGCTGCTCCCATCCCGCCTCAGTGGCCCATGCGTCCGGCACGTTCCTGCAGTGGTGGGGACCACTCCTGCCTCCTTCTCATCTGGTGGGGATCTCCGTTTGTTGCCCTGGAAATACCGGCATCGGAGCTGAGAGCGGTGCTTCCTGGTAACCCGAAGGGCAGATACCCAAGTAGGGGGCAGGCTCACTGCAGTTTCGTCCCACACACGTATCAGCTTGGCCCTCGCCCCACCCCAGCCCTGTGCGGGGCCCCCCCTTCTCCCGCACCCCATCCTTGCCTCTCCCTGTTCTCCTGTGTCTCACCCTCTCTGCCCGTCAGCAGTTTAATGTTGCCTGGTTGGAATGAGCCCTTTCAGGTGGGCTGTGTGGCCCTGGGTCCTGGGTCCTGGGTCCTGGGTCCTGGGTCCTGGCACAGGTTTTGGGCCCAGAGGGAGTTCTGTGGCGCAAGCATAGCGCACCTGTTGGTAGCACCTCCCAGGAGACAGGGAGGGCCCATGGTATGGCTCGGGGGGTGGTGAGCTCCCCTCTTTGGCCTTCTCTGCTGCTGGAACCAGGGCCAGTTTCAGGTGGGGGTTGGTGTAGGGCTGAGCCCATAGGTGGCTGAGCAGAGCCGCTGGGCAGGTGGGAGGAGTACCGGGGAGGACGTGCTCTGAGGCCAAGCATGGAGGTTCAAGCAGGAGGGGACAGCGTTGCAGTGCTCCAGAGAGCGGGGAGCTCACCGCAGGGCCAGCCAGGGGCCAGGCACCCCCAGGGACCAGGGCTTTCCCTCCTTGGCATCGGGTTTGCATGTCAGAGTCCGTGCCAGCGGGGCTCAGGAGGCTGGGCCAGGCTCATCCAGGGCTGCGGTGGCCGGTGGCCGGTGGCTCTTTGAGCCCAGCCATGGCACAGGCACCCAGCGGCTCTGACTCTACTCCCTCCCTGAGCTCATGGGGCAGGATCTTGAGCCGTGAGCTTCTCCTTGCAGCCACTGGGAGAAGCGTCAGAGAATTTTATTTATGGCCGTTACGGAGCAAAGCAGGGGCCATCAGGCTGCAGTTTGCAGGGTCAGGAGGGTTCTCAGGTTTCCGCAGGGCCCTTGCCCGGTGTGTGCACCCGCAGGAGGCCTGAGGGCAGGGATTGCCCCTGGTGTCAGTTCAGGAGCAATGGTCAGCTGTAAGTGACCATACCGGTCACACGAAACTGTAAGCTGTGTGGCTGGGCCTGCCTCCTGCGTTCCTGGGTCTGGAGGTGGGGGTCTCACCTAAGACCTGCGGAGGCTGGCCGAGTGGGCCTAGGTTCTCTGTGAGGTTCCCACCCTCAGCTCCCCCTGGGGCCTTTCCACAGGAAGGGCTTGTGGCCGAGGCCTCTTCAGGGGGTGGGGGTGGTGCAGGTGCTGACCCAGCAGGCCAGAGGTGGCCATGGGGGCGGCGAGGCTCCTGGCCATGGTACTCGAGTCTGGTGTGTCCGCACGGGCGTCCCCAGAACCGGAGTCACTGTGTCCCTCTCTCCTTTCCCTACCCACCCCATTCTTTCTGCTCTCCCCGCTGCGTTCCCTGTGCCTGTCCCCTCGGGCCGGACTCGGTGGGTCTCTCCATCCCCTCCTTCTGTGATCGCCTTCCGCCTGTTTCCTCCTGGCCGCTCCTCTCTGCCTCTTTCCTTCCTGTTGGCTGTCCTCTCTGCCCTTGTCTCTCTCTCCTGCCCACTTGGCGTTGGCCCCTTTCTGCTTCTCCCTGCTTCCTCCATTTCTCCCCTCTCCCCATCTCCCCTCCGGGTCCCCCTGCTTTTGGCTCCGCGACACCCCACTCCCGCCCCTGCCCCCTCAGGCACACGGAGCAGCAGGAGACGAACCACACCATCTCTGCCAGCACCAGGGCCATGAAGCAGATGTCGGAGCTCCTGCAGGGCTGCTCCCGGGTACGTTTCCCAGGAGGGTGGAGTGGGGCGGGCGGGCGGGCTCTGGCTGGACTCTGAGACTGGCTCCACAGGGCCTCAGCCACACGGGACCGTTAGGCCCAGACAGGGTGCTTCGGAAAGGCGTCCCCTGGGAGCTGGTCTCCCTGAAATGGGACCATTGTGCTGGCGCACCTGCAGCCCGTTGTCACCTGTGGGCTCACATGGCAGTGCGTGGGGCCGAGTTCAGGTTGGAACTATAAGAAAGGCCCCCCCCCCCCGGCTGGGCTTAATCTGTGACTTGAGACATGGTCTGGGGAATGACCAGGGCCCCCTGGGGAGATGTGAGAGGTGCCAGGTGCAGAGGGGAGCAGCACCCCACATCTGTGTCCTGGTCCCAGGACTCTGGGGCTGCCTGGCTTTATCTGTGCCGGAGCTGCCTGGCGAGAGATGAAGGCTGGGGCTCCCAGTGGCCTGGCGGTTCTCACAGCCAACCGGAGTGGGCAGTGCCAGGGTCCAGGGGTGGCTTGCATGTTGTCGCCTTTGGCAGTGTGCCTGGAGCACCAGCTCTGTGCCAGGCAGTGTCTGGGCACTGAGTTGTGGGGTCAGGACAGACAAGGCGCAGTCCAGCGAGGGCATGGAGGCCGTGCATGAGGGCTGAGAATTTGGTGATGGGAGAGGTGGTTTCATGGCTGCAGCCCTGGCGCTGGTGGTGAGAAGCAGCCTGGACTGTGCTGAGGTCTGTGGGCCCTGGCGCCACCACCCATGTGGCCCTAAATTGGCTGCGGTCTCCTGAGCTGTTGGACGGGGGTCGTTCTGAGTGGGTTGTTTTGGAGACCAGACGGGCATATGCTGGCTCCATGGTCCGTGCCGAAGGCTGTGTGGGGTATGGTGCCGATGTGGGCTGTGTCTGTGGGGCTCATGCTGTGCTGGCGCTTGAGGGGTAGAGCCATTGGCACTGGGGTGATGAAGGTGATGGGATAAGCCTGGTTCTGACGGCGGAGGGCGTGGTGATGGCGGTGAGGCTGGGAATGGGTGGAGAAGGGTGTCTGCTGCAGGTACTGCCAGGAGGGCACAAGGAGTGTGGGGAGCCAGAACACCCCAAGAATGCAGGGGCTGTGGGAGGCAGCCAAGGCCTCGGCCACCACTGAAGTCACACTCTCTTTGTAGCAGGAGCGCCTTCAGCTGGACCGCCTGAGAACTCAGCTCTCCGATGCCATCCAGCGCTACGGAGCCGTGCAGAAGGTGAGGCATGGGCAGGTGGAGGGTGCCACCAGGTGGGGCGGCCTCGCCCTCTTGAGCGCCCACTCTGGCTGTGTCGTCCTTGGGGTGGCCTGGTATGGTCCCATCCCCCAAAGCAGAGGAAGGGCCAGGCTTGGGGACATTCCACAGTCACCAGGATCCAGCTGGTGTGACCGCAGGGCATGTGCAGCGAAGGACACTGCCCAGGAGGCATCTGTGCAGCAGCCTCGTGGGGGCGGGGCAGGGGACAGGTGTCACCCCTTCTGATAAGTGAGGAAGCAGACGCAGAGGGTCTAGGTGCCTGCGTGATGGTGGTGGGGGGTGCCGTCCAGCAGGTCGGCAGAGCCCAGCCACGCTCCCTGGATGCTGCGTTCTCTCGGAGCCGAGGCTGTGCTTTGTTGTTGGCTGCTGTCCAGCACTTATGTCTGCCTGACCGTTTCTCCTCTCCTCCCGCCTTTTGTGTTCTTCCCATCTCCCTCCTTTTTCCAACAGAAAATTGCAGAGAAGTCCAGAGCTCTGCTTCCCACGGTGCAGAGGGGTGGCAGACAGCAGGTGGGTGTCAAGCGTTCGCGTGGCCGGTGGGCATTAGGGGACAGCAGAATCCAGGGCTGTGGGGACTCCAGGGAAGAGCAGGAGGGGCTGAGGGCAGGGGCCTCTGTCTGAAGGGTCTGCCTTGACAAATGACCTTTTACAGAATTGGCATTTGACCTACGGCTTCTGGCATGGGCTTGATACACAGTAACGGTTGTTGACAGTTCCACTTGCTGTGCAGAACTAACTCGAATCAGACTAACCCTCCGGAGAATAGAAACTGATAGAAGACCTAGAAAAGAGTATAATTGGAGTCACAGATGAATGGATGGAGAGAGAATGAACAGAAACAACATTTAAAGAGGTAATGGTTGAGAATTTTCCAAAACTGCCCACATATTTCAAGTCACAGAGTAAAATAGCTCTATGATAAAAAAAAAATGCCACCCATAGTTACATCGTAACAAAATTCTGAATACCAGAGACAAAAATCATATCTTGAAAGCTGATTGAACGCTGAGAAAAAAAGTCGTGTTATTTTACAAGGAGCAAGAAGACGTACACCCAACTGCTTGAATGAAACAATGGAAGCCGGGAGGCGATGGAAAGATGCCTTCGAAGCTCTGAAAGAATGTGGCCGCCACATCTTTATGGTAAGCCAGCGGTTCTCTCACAGATGAGAAAGTCCTAACTATGAAGAGAGAGATCGACAAACGTGACTTTGTTAAAATCAATACACCCTTAAGAGTGTGAAGAGTCAACCCACAGAGTGAGCAAAGATGTTCGCACAACACATAACCTGAAAAGGCCTCACAGCCATAACATATAAAGAGCTCTTACAAAGCAACAAAAAAGGCAGACTACTGCAAAAACAAAAAAGGCTAAAAGCCATAGGCGAGTGCATGGCAGAAGGGGACCAGTCAGCACACAGAAGTGCTCTCACATGTGTCATCAGAAGCAGCAAGGTGAACCCGTGGTGCTGCGCCCCTGCACCCCCTCTCTCCCACCAGAGTGACCAAGATGGGGAAGTACTATGTTGGCAAGGGAGGGGCAGCTGGAAATGTCGTGCTGTTGATGGGAGTGGGACTGGGGACCGCCAGTCTGGAACCCTGCTGGAAGCGTCTGCTAGTTAAGCCTTTCCTTGCCTGTGACCAAGCACGTACCCAGTGGAAATGCCCTTACTTCTTCGCCAGAAGTCACGTAGGAGAGTGCTCACAGCAACCCGACACACAGAAGCAAAAGCCTGGGAAGAGAGCCAGTCTGTGTGGAATGCATAAATCATTTGTGCTGAACTCACACAGTGGAAGGCTGTACAAAGAATGAAGTGTTGCTGGGAGGGCCCGCCAGTGCTGTCACGGACATGCTGTTGGGCCAGAGAGCCTGAAACCAGAGAAGGCAGAGGTCAAAACCAGGCCGCTGCTGACTCGTGGTGTGAGAAGCCAGACAGCGTAATGACTAGGGTCTTGGAGTGTCGGGTGTCTTGACCCGGAAGTGTTTCCTTTGTAAGAACTCATGGACCCATTCACTTGTGATTTGTGCGTTGAACTGTAAACGTGTTATTTTGCAGTAGGATTGTTTTTTTGAAGGAGGAGACTGGTCCAAAGTGCTTCTGAGTAATAATGACAAATAGGTTATTTTCAGGAGTTTTGTAAGCTGTAGGTTATGAGATCCCACTCCATCCTGTTCAACACAGGGACTTTTACTGCGTTGGTACCCCAGATGCAGGTGCCACCGTCCGCCTCTCTCTTCGGAGCCTGCTCTGGGTCGCTGTGAGCAGGCCAGCCTGTCCGGAGTGGGCCGCTGAGGCCGAGGTTGGCCACAGCCTCCGCCAGGTCCCGGGTCAGTCTCAGAGCTGGGTCAGGCCCAGCCAGTGGGCAGCACAGGGGCGCATCTGGGCCGGCTCCTGCCGTGTGCTTCCGCAGTGGTGAAGATGCACTTCGCCTCCCTGGCCAGCTGGAAGTTTCCTGGGCATAGGTGGAGGTTGCCCCTCGCCTCTGCGCCCCACTTCCTTTCATGTGGGGGCTGGGGGAGGACGGCTACAGTCTTGCCACTTCCGACGGTCTGGGCTTTGACAAGTCTCCAGAAACTTCTGTCAGCTAACGAGTAGTCATTGCTATTTGGAGAAATCGGTGACCAGCCTCGACTGATAAACAGAAGCTGTTTCCCAAGCTCGCGCCCTGAGCCCTGCCCTCCCACGGGGGTCGTGGATGTTCCCACGTGGAGCCCAGGGTTGGAGCATGCGAGAAAGTGGCCTGTTTCCCAGAGCCCCTGAGGACCCTGGGGTCCCGCCTTGCGCCTCCCTGGCCCCCTGGAGAACCCCTCAGGGCCTCGTCTTTCTCACGGGAAACCGCTCAGCCCCGCTCTCCTGTTGGGCTGTGGGTTTCTCCTGTACGTGTCAGAATGGGACCCAAACCCTTGGCCTTGGAGGGAGGAGAAAGCCGCCTTTGTTGATGCCTCTCGGGCTGGAAAACCATCACACACGGCCCCTCCACACCGACCCCAGCGCCTTGCCAGCAAATCCCTAATCCCAGCTTCGGAGCTAAAGACCCAAATTGAGCCTTTGTGGAGAGAATAAAGGGGTGCTTTCTGATCCTTTCAGAGGGCTGCGGCGGATCAGGCAGCTAAGCCATTTCTTCCTGCCCTGTCTCTTGTCATGAGCCGCCTGGGGAAGGCAGGCATCTGCTACCTGTGGCGGGGAGGGCACTCAGGGCCGAGCCACCCACCACATGTGGACACGATGGCCTGTACCCTTGGCCTCCAGGTGGGGGGGGGTCACTGTTCCCACTCTACAGGTGAGCACCCTGAGGCCCTGAGGGTGTGAGGGACTTGTCCAGGCCTTAGTAGGCCAGTGCTGGGCTGCAGCTTTGTGGGGAGGGGGGCTGGGAGCTGCAGAATTGGCCTGTCGCCGGGCCAGCCTCCCTCCCGCTCCCCCATATGCACTGCTCACTTCCTCCCGCCCACACCCGGAAGGAGGTGATAATTGCTGCCTTGGCCGAGTAGCTCTTATCAACAGATTTTTTAGATCTTTAATTTTATATTCATCTACCCATGTATTTATTTATTTAAAGGCCTCTGCTGACTCCGGGGGAAGAGGCCCCGCCACGGTAGCGTGTATGTAGGGGAGTGTCAGCTTGGGAAGGAGAGCTGGGTAGCGTGGCTTCATTCTACCTGCGGGATCCGCAGTCACCCTCTAACTGAGAGTGGGCGTGCCCACCTGCGGGCGTGAGCACAGGGAGAACGCTGCTGGTGGCACGCCCTGTCCCTCAGCAGCCGGCAGTGCTGGTGCCATCGCCACCAGGGCCTCCTGCAGGCAGGTCCCTCGGGGATGTGCTGGCGTTCTCATTGGTGCGATTTCTTGGTTTCTGTTCCTAGCCAAGTATGTCTGTGCACTGGGCTCTCGCCGTCCGTCTGCTCTATCCCCAGGCCTGGCATAGGGTGGGCCATCATGACCCCTGAAAGTGTGCTGGGAAGAACTTGAGACTTCAGATTGTGTTCTCCTCCTGGAAGGCCTGTGGCGGGGCCTGCAGGGAGTAGGGTCCTCCAGGAAGACAATCATGGTCCCGTAGCTGCCGCCCGTGAGATGGGGTCTGCAGGGCCACCGCAGCCAAGTGGGCCCCTGAAGTCCCTTGGAGTCACAACTCCCGAGAGCTGGGAACACGAGACTGTGCTCTGCGGGATCTTCTGTGTGGCCCTGGCTCAGGCTGGGTTGTGGGGTCCTGCCAAGTACCCCCCACCATCAGGCTTGGGATGGCCAAAGGCAGGCATGTGGGCAGAATGGCAGGTGCCCAGCGTCTGCCTGCCCCTGATCACTGCCAACCATTTACAGCAGCCTCAGCACCCCGTGACCCTGGGGGGACGTTCCCCTGAGCAACGAGGTAGAGGCCCCGGGCCCACCGCCCCACATGGCTGCAGAGCCCAGGCTGTGGCCTCCGTTCTCCTCACCAGGAGCCTGTTGGGGTTCGGGGAGGGGAGCACAGCCTTCTGGGGGCTCCTGGTGCCTGTGAGCGAGGCTCAGCCGAGGTGGAGCCGCCGGCTGCTCGCCTGGGAAGAAGACTTGGTGGTAAGCGGTCCTTCTCTGTCATCAGCAGAGTCCCCGGGCCCCTTTTGCCGAGCTGGCTGAGGATGAGAAGATCTTTAATGGGGACGACAGCGTGTGGCAGGGCCAGGAGCAGGCGCTGCTTCCGGAGATCACTGAGGAGGACCTGGAGGCCATCCGGCTGCGTGAGGAGGCCATTCTGCAGATTGAGGTGAGGGCCCGGGGTGGGGGGGGTGTGCACGTGTGCGCGTGTCCTTGGGTTCCCCGGTGTGGTGACTCGGCTCTCCAAAAATAGCGCTGGGCCACTTGCTCTGTGGTCAGCAGACTGAGGCCATATCCTGCCTGAGTCTGAGGGGCCAGAGCTGGGATCCCAGGGCCTTGCCTGTGATGACAGCCTTTTCTTGGCTCTGGGCTGCGTGGTGGAGCAATTGGAGTTCGGGAGCCCATCAGAGTTCACCCTGTGTCTTATCCCCACCTCCCTAGGTTTTCCCAGCAGGGCCCAGCCTGTGCTGAAGCCCAGGGCCTGTGCTGGGGAGGCACGTCTCAGTCCCTGCGAGCACTGCCTTCTCTGCATGCTTAGGTCTCCAGGAGGCTGTTTGGTTCTGACCAGGGGCTTCCGGGCCTGGATGTTTTGACTGAACGCCAGGAGAGCTGAACCTGCAATTTGGTAGTGCTGCCAGCAGGTGGCGGTGTGACCCGTCAGGTCCCGCTGCAGGGCGGAGGTTCCTTGTTCTTTACCTTCTGAAGTTCATACGTGTGTAGTACATTCTGCCAAACATGTCCGTAGCCACACCACTGCCGAAGGCATGTGGTGTCCTGATAGGTGTGTGCAAGCCGGTACCGCGTGGGGGGGTGAGTGTGTGGGTGGCTGTCTTAGCTGTGTTCTGACAGCTGCCCCTTGGTTAGCCCTTTTCCAGATGAGAAGGGTGCAGGTCAGCGAGGTCGCCCCACCAGGTTGTGGCAGAGCCAGCCCTGGTCCCCGCGGCAGTGACTTCACCCTGGCTGAGTCTGGTTCTTCCTGTCTGGAGGGCAGGGCAGTGCCCTGTTTCCCTGGGGTAGGAGAGGTCGGATGAGATGGCACGTGCCCCTAGCCACTTCCACTACATAGCAGGCTTGCCAGGCAGTGGTCTGGCCGTTGAAGCCGGAACCAGAGTCGCCTGTCCACTGCCAGCCAAGTCTGCCCACCGGCCCCAACGGCTGTGTCTGTGCTGGGCCTTTCCTGCGAAGCCCATCTCACCTGATCTCACCTGGGAGGGCTGGCACTCCCTGCTCCCCTCCAGAGCCGGAGTGTCACCTGACCCAGGTGCAGAGCTCAGAGTGCACCAGCTGCTCCGTTGCCATGGCTACCTGGAAGGCCTAGGAGGGAAGAGGCTGGGGATGTGAAGGGGGCCAGGAAAGGCCTCCAGGCTGAGCAGAGCGCCTCGGGCCGGGCCTCCCGAGCTGGCATTGTGCAGTGGACTGCAAGGGGGGTTGCTGCTGTGGCTGATATCTAACTATAAATACTGAATAAATCAGCACATGAAGTTTGCTGTTCCATTAACTGGAACCGTCGTCGTCTTTATAGGTGGATGGCTGCCAAGATCCTAATTATAAGAAGAGATTGTGTGATAGAGAAAATGCAGTGGTATTTTCTTTTTGTTGTTAAACGAGGAGGGAGCGAACACACACACACACACACACACACACACACACACACACAGACACACAGGTTTTATTATGTCCCGTGCAAGGTTGTTATTCTGCAGAGCCAGTGACAGAAGAGAAAGAGGATTCTGTGAGAGCTTTTAATGAGTTCTAGTTTTAGAAGCAAGCAGGAAAATAATTGCATGATTTAAACGTTTGCTAAGTTGAGGTGTTTTTTGGTCTCCCCCTCACACTTGCTTGCCGCTCTGTGGGGCCCACGCACGGTGCCTCCGCCCTCGTGCTCTGCAGCTGGGGCTGCTTGATGCCCCGGAGGGCTCCAGCCCAGGTCAGCCCCAGGGCCTCGGCCCTCAGTGCAGGTGCCCTGCCTTCAGGCCCGTGACCAGCCTGGCCTTGAGCTCACAGCCCAGGACTGAGGACTGACTTCTGCCTGGAACGTGCGTCCTACCCATGATCCTAGTGGGACCAGCCCTCTGGTGTATCTCCCAGGTGTGCCGGGGAGTCGTTCCATCCAAGAGGATGCCCTTGGTGTCCTCTGTTAGGATGAGGCCTACCTACCCAGGCCCCAGCATCCAGAGTGACTGGAGGGACACTGTCCATGCCAGTGGCCTGTGCCCAGATGCCCCCACTCTGTGCTGCTCTCTAATGCTGAGGCTCCCTGTCTGTGTCCCCTCCCTCAGGCCCCAGGCCCAGCTCCAGGTCCCAGCCCCCTGCGCCTGCCCAGTTCTGTAGTTACGGGGTCGCAGCCAGCTCTTCAGTGCCATGTCTGTTCTGCAAACGCCACCTCCAGCTGCCGCAAGTCCCAGCACCCATTGAATGAAACAGGCACAGCTGTGCAGAGACCTGTCCGAGGGCACGGCCTCCCTGCCCTTCCACAGCGGCGCAGAGGCCAGCGGAGGAAAGAAGCCGAACTCCCATGTGGGTTTCCGGCTTTTTGTGCCAGCTGGCTGGCCGGGGAATAAGCAGTTACGCTCAGCGTGTGTGAGGCACGGAGTGGGACCCAGGGGTCTGTGTCTGGCTTTGTCCTGCGTGAATAAGTCGCGTGTCGTCACATGGGAAAGCGTTCTCTGCAGAAAGCATTTTCCGAAAAACAAGGGGGAGGGTTTTTTTAAGTGTTGCTGTTTCCAGGAGCCCAGCCCAAGTTTTTGTTCAGGACGAATGATACTGATTCATCAGAGAGGTCACGGATCTGAGGGTGGATGGTCTGCTGAGGAAAGGGGGCTGGCCCAGCTCCTGCCGTGTCAGCTGAGCCTTGTGCTGAGAGGTGGGTGAGGGTCAGTGGTCTGACTGTCAGGTTTTTTCAAAAAGAGAGAGGCCGGAAATGAAAGGGGTGTCCACGTGAAAGGTCACACTGACCTCCAGTCAGTGATGAGAACCGCACAGTGCGCAGCCCTGGTGCTGAGCATCTGGACGCTGCGGTGCTGGCGCTCTTCGTGGAGCTGCCTTGTGTGGTCACCCTGCGTGAGGCCCCCTCCTCTGGGCTGCTGCTTCCCCATGCAGCGAGCGCTCTGAGCATCTCAGCCCCCGGTCGGGGCCCCGCCAGCTCTGTCCCACTCTGGACAGAGCCCTGTGTGTGGTCCTGGCAGGTATGGCTGGTGTGGTTGGGGGGACGGCCAGGACCTGGGTGGGGCCCCAGCCTGAGATGGCCAGGCTGGTGGAGGTTCCCGGCAGCCGTCCTCGGCCACAACAGTGTCCCGACGGCTGCAGAACCATCCTGCCTGGGGGGAGAAGGCAGTTTGTACAGCCGGTTGGCAGCCAGGGCGCCAGTGTGTGTGCAGCCAGTGGGGAAGTCACCTTGGCCACTGCATCTCCAAGGGGGCCTTCCCCAAAGCCCAGGACGCGCGCCTGCCCAGAACACTGCTCCGTCCAGGCAGCCTCAGGCTATTGCATCACTGCTGCTCCAGACGGACCACGCCAGACAGCAGCCATGTGTTCACGCCGGGGCCAGGCCACACAGGCTTACAGAAACAAGAGCAGCTGACACCCCGACCCCAGCAGGAGCCTGAGGGTCTCGGGCCCCATGGGCACTGGGCTTATGTCCCCTGCCCAGGACACCCCCGCTGCCCTCTCCTTGGCCAAGGCTGTGTCCCTGTAGGCCGTGCAGGGCCGTGGGCAGCACCACGCCCGCCCATGGGAAGTGCCGCAGCGCTGAGCTTCATGGGAGCGAGGACCAGCTCTGAGTCACAGGGGTGACCCAGATTGCTGGGGTCTGGGAGGTGGTGGCCTGGGTCAGGTCAGCCCAAACTCGGGTGTGCCGGCTCCAACATTTACCAGCTGTGCACCCTTGGGAGAGTCCCTAAGCCTCTTGGTGACTTGGTTTTTTCGTCTACCCTGCCTGTGAGGTGAGGGTGCCCCCCACACAGTGTGGGAGACTGAGCGCCTTACAAAGGCCCCCACGAGTCCCTGAGTCCAAGTGCACCCAGGCCAGCCTCCTGTGAGAAGAGGTGTGTCAGGCCTCTGCGTGTGCTCGGCGGCCAAGGTCAGGGTTGGTGTGTGGCCTGTCAGTGCCCAGCCTCTGGCGGGATTGAGGCGGGAATCTGGAAGTCTGTGTGGAGGTGGGGCCACTCTGCCTGAGACTTGGGTGAGCCTGTAGCGTTTGACTTGTGACCTTGATATCTTGACCTTAGGGTGGAACCTAAGCTTGGCCTCTGAAGCTGGTGGCCTCACCTAGGGAGGGCCATGACGACTTGGACCCCAGAAAAGGGCCCAGGCCCACCCAGCACCCACCCATCTGCCACTGCTCGCCAGGACCGAGACCCACAGGCCCCACACTCTCTACCACCTTTCCGGCCACCGGCCCCATTCCCACAGATTTAAGCCCCGTAATTGAATTGCAATTGATAGTATGTGTCGGTTTAAGATCATGCTAATTGCTTCATTTCCCAGAACAGTCCTAAAAAGAAAATGAATTTCCCTGTAATATTTTGCAGTGGGGTGAAGTGACCCTTGTGGAAATCAATCTGGGCTCCGCAGTGAGCTGTAGGGTGGGGTGCGGGGGAGGCACTGGGGTGGGTTCATGGAAGTGAGTGGTGTGGCTCTTTGATGCTATTTTGCTGGGCAAATGGAGTTAAGATGCAGTTGGGCGGCAGGAAGATGCAAGAGGCCAGCATGACATGCTGGGGTGGGGGATCCCCAAAGTCCTCCTGGCCCAAGTTTCTGCTCCTTACGCCATTCACCAGCCTCATGAAGCCACTCAGTCTTTGGATAGCAGTGGGGCTCCCATCCATCCATCATCCATCTGTCCATCCACCTACCTCCATCTATTCATTCATCCACCATCCATCTGTCCATCCACCCACCAT
>NW_017731630.1:757142-760669 GCF_001890085.2 Hipposideros armiger
TCATCCACCCACCATCCATCTGTCCACTCATCCACCCACCATCCATCTGTCCACTCATCCACCCACCATCCGTCCATCCACTCACCCACCACCCACCCATCTACTCACCCACCCACCACCTACCATCCATCTATCCACCATCCATCTGTCCATCCATCCACCCACCCACCATCCATCCAAACACCACCCTGAGGACTTACTGAGCAGCACCTGTGCTGGCCTGTGCTCGGTGCTGAGTGCACAGAGGGACAGGTAGGACTTTTCTGTGAAAGAGCCCCTGTTGAGTACAGGGAGTGAGGTGTCTGCAGGACTGATGGGCCTGTAGGAGGGGCAGACCGTGTGGGCCCCTCTAGTGAGGGCTGCAGACAGTACTGGGGACACTGCCCTGCACTAGACTGCAACTCTCCAGGGGCTGCCCCTGGGTCCTCTGTACCCAGTGAGAGGCCTTACGGCCCTGGGATACTCAGAGAACATGGGCTTTGGCCCTGGAGTCAGGAGACAGTATTCAGATCCCAGCCCTGTCTTGGACTTGCTGGGTGACCCTGGGCTTGTCCCTGGCTGTTGGCTCTCATTTAGCACTCCCTGATGGCTGTGCCCCTGACTGCCGCACCTGCAGCCCCCAGGCATCTAACGGCCACCACCTTGTTTCCACAGAGCGACTTGTTGGATGTGAACCAGATCATCAAGGACTTGGCCTCCATGGTGTCAGAGCAAGGAGAAGCCATCGGTGAGTGCCCACGCCACCCTCCGAACCCCCTGCTCCTATCCGCCTGCCCCTCCCTCCAGGGTGGGAAGAGCTGCGTTCCAGGTGAGGAGGCTCAGGGCAGGCTCTGAAGGTCTGAGCATTTGCTGCCTCCCTCCCGCGCCTCCCCAGGCTCCCCAGCCCCCAGAAAGGCCAGGGCAGGAGGAGTCCTGCCCACCGTGCTCAGGAACGAGTCCTGGCCTCCATGCCCCTTGCCCTGGGCTTTCCTCCCCGGCCAAGGACTCCGCAGGGTGAGGACAGGCTCTCCTGGGTGCGGGAGGGGCCATGGCTGCAACGGGCACTCCAGTGGAGCGCCCTGGACATGTGGGGCCTGGAGCCACCTCGGGGTCCTTCGGCCACTTCTCAGGAAACGGGTGTGTGGTGGGGACAGGGCTGTGCTGGGAGGGGGCCGACGTGCCTGCTGTTTCTGTATTCCCTCCACATGAGGGCCTCAGCCCGACCCGCCTGGCCCGTCCATCCACACTGGGCAGCCGCGTGGTTTTCCTGCAACTGCCCCTAGTGCCTGGGTGCCTTGAGGTGGCCGGGTGGGAACTTGTGGACCTCTGGCCCCCAGTGCCCAGAGCCATTTGGCCGATACAGTCAGTTCCCAGGCAGGACCCAGGGGCTCGCCCATCCACCTCTGCACCCCTGCTCACTGGGGCCCCCTGCCTCTCTCAGACCCAGAAGCCCTGGAGGTTCTGAGGTCCGGGTACATCCTGGGCCCAGGGGCAGCCACGCTGCCCTCCTCCCAGTGCTGCGTGTACCTCAGGAGGAGTGGCCGGAGAGGGCTGAGCCTCGCCGCCCCTGGCACTGCTGCCGCACGCCTGCCCCCCACTCCTCCTCAGAGCCTGGGCTTTCGTTGGGCCTGCTCTGTGGCTAGGACAGCCTGGCCAGAACCTCCCTCCCTCAGGGTGTCCTCTCCGCAGGACCCGCCCCGTCTCCACATGCTCCCACCCCCTCAGCCCTGCAGCCTCGTCTGCCTCTGGCTGCTGTGCAGGGGTGGGGTGTGCAGAATGGTGTGTGTGCTGCAGATGGACACTCAGTCCCTGTGGGCGACTGATCAGAGGGACTGTCTCCCAGGTTGGGGGGAGGGGCAGGTGAGGGCTGAGCTGTGGCCACCGTGGCCAGCGCCTGGGAAGGGGTAGGCACTGGGGGGCCGGACGCCCCACTTTGTGCGTTCTACAATGATGGATGGCGGCCTGGGGCTACTGTACCCTCCTCAGGAAGCAGTGGGGGCCCAGGGCCACGAGCCTGGTGGTGCTCTGCTCCCCAGCTGGCCATGGCCTCAGCCTGCCCCTCAGCCTCTGGTGCCTTTCCAGGGTCCAGCGGCAGCAATGCCACGTGCCGGCGGAGCTCCAGCCCCGAGCCAGCCGTGGCGGCCCTGCTGCCAGGGCCGGGCTTCGAGCCCCTGCGGCCAAGTCCCCACTCCCGCACCAAGACGCGCAAGCCCAACTTCAGCCCCCAGGAGACGGAGGTGCTGGTGCAGAGGGTGACGCGCCACTACCCGCTGCTGTTCGGGGCGCTGAGGGCCACGCCCGCCCGGAAGCACCGTGTGTGGAGCCGCATCCTGCAGGCAGTGAACGCGCTGGGCTACTGCCGGAGGGACCTGGGCGACCTCAAGCACAAGTGGCGGGACCTGCGTGGGGTGGTGCGCAGGAAGCTGGCGGAGCGCCCCCGGGCCCCAGCCGAGGGCAGCCTGGCCCCCAGCCTCACCCTCACGCCTGTCGAGCGCATGGTGGCCGAGACCTTCTCAGCCGCGGGCCCCTCAGGCAAGGGCCAGGCCACCGAGCCCCTGCCAAGTAAGTGGGCCCCACCCACAGCCCGGTCCCCCAGGCTGCTCCCATGCCCAGGGCTTCCAGGGCGTGAACACGAGATCAAGACTCTCAGGAGAGCCGAGGCCATGGCCGCACCATCACCACTTGGCCCCTCTCTGCCTGTAGATGGGGAAACTGAGGCTCTGGGCCAGGAAGGGTCTGCTCATCTTGGGAGTAGAGTAGCTGGGGCTCAAAGTCAGGTTCACCCTGGCCCCGAGCTCAGGGTTCTTCTGGGGTTCCCCACCACGACATAGTGCAGCCAGGGCCCTCCAGAGACCTCAGGCCCCTCCGTCATCACAGGAGCTGATAGAGCCACCCACATGCCCGTCGGCCCTCAACACGGCCCGGACGGCGGGGCCATTGTCACCGGCACCGGCCCAGCTCAGCGCCTCGCCCTGCCCCACCCCTGCATCCTTCTTGGGTGTGAGGGAACAAATGGGGGTGACTTCATCCTTCCTCTGACCCCTCCTAGCACTCTCATCCTGGGGCCCTTCTCAGGGTCTCTCAGCGTCCCTACCAGGCCAGGGTGACACCTGGTGGCTCTCGGATCCCCAGGGCATGCTTGCTGACCCCCCTTTGAAAACCTTTGCTGAGAGTTTCTGTGCCTGGTGAGGAAGCAATGGGGCACTTGGCCGGGCCTTCCCTGCCGCACGCAGCTGTCTCTGGCACCCCCTGCCGCCGCCTCCTTCAGCACCTCTTCCTGCCCTCTTCTCCTCAAGTCACCTCTGAATGTCCCCACCAGTCAGGAGAAGCTTCACTGTTGTCCGTCTGTACCTAAGGCTCCACCTTCTCCTGGCAGCTGAGCCCCGCTGGACCCTTCCTTTTTGGGGAACTGCTGGAAGAACTTTGGGGACAAGGCCAGGAGCAGGACCAACTTCCTCTTGAAGGCCACAAAATGGACAGTGCGACTTGGCCTCATGGGACAAGTGGGGGCTGCAAACACCCCCATTAGTGGGTGCAACAGAGCTTCT
>NW_017731630.1:761058-790485 GCF_001890085.2 Hipposideros armiger
GCGGTGCACTGCACAGGGTCACAGGGTCGGGGATGGCACAGACCTGTGTCTCCGCCTTGCCCGTGGGCTGGCCTTGGTTATGGGTCTGGGTGGGGTGGGGCCTGCCTGTTAGGCCTGGGGAGGTTACCCCACTCTCCTACAGGCAGAGCCAGATCTGCTTTGGGGGTGCCATGAGGCAAGGTGGGCACACTAGGGACTGCGAAGGGCCTGGCAGCGGGTGGCAGTGGTGTGGCCCTGGGTACTTGGACCCGTCCCACAAGTTCTCAGCTCTGGATCGTGGCAGGAACTCAGTGGCTGTGTTTGCCCCGGCGGTCCCTGTGCTTGGCTCAGCCAACTCCTCGTGGTGAGGCCCTGCCTGCTCTGGTGGGCCGGGGCCCCCTCCCCCCAGACCCCATGGCTCCCGGGCGCGCCTCCATCAGGGTCGCCAACTGACTGGTCCCTTAGTGCCGTCAGCTCCTCCTGAGAGGGGCCTGGCACTGCTGATGGTGACTGAGGCTTGTTGAATGACTGAGTGGGATGGGGCAGGACTTCCCCGACAGGGCAGAGATGAGGGGCAGGGAAGTGCCGCAAAGCCTGGTTTTGGGGGTGCTGGTGGCAGAGACGACTGCTGGTGGCCCAGGCCCCCCTCTCCTCCTTCCTGGTCAGCACTGGCCTGGGGCTTGGGCAGGTCAGGCCTGCAAGCTGAGGACAGCCAGCGGACAGAGTGCAGGGGCCTCCACAGGGCGTCTGTGCCCTGGGGCTGCTGGGCGGACGGTTTCCCCATCTCCCCTGTGCCCCATGCACCTTGAGGGGCACCCCCTGCTCTCTGCACGTATCTGAGGAGTGGTGCTGGAGGGGATTCCCTTTAGCTCTTGGAGGCCTAGCCACGGGTCCCCAGAGCAGAGGCCCTTCAGGGCAGCTCCCGCCGAGCGCCCCCTGAGCCAGGCACTGGGGGTGACCAAGGGGCCTATGGCCCTGCACAGTTGCCCCGCCGACCTGGGACTTTCCAGACAAGGCGAAGGTGGTGGCCCGGGGCTGATGAGGCCCCGCTGCAGGCCATGTGGTGGGGCTGCACCCCACCTGGCAGTGCCCAGGGCTCAGGAAAGGGGCTGAGCGGCCGCTTGTAGATGCCCCAGGGTAGAACTATTTTATCTGGGGAGTGTGTTGCAGGCTGAGCCCACCTCCCTGCGGTGGTCAGGATGTTCCTTCTCTGGTCTGACTGGGCCTCAACTTCGGTCAGTGCCAGGTGCCACGGGTCAGCACGTGGAGAATGTCCCCAGGCCCAGCCGCAGCGGTCCCTGCAGCAGCTCTGTAAGGCAGGGGCTCTGCCCCTTCTCAGGGCCTGTCCTCACCCTTTCTTGAGTGGGCTGCTCTGCCGTGGGGCACCTCCAGGCCATCTGTCCTGACTGCTTGGCCAGCGCCCCATCCCTGCAGCCCCTGCTTTTTGGGAGGTTGGACTCCTCACCTGGGCCTCAGTGACCACCAAAGGGACAGATGCCACCCAGTCCCCCTCCCTGCAGCCCCCAGGCTCAGGCTCCGGGGCTTGGCCTCGGGTGCAGTCAGTAATTGCTTTTGTTGTCTTGATTTGCAGATAGTATTGAAGCCAGCCTCGAGGCTGCGTCCTCGCACACAGAGGCCGCCAGCGAGCTCCTGGCTGGAGCCAGCCGGCACCAAGTAAGTCAGTGTGAGGGGACAGCCTGTGGCCCTCCAGTCCCCATCCCAGGAGGCCCAGGCCCTGACCTCACCTGGGAAGGGCACACCCACAGGGTCTTCTCTGAGCCCAGGAGGACTGGTGTGGGGGAGGGGAGAGGAATGGGCTATGGGGTCTGCGTCCCCAGGGTGGTCGCACTGCCTCCTCTCGCCTGCACCCCCACGGTGGGGCGCCAGGGCCTCTGCCCGGCTGGCTCAGTGGAAGCTAGAGGACAAGGCGTGAGCTGAGAGTGTGAGCAGCGCCCGCCTGGTGGTGGGTCTCGCTGGTGGGCCTGGGCCTGGCTGTGGTCCCCTAGGAGCCAGCCCACACGCGCAGAGCTGCCCCCCATCCCCCCGAGAGCCCTGTCGCTCCTCCCTTTCCTCAGGAGGGCACGCTGGCTCTGCCGGTGTATGCTGCTGCTGTCAGTAGGGTGCGGGCTGTGCAGAGGGCCCACCTGACCCTCTGATCCTCCGCCTGCCGCCTGGGCACCCGTGGGGCTCAGCGTCTGCCCCTGACCTGGCCTTGGGCTGGAGGCTGGGAGGGGGTCTCCCCGTGGACTAAGCAGACCTTGGCTGGGGACAAGTTATCTGGCTCCGAGGGAGGGAGAATAGATATTGGGCCTTTATGTGCTTGAGATGGGCCTTAGGACAGCCTTGGGATCGAGTGCCGGGCCTTCTTGCTGACCTGCAGTCACCGCGTGAGCACCTGACTGGGCCAGGTGGGCCCAGGCCTCGCCCAGCTAGGACCGAGCATCTGGTAGCCGTCCTCC
The DNA here is from genome assembly GCF_001890085.2 of Hipposideros armiger. Classification (NCBI taxonomy): domain Eukaryota; kingdom Metazoa; phylum Chordata; class Mammalia; order Chiroptera; family Hipposideridae; genus Hipposideros; species Hipposideros armiger. Next base: position 763,497 of record NW_017731630.1, read on the forward strand.
GTCCGCTCCTCGGTCACCTGCCGGCTCTCCGCGCTGCGCTGGGCCCTGGTGTACAGTGACGGACCCTGCAGAACCCAGCCCTCGAGGAGCATGTGTCCAGGGCTGGGGTGGGTGGACATCAAGTCCAGCGATGTGAGGGGGCCAGCTGGGGCAGTGAGGACTTCCTAGGAGAGCACGCGCTCCGTCCTGAAGGCCAGGCAGTTGTCCTGGCAGAGGGGACAGTGCGCACAGAGGCCGGGGGAGGGGCTGGCTGCCCAGGCGAGCTCAGGACAGCTGTGTGGGGGCCGTGCCAGGGGGAGTGGGGAGGGGACACTTGGGAGAGGTGGGTGGACCAAGCGCTCATTTCCTGGGGGCTTCTGGAAGTCCAAGCTCTGCTGGGAAAGGGATTCTGGTCTCCTTAGGGAGGGGAGGTGGGGGATGGGGTCATGGTGTGAACCATAGCAGGGCCTGGGTGGGGGAAGGGCACATGGAGGAGGCAGCGAGTGGCGCCCTCCCCACACTGTGCCATGCCCCCTTCCCATATCTGTCCTGCCTCTGGGGAGCCCAGATGGGGCAGACCACACGTGGGGACAGGTGCCGCAGGCCTCCCGGCCTGTGCTCTGAGGATGGGGGCTGGGCCCACCGCTGCCTCCCCCTTTTCTCTGTCAGTTGCCCTCAGATTCAGAAGTCAGGGCAAGCAAGGGTCGGCCACACATGACAGCTGGTGAATGCAGCATCAGGAGAGGACACTGGTGTGCCAAGGTCTCACCTGCAGGACAGGGCAGAGGCAGGGCTGGAGGTCGTGTCTGCCGACGCCAGCTCGGGGCTGTCTGCCACAGCCCAGGGCCTGTACTGAGGGCAGCCAGGCTCTCCACCTGAGACTCTGTACCAGGTGTGGCCCTTCTAGGGCCCCCCCGGAGTAGAAGGTACCAGCTGCACCTGACAAGCAAGGTGGACCCGTCGGAAGCCGAGGGCCTGGGCTCTCTAATGGGAACTCTCCTGAGGGTGGCACCTGCCAGGGCCCTCACCACCCGGAAGCCTTATTTCAAGAGCAGAGAACAGCTGGCAGGGGGGCTCCCTCCATGAGCACCCAGGGGTCGCCAGGTCAGGCAGATTGGCAGGTACCTGGATTGTGGGAGGAAGACGTGATAGTAGATGTCTGTACCACGGATGGAAAATGTGACAGATGCCTGGACCAAAGAAGGAGGATGTGACAATGAGGAGCAGGAAGAGGAGGAGGAGGCGGTGGCATGGACAGCCGCCTGTGCCCATGGACACCTCATCAGGCTCAGAACCGCTGCCGGCGCCCCCTGCCCCGTCCCAGGAGCTCGTGGGCCCAGCTGTCTGGGGCGAGGCTGTCATGGCCCCATTCCCGTCACAAAGCCAGAACCCTTGTGCGTAGACGAGACAAGCGGGGCTCAGACCCAGAAGGCGCAGCCAGAGCCGGTGCCACGTAGTAATGTCTTCCCATGCCTTCCCACTTCCTCACGACGCGTCCGGCGAGACAGGACTCACCGCAGCCCCAAGTTTCAGGCCCCCGAGGTTTTCCCTGGAGTGTTTGTTGACTGATCACACACCCAGCCGCCTGAAGGGTTAGAAGCCCTGCAGCCAGGCCTTTCACGTGCAGATCAGGGATCTGAGCCCAAAGAAGAGAGGGGTTTCCCATGTCACAGCCACCACGAGGCAGAGCTGGCTTGGGGGCCTGGGGTCTCGGATCCCGTGTCCAGGGCTCCGGCTGCCTTGGGGAAGTTCTGATTTCATGTACGCCCTCTCGTCCTTCTGGGACACCTGCTTGGTGGGTGGGTGGATGCCCCCACAAACAGATGGGTGCCTGGACAGACAGATGGATGGGTGGATAGAAGGGTGGATGGACGGAAGGATTGGAAAGGTATACACAGGTGGGTAGATGGATGGATGGAGGCATGGGTCAATGGATATAGATGGACAGACGGATGACGGATGGGTGGGTGGATGGATGGATGGATAGACTGATGGGTGGATGCACAGAAGCATGGGTAATTGGATGGACTGAGGATGGGTGGCTGAGAGATGAACCAACAGATGGGTAGATGAATGATGGATGGGTAGATGGATGGAGGCACGGGTCCATGGGTGGATGGACGGATGAATGTAAGGGAGGAGGATGAAAGGAGGGGAGGAGACGGATAGATGGAGGAAAGATGGATGATTGAACAAACGGGCAGAGAGGCGAGGGGATGAGAGGGTGAACATGTATAGACAGATGGACAGATCGGATGGTGGGTAGATAATGGCCAGCTTGGGAGGATGCGCATGCAGATGGACGCGTAGCTGGCAGCTGCCCCAGGGCTTAGGGGTCCCCGGGTAGAGGTTCCAATCTCAGCATTACTGGAGGAAGTCTTTTACCCGCTAAGTTTTAGTTTCCTAGTAAGGGCACAGCTGCCCACTGCAGGGAGCACTGTGACACCTAAACAGCACGAGTGCAGAGGGCCTTGTGCAGGTCACATTCCTGACACCTCCCTGGTGTCGCCCCAATCCTGGCCTGCGAAGGCTCATGTTTCCTGTCTCCCTCTGCTAGCGGATGAGGAAGACGAGGCCCCCAGCTGCCTGTGGCTGCCCCTGCGGACTGTGGATGGGCCGAGCCTGCCTGAACCTGACCCCCTGGACCTCCGAGGAGCCTTCCCCGCACCCACCTCCTCGCCCTCCCCACCCGCCTCGCCTGCGTCGGCCCCCCCAGCAGCCACGATCCCAGGGGCCTTCCGGCCTTCTCCGCCCTCGTCTGCACCACCCCAGCCCTCTGGGAGGCCCATGGTGGCCGAGGCCTCTGAGTTTGAGCGGCGGCTACTAGACTCCCATCGGCGTCAGGGCGCCCTGCTCTCCTCCTGGTCCCAGCAGCAGAGCGCGCTCATGGCCCAGCAGAACCTGCTGCTGCAGCGGCTGGCGGAGCAGAGCCAGAGGCTGGCCGACGGCATGGAGGCCCTCAACCGGACCCTCGAGAGGCTGGTGGAGGCCTGCCCGGCCCCCAGAGCCTTGCCCTTGGTTCAGGACGGCACCCCTGCTGGTGGAGGGGCCCATGGGCCTGCCCAGGGCGCCCCCGCAGGCCTGGAGGTCTTCTCAGGGATGATCTTGAAGGTGGAGGAGGAGCTTTAGGGTCAGGGCCACGGGCAGAGCGGGTTCCAGTCCTGAGAGGCGGGGCCTCGATGTGGCCGGAAAGGCCACAGGCCGTCCACCTGTGGCGGCCCCTTCTGTCGCCACGTCAGTGGGGCTCGGTGTTGCGCAAGGAAGGAATTCAGAGAGCCGGGCGGCTGGGGTCCCAGGCAGAGTTCTGTTCAGGGCCGATGCCACTGGGATGGCAGAGTCGCCGGCAGGGGTCGGGCTCGCTTACAGGCAGCCAGTGGCAGGCAGAGTGGCCGAGAGAAGCACGCGGGCAGGACCCCAGACCGTTCCCGCGGGCTTCACCCTGGAGATGTGGCTGGGCCGGCCGCCAGGAAGGCCCCCTGACTGTGCGCTGAGTGACTGCTGGAGGCCTCTCCTTCACGGGCGTGTGGACTCGAAGGGGCTGGGCCTCTGCGTCTGCTCGACTTGGGCCCAGGGAACCGCATCCCAAATACGGGACATCTGTCCCATTGTGTGTACGTTGTATGATACACATACGCACATATGTTCCTTGGTACTGTATGGGGGATGCCATTTTGTACCTGTTTTTGTTTTTGTTTTTAACAGAAAAGTATTTTTCGTATTTAAGCATAAAATGACCCAGAAAAAGGCAGTAACGGTGATGATGGCGATGCTGACGAGTAAATGCCTCTGCTCCCAGCCCCCGTGGGGGCCGGGCCTTCAGAACACCTCCATCCATTCTTTGCTCTGGTCCATGTGTGGCCCCTGGCAGCTGGCACCCCCCCTCCCCCCCACCAGTTACACAGGGCACAGGCGCAGCCAGACAGCCTGGGTGGCCGTTGGGGGTCAGCCTAGCCCCCTCTGCCTCCTTCTCCTGATAAAATAGCCTTTACTAGAAGCAAGAGCCTGAAATGCTGGCATGAACTGGACAGTGTGCTGCCCGCAGGGCTCCCAGGGGAGCCCAGCGCCAAGGAGCCAAGACCAGGCATCACTGGCACTGGGTGGGCAGGTTCACTGTGAGCCCATAGCAGGCAGTAACTGTCTCCGAAAGAAAGCCCATACTCTAGCCACACGTCCAGCTGCCCTCTGCAGTGTGACCAGCGGCCTTGTGTGGGTCCAGGTGACACCATTTGCTCTCCATGGCAGCCTTCCCTCAGATGGCCCCTAACTAGGAGGTGTCCTTCCACCCTGCAAAGCCTGTATCCATCTCAGTGCCACCTCCCAGAGGCCTCCAGGTGGAAGGGATGGACCCTTGTCCACTGTAGATGCCCACTGCGGGTGGCATTCATGTCTCTATTGGCAGTGAATGCTTTCTTGTGTTACAGGCTAACCCTGCTCAGCCCCTGCTCTGGTCCCAACTGAGCCCCGATCCCGGTCACACGCTGAGCCCTGACCCCGGTCACACGCTGAACCCCGATCCCGGTCACACGCTGAGCCCTGATCCCGGTCACACGCTGAGCCCCGATCCTGGTCACACGCTGAGCCCCGATCCCGGTCACACGCTGAGCCTGATCTTGGTCACAGAATGAGCCCTGACCCTGGTCAGTCCCATCGTACCTATCGGGAGCTTCCTCTGGGACAGGCCCTGTAATAAGTGCTAAGGATATAGCAGTGACCAAGGAAGACAAGAAACCCGTCCTCCCAGAGCTCATGTCCGTTGTAGAAAACAGTACTAAGTAAGTAAATACATACTTGGGGAGTGTTACTCCATGTATCAGTTAAAACTACTTTGAGCTGCATTTGCTGGTGTGTTTTGGAGAAGATGGTCATTATGGCTCTTACATAAAAGGAATCTGGAGGTTGGTGACCCAGAGCTGGCAGGGGCTCCACGGTGTCTTCCAGCTCCGTACGTCATGGTGCTCATGGTCCGAGATGGCTGCGCTCGCGTTCCCAGGTGCAGGATGGAGGGAAGGAATAGAAGGCACACCCACACCCTTGAAGGCCGCTTCTGCCTGCTCCTCATCCCACTGCCTGGAAGGAGGTGCCCATACGAAGTTGCGGCAGAAGCTGGGGAGCATCTTTATAGCTTTAGTCTGAAGGGAGGTTCTGTTACTGCAGGAGAGGTCTGAACAGGCAGCCGGCAGCCCCACCCGGGAGACGGTAGGACCCAGCGGTCAGAGGGCTGGGCTGGCATGTGAAGAAGGTGGTTTGGCAGAAGCCATAAAGATGATTGGGCAGAAACCAGTGATGCTGGTGGGGCGGGGCCGGCAGAGGGAGCTGAGGGCAAGGCTGGGGGAGCGCGGCCCCGCCCCTCGGGGCTGAGGGGCGGCGTGGGCACATCCTGGTCTGTTTGCCTCCACAGCCTGGCATGTCCTTTGTCCTCTGAGGCCTGAGCCCGGTGCTGCCAGATGCTGAGGCCACACAGGAGCCTGACTGGGACAAGGGTGTCTGTCAGTTGGGCTGTGGGTTGGGGGTGTACCAAGGAACCCAGGTCACAGGCAGGTAGAGCAAGGGCCCTGCCTGGCCTCAGAGGAGGGGGCGTTCGTGCAAGGAAGGGGACCCACGCTCGGTCCAGGAGTGTCCCTCACACCTGGGCTGAAAGCTCCTTCTCTGGGGCATGGGGTGGGGGTGACCTGGAGATCATTCAGGAATGAGACTGTGGTCGTGGTTTAAACAGGAGCCGGTTAGAGTCTGAGCTTTTGAGGAAGGAAGGTCTTAGTGAGCGTGTGCGGTGCAGACAGCTAGGAAGATGGACGGGGTGCCCGCTGCAGCCAAGCCTGCCGCCAGCCTCAGTCTGTACTTCTGTCACTGTCCCCAGGCCGCTCAGGTGCTGAACCAAGTGGCCAGGAGGGTGTGGGCCTGGGGAGGGGCATGGCGGGTAGCTGGACAACAATGGTAGCTGGAAAACAGTGAAGTGATACCCACAACGTGTTAGAATCACCATCAACCTGGAATTATGCACCCAAAAAAAACATCTTTCAAGAACAAAAACAAAATGGAGACATTTCTATACAGGTGAAAACTTTCAGGGTTTACCACCAAGAAGAGACTCGCTGAAGGAATTTCTGAAGGGTGGGCTCAGAAAGGAGGAGAAGAATGCTCGAAGGAATTGAAGGGCAGTGTTTAAGGGCAGTGATGCTGGCATCAACCAGTGACTGATATAGTTACATCATTTTATGATAAATAACAACTATGAACATAATGTCTAATGTGTGGAGTTACATTTTCAGGAAGGACAGAACAACAACCGACGGTGACAGTATATTATTTGGGAAGAGCTGTATTCTGAGAAAGTATTCTGAGCTCATTCTATTTGCAGGGAAATTAAATATTGGTTAAGTTTAGCATCGGTTAATAACTATACATGGTAAAAAAAAATCAAGGGTTCCTTAATCAAAATTAAAAACATATGCTCTGCAAAAGACCCTGTTTCGGGAATGAAAAGACAAGCTACTTCCTGGAAGAAAGTATTTGCAAATGACATAGGTATCTGACAGAGCACTTGTACCCTGAACGTACAGGTCTCTAAATTCAACAGTAAGAAAGCAAACAGTTCAATTAGAAAATGGGCAAAAGATTTGAGCAGATACTTCCTCCAAGTATAGCCGGCAGCTAAGCACCCAGAAAGATGTTCAGCCTGACTGGCCTTCAAGGAAATGCACATGAAGTGAGGTCTCACGGCATGCCTGCTGGACCGGCTAGAACAAGAGAGACAAGGATACGGAGAAACTGGACCATCCCCACGTTGCTGGGGGGAATGCAAAGTGGACAACAGTTTGATAGTTTCTTAAAAAGTTAAACACACTAATCATGTGGCTCAACCATCGCATGCCTGGGCGTTTCTCCTAGAGAAATAAAAAACCTGTATATGGATGTTCGTGGCATCTTAATGTGTAATAAGCCCCAAATTGGAACTAACCCAGGTGTCCTTCAGCAGGTAAATGGTTAAACGGTGGGGCATCCACACCATGGGCTGCTGCTCAGCAGTGAGGATGGACCAACAGCCTGGAGGGTGCTAAGGGCGTTTTGCTGAGTGGAAAAGCCAGTTTCAAAGGTCACAGCTGTGTGATTCCCCATGTGTAATAGTCTCAAGATGACAAAGTTACGGGGATGGAAAGTGGAGGGATGGCTGCTAGGGAGGGGTTTGAGATGGGGGGCTGGTGGGGAGCAGCGCGAGGGAGCCCCTTGTGGTCATGGAGCAGCTCTGCACCCGATCACCGGTGGTCAAATCTCAGAGACAGGAAACAAGTTTAACAACAATAAATTTTAAGGCAAGGGTAACCTCTAAAAGTAGTGTTAAGGTATATAACTTCCAAACCAGTGAAAATGGAATAAGAATACAATATAAGCCAGTCAGAAATGGCCAAAGAAGGCTGGGGTGGCAGTATCCAATTCAGACAGCGACATATATATATATATATATATATATATATATATATATATATATATATATATATATATATATATGAAAAAGAGAATCACTCCATAACAGCTTCAGCTCATCAGAAGGATGAAAAACGCTCAGCGTGGGTACACCTAATAAAAGAGCTCACAGAAAATAAATGAGGCAGCAGTTTCCCTCCTGCAGAAGGAGTCCATCGTGACAGCAGAAGGTTCCACCATGGGGCACACAGGCCAGAAAGGGGTAACAGGTTCCCACAGCAATCGGCACTTGACTTACTGGACACTTACAGAAGAAACAGAGGACACTCGTCCTCCGCCAGGACGCCTGGGCCGTCGCACGTGTTGACTGTGAATTGTGTCGTAAAGTCAGTGTCACCAAACTTCAAAGAACCAGTAATACATACAGTACTGCAGTTATCAGAAAATGCAATTAGAAAAAGGTAATCATTGGATACCAGGAGCAGAAAAAGAAAGAAAAAATTCCTTGTGTGTTTGGAAATTTAAAAACAGTTTCATTCAGATGTCAAGGAAGAAATCATTAATGGATACGTTAAAAAGCCATAATTGAATCATAATGAAAATACTGCACATCAAAATCTCGGAGATACTTCAAAGGAAATTAATAGCCTTAAATGCTTATGCAACAAAAGGCTGAAAATGAATGTTTTAAGATATTAAAAAGACATTAAATAAAAGTAAAAGGACTGCAGCATAAACCTGCAGAAATTAGAAGGCTGGAGAGACACAAGCGGAATTCAGTAAGTTATATAATAATCGAGTCTCCACTCATGGTTCTTTGAAAGGCCCGTGAGAACAGACAACCTACTAATACGATTGATCTAGGAGGAGAAGAGCAGAAATTCCACAATAATAAGGGAATTCTGTGAGCAATTTTAGGCCAACAATTTGGAAACTTAGGGGAAAAATGGACAGGCCCCTAGAAAAGTAGAAGTTGCCAGCACTGACTCGAGATGCAGTACAGCCTGTCATTAGCTCTGTGGCCATTAAAGAAATTGAGTTGGTAGGAAGGGCCCTTTCTAGAGTGAAAACACTAAACCCAACTGTCAAGGAAGAGGTCCAGTTTGAGACGAGCTTTTTCTAGAGAACAGAGAAAGGGGACATTCCTAAGTACATAATAAGGGGTCAAATCAGAGACGACCACACAGAGATCATAGGCTTTTCTGTCTCATGACATCGATGTGTTCATCCTAAAACATTAACGAACACTGTGTCACGTGACTGGCGTTTCCGGAGCTTGTGCTTTAGCTGGAAGACCAGAAAACCACCAACTTTTAGGGGAATGGTGGTCCCCCAGGCTCCCACGGGGCTGCTGCAAGGAGGGTCAGGATGATGTTGACTGCTCACCGCAGCCCCAGCCCGGGCCCTGTGTCCCTTTGTTAATGCGTTTGGTCACCATGGTGCCCTGCGGCTGGAACTGTATAGTCATCTTCAGGAGGCAGCAGAAGGCAGCTGTGGCCGGTCCTGGCCCTCGGCAGGTGCTCAGTGTCAGCCCCCTTTCCTCCGCCTTTGGCCTCCTTTCTGCTTTCCGCGTCCTACGTCCTACGTGCTGGCTCCCTGTAGGTCTTTGCTGAAATACATTCCTTGGAGAGGGTTCCCTGCCTCTCCCCGCCGGCCGGCCGACACTCCCCGTAGGACTGGTTTTCTTGGGCTCTGTCTGTGTCAGCAGGAAGCGCCAGGAGGCAGGGCCCTGGTGCTAGGTCCAGCTGGGGCTCGGTCCTCAGGGTGGGTGAGACGGAGATGCAGAAGCAAAGGTCTCCAGTGGGTCTGGGCCTAGGTTTGTGGGCGGGAGGCTGGGGGCAGATGGTGGCCTGAGGCCCTTGGGCTACTGAGCTAATCCAAGTCCAGCACAGGGCAGGACTAGTGAAGACCCCGACTGGCCAAGGGCCTGGAGAAGCACAGGAGACCAGGAGAAGGGGCCTGTGGGTGGAGGGAAGGTGAGGAGGGGAAATGGACGGGACGTCTGCCCGCCTTCAGAAGCCTGAGGGCATTTGGCCAGGGGTCCACCTGGGAAGGTGTGTGGGGGCTGGAACCTCCTCCCTGTATGCCTGCGGGCCAGGTTTCCTCGCACCAACCTGTGCCGCAGCCGGGCGCCCCAGGGGAGGGTGTGGGAAGGACTTTCTGCTTTGTGGTCATTGTCGGCATTCCTAGTGACAGGATGTTTAACTAGGAATCTGGAGGGCCCGTCCCAGGTAGTTTGGGCGGAGGGGCCTGCTGCCCTGGCCAGGCTGGGAGCCATGCTGGTCAGGAACCTGCTCTTGGAAGGTGGGAGTGTTGCTGGCAGGGACGGGGCTGCCTTTTCACTTGGAGGCTGAGCAGGTTAAATAAGCAGCAATTGGATTTTGCTGAGGTCTGAGCGCACCACGCCCTGTTGCAGAGAGCCCTGGGGAATCTCATTTTCATGATCAAATCCTTATAGATTCCCCCCGCCTGCCCCCCATCTGCTGAGAAATGTAAATGGGAATTATGTCTCAGGTGCCGGAAGGGACGCTGGGAGTGAATAATCACCCTGGGAAAGATTGTAATCAACCTGCTGGGGTAGTGAGTCACGGGCTGCCTGATGGGAGCGAGGTGTGGGGGTCACGGCACACGAGGGACGGGGGACGCTTTCCTGCCGCATCAGCATAAAGCAGCTGGGCTGTGCCCTCTTCTGCCCCAGGGGCCCCCTCGTCAGACAAGGCCCCCTCAGCCCCCATCAGCCCCACAATGTCCTTTAATCGGATCAGGCGGGCTTGGGTTCAGGGCCAGCACGGCTGCAGTCCAGCTTCATTGTGACTCTGTGGGTGGCCCCCTCGCCCAGGATGTGGGGGCTGTGGGGTGACACGCCTGCTCTCCAGGCTGACTGTGGGAGTAGACGGCTCAGGGCGTGCTAAGCCTGCAGGCACGTGGGTCCTGGGGCTGTGCTCCCGTGGCTCTGGCTGCTGGTGGGCAATGTCGGGCCATGACCTTGTGTGGTGTGCACCCAGGCTGAGCGAGGATGGGTGCTGAAAACTGTGGGCCTCGGCCCCTCCAGGCAGGGGCCCCACTACCCTTTCTTTACCCCTGAAGACGTCTCTGCTTAGAGGGAGAATGGGGCTTGCCCTGGGGAGTGGCCGTGGAGCCCTGTCTGCTGAGCCCTCACCCGTGTTCTTTCTGCTGCGTCTTCAAGCACACGGCGCTCACCTTGGGAGCTGGGAGGCCAGCTGGGTGCTGGGGGCCGGGCTGTGGGGTAGCGGGCAGCTTGGGGTCGCTGTGCCGTTCCTGCTTCATAGACCAGGGTCAGAGGGTGTCCTTGAGGCCTGGGAGAAACGCCACCGAGAACGGCTGATTAAACCTCAGCACTGTGGGCCAGACGCGGACGGAGGATAAATCAGCTTGGCCTAGATTGATTTGGAAAGGCCTCCTGAGGAAGGCGAAATGAAAGCTGGTCATCTGAGAGCTGCAAGTGCCTCCCTCCCCAGGGCGGGGTGACCGCTGAGTGCCGGTCCACACAGGTGTGGGCACACATGCGGAGCAACAGTGAGCTTGTGTATGCGTGTGTGTGTGTATACCCGGGCATTTTGCGTGCCCTGTGCATGTGTTGACATGCATGTGCATTTGTGTTGTACGTGCATGGTGTGTTTGTGCGCACACGTGTTTGCGTGTGTGTTGTATGAGTGTGTGCATGCATGTGTGTATTGTGTGTGTTCATGTGTGTTTGCGTGCATGTGTGTGTTTTGGATGTGTGTACCTGTGTCCACGTGTGATGTATGTGCCTGCGTGCATGTGTGTGTGCACCTGAGGTTCGCTCGCCTACCAGGGCAGTGTTGGGAGCACAGAAGTGGGCGTGGGTCACTTGCTGGATGGGGGGCCAGCCAAGTGCATAGAAAGGCTTCTCCGGGGGGCAGCGGGGTCTTCAGGAATTGGATGAGGGCTGAAAGGGGTGCTGGGGGCTGGGCACGGGGGGAGAAGAGCAGTGTGCCAAGCAGCACTCCAGCCCCTGAGCTGGCACCCCACCAGAGAGGAGGAAGGAGTGTGGGGCCACACCTTGCAGCTACCCAAGCTGCTGTCGCACAGGCCCCCCTCCAGGCTGAGTCTTCAGAGAGGCCCAGGCCTCTTCGCAAGTGTCCCTGGATTGTCACTTTGGGGGGCAGCCTCCAGGTGCCCCTTCCAGCCAGGCTTTCTTGTAGGCTGAGCGCTTCAGTGGTGGGCTGAGCTTTGGAGCTCTGTCCCAGCATTCCTGAGCCTGGGACCAGGGCGGGCAGATGGGAGCAGTGGGGCTGGTGGGGGGCGGCTGCAGGATGGTGGCCTGTAGGGAGGAGGAGGTTCCCAGAGGCTCTCGGGCTGGGCAAGCAGCTGTCAGCCTGCTCCAGGAGGCAGTGCCTGGCATTGTGCCCGGCCAGGTGTTTAGACGCACCAGGCCAGCTGTGCAGGGTGCCCTCGGCTCACAGTGATCTCCTGCCCAGCCCCCTCTGCAGGAGCACTCGCCTCCCCCAGCCCCCGCCCGTCCAGCTCTGCGTGCTATAACCCCTGGTACTCCTGAGAGAGGAGGTGCTTTGTCTAAGGTCACCCCAAGTGGAGGCCGCTGGGAGTGGGGAATTGCCTCTTTCAGAGAGAGGTGACGAGGGGACACCACCCCATGGCAGGGTGATCGGGGGGATGGGTGTGTGCGTGGGAAGGTGCCTTTCAAGGTAGAAACAATGCAGTTTTAAAGTGGTGAGGGATTTGGGCTCATTTTCAGCAGCTGTATGCAAATTGCATGCAAATGAGCCTGTTTTCCTTTTGGTTCAGAGAAACAGTGTTCTAGAGGACCAAGTCAGCCCAGCATCTCGTCCTCATTCAGAGCAAGAATCCCCTGCAGAAGCTGAGCTGAGTAGGGACAGCCGGCCACTCTGCTGTTTGCTTAACACAGGAGGACGGTCCCTCAGTCAGAGACTGAGTTCATATCCCAGCTCTGCCAGTGACAACTTGTGTATGATTTTAAGCACAGCACTTAATTTCTCTGTTCCTCATTTTCCTTTTCTGTAAAATACACACCAGTAATGCCTCAGAGGATTACATGTGAAACACTTAGCACAATGCTTGTTCCGATGATGGTGATGGTGGTGACAGTGGTGATGATGGTGGTGGTGATGGTCGTGATGGTGGTGGTGATGATGGTGGTGATGATAATGGTGGTGGTGATGGTGGTGACAGTGGTGGTGATGGTGGTGATGGTGGTGATGGTCGTGATGGTGATGATGGTGGTGATGGTGGTGACAGTGGTGATGGTGGTGGTGATGGTGGTGATGGTGATGATGGTAGTGATGGTGGTGATGGGGATGGTGGTGCTGTGTTGGTGATGATGGTGGTGGTGATGGGGATGGTGGTGGTGATGGTAGTGATAGTGGGTCCTCAATACCAGGCATGGTACAAGGCACTGGGAGAATGGGGGAAAATATATATCTCTGTGTGTTTGAGATGCTCGTGTCTTACTCAGGGCCCTCACCAAAGTGGGGCCAATATCCTAACCTGTGTCCTTACCCTCCAGCCACTGGAGGCCTGTGCCCCTAAGAGCGCCAGTATTCATGCTGCCCCCACTGCCATGTCTGCTGTCAGTGCTGACAGCGTGCTGGCCTTAGGGCAGCTGTGACGTTGGTTTGCAGACCATCCTGTCTGGAGCCCCCACTATGCCAGGAGGGCTGTGCCAGCAGCTGGGGAGCACAGGGAAGGATGAGGCATAGTCCTGGCTCTAGAGTAGCCGCCATTCTCCTGCAGCACGTGGCTCGCTGTGCTGGCCCGCACCCTGTCCTCAGTGCCTGTAGCCCCCAGGGCTGCGCGCCCTCCTCTGTGCAGCAGAGCCCCCACCCCACTATCTTCATTGTGCCTTAGGAGCCTGCCTCCCCTCTGGCCTCCATTCCCCCAGGGTGGGCACAGCCTGCCTCTCCCTGTCATCCTGCCAGTCGGCACAGGGCTGAGCACAGAGTGCGTGCCCAGGACCTGCCAGAAGGCATGACTCAGTCCCTCAGAGCTTCCCTTGGGGCAGTCCTAGGCGATGGAGGGCATGAGATGTGAGCTACGGCACCAAGAGCCCCCAGAGAGGCTCGGTCCCTACCTCACGGTCACGTCAACTCGGTGCTCCACAGTGGGTTGTTTTGTGGATGTGGGACTGAAACTCGAGAAAAGCTTGCACTTGCTCCCAATCATGCAGCTGGCAAGTGGCAGAGCCAGACTTGGAATCCAGGTCTCTGATGCCCTGGTCCTCCCGGGTACCTCCAGTCTTCTGAGAGCCAGAAAGTCAGGGAAAGGCAGGTGTTCTCCTGGAAGGACTGGCTGCGGGGAGGATGTGCACAGAGATGGCGGAGACACACGGTGCAGATGGTCCCATGGGGCAGCCCCACCCCCACCCAAGGTGCACTGAGTGGGATTCTGAGCTTCCTGGAAGCTCAGAGAATACTTGGTGTGTTTGGCGCCTCGAGCAGGGGGAGGCTGTCTGGAGAGGAGTGGTGGGCTTGGCTGGGCAGGCTGCTTCCTTTGGGGCTGGTGAGGGTCAGCTCGTCAGCATAGGCTGACGGACAGGTCGGGGTGAGGGAGAAGGCCTTTGGGCCAGGACGCTGGGCACTGGGGAAGCCAGCTGCAGCCCCGAGGCTTGGAGCACGGCGGAATCCAGTTGGCTGAGCCCTGCCTTTTGTGAACGCATACAGATTGGTTTCATTGAAAAGCCTGGGCGCTGCCAGGCCCACAGCACCAGGGCCCATGGCTCTCTTGTGCTCTCTGCCAAGAAAGAAGGGGAAAGGGAGACAGAATTTTATTGCTCTCTCAATGAAAAGCCAGGAATATTTGCATGGAATTGATTTCTGTCTTCTGGAAAAGGCTCAGCTCTTCCTGCAGCCCTGCCGGCCTGTACAGCCCCCAATCTGAGGGGGTCTGGAGGGATGCGTGGGCAGCCACAGTGGGGTGTCCTGAGACCTCCCACCTCCCTTGCCCCTGTGCTGTTACCAGGTTGTTAGTGTCACTGCTACCCCAGCTGTGTCCCATGAACAAGGTCACACCCCGCAGTGGCTGGGCGCGTGCCCCGGTTGTCTGGCTTCAAAGCCCTTCCAGCCTCTGAGTCTGTTCCTCCTCAAGTCAGCACTGCCCGCCCAGTCCGGCCTCCCTAAAATGCCACCTGCCCTGGGAGGGACCGCATCGGGCCTGAGGCCCCACGTCTGTGTGAGTGACGGTCAGATGCTGTCCTCTAGAGCAGGAGGGGCGCAGGGCAGGAGTGCCCCAGCTCTGTGTGTCCTCACACATGGGAAGGACCTGGTAGAGAACAGGTCTGCCCACATATTACTCAGCTGGGCCTCATACCTGTCCGACTACAGATGAAACCGCTGAGGTGCAGGGAGGTTAGGGGGCCTGCCCAGTGTGAAGAGGGGCCGGGGCCCAGAGACGCTCAGTGACTCGGCCTGGGCCACACAGTGTAAAACCCTGGTACCTGGCGCGTGGCCGGCCCTCCCCTCCGCCTGCTCCTCATGCATTATTAATCTGGCCCTCTTTAGGAGACAAAACAGTGTGTCTGTTTACCTCTTGACAGCAGAAAGGGAAAACAAGGAAATTAGAGCAAATAAACCACCCAGACATCAAACAAGCCTGCTCTCAAGTGTGTGCTCTGTAGGTAGAAGGATGTGAACTGTCCCTCTAATGAGCCGCAGGCCTGTCTCCAGGGCGAGTGCTCTCAGGGCCTAATTGATGCTTTCCGAAGGCAGGGGCACGAGGCAGTGCTGCCCGGGATGGACGGGGTGTGTGTGCCCTAACTGGACAAACGATGGCTGCCTCCAGCCGCTCGAGGCCCGTTCACGGGGTGTGTGGCACGTGGACGGGAAGGCGTGAGCAGGAGAACCCACACTTTGCCACCTTTCAGCCTCCTTGTCCCTCAGAGTCAGGGAGGACCATTCCTCCTTTCTTGATTGTGGCTTTTTGAGGGGTTTGGCTTCTCCCTTTGATCCCCATTGGAAGGGAACTGCCACCTCTAAGAGAAACCCCCAAGTGGGTGTCCGTGGATGAGGTCCTGGTGACAGGGGCTCAGAGTCTGGAGAACAGAGGTCTGAGGGCATGTGTGTGACCCGTCACTCACCTTTGGCATCATCCCGGCTTTCGCAGCCCGTTCTTTAAATCAGCGGTTCTCAACCTGTGGGTCGCGACCCCTTTGGGGGTTGAACGACCCTTTCACGGGGGTCGCCTAAGACCATCGGAAAACAAAAAGATATTTACATTACGATTCATAACAGTAGCAAAATTACAGTTATAGAGTAGCAACGAAAATAATTTTATGGTTGGGGGTCACCACAACATGAGGAACTGTAGTAAGGGGTCGCGGCCTTAGGAAGGTTGAGAACCGCTGCTTTAAATGGTCACTCTGGTGCACAGGCGGGCGTCCAGGCCTGAGCGTCAGCACCACGGACAGCTCCCGGGGGTGGTTGCTCTCAAAGCGGGAGGGTGGCGGGCCACTGCGTCATCCTTCAGGAACCCCTGTGCCCTCCGTTGCTGGATGTAGACCTCAGGCCTAAGGAGCAGTGAGTCACCCTGGTCACCTCGTGAGGGGCACGGGAGGGAAGGGACAGCCACTCAGGATGGCTCCGTGTGGGGCTCTCTGCACTGTTTCCACGCGAGCCTCCCCTGATGTGCCCATCACGGGCCAGCTCCCCGGCCCACCACGCGTGTCCTGCGGGCCTCCCTCACACACGTGCAGGCTCCGAGCCACACCGACCCCGTGCCCTCTGTGCCCCTGGTACTTAGCTGCCGCTGCAGGAACAGCCAACGAGGGCTCATTAATGATGCTGTCAGCAAGACAGATGAAAGGTTCTTAAGGAAAAACAAAAGCAGAGTGGGTGTCTGTGATCCTGGGATTGTTAGACTGTCCCAGGTGCTTTCGAGAGAGCCTGCCTTCCACCGTGCTCACACAGCCCAGGACTTTGATGGCTGTTCCTCTTTCCTTTGGTTGTCTGCCTGGAGGGGACGGGGTTGGCGCATGAGCAGGGACGGGGTCTTGGCACCCACTGCTGGAAACCTTAGCACCACGACGGGCCTTGCTTCTCCTCCAGGGGTGGGAGGCTCATTACAGCACCGTTTTTAGCCTGATGAAGAGCTCCCTCATGCCCCCCAAATTTGCATTTTCCCCTTAAAGTGCTCTTGCCGCTGGCAGAAGAGAAGAATGGATGTGAAATTGGAGAGACACACGTGGCTGTAAGCGTGAGAGGTTGCCGTGTGGGTTTTGCTAACTCTGGGCACAGGCACAGCCCACCCAGCCACCAGCCTTGGCACCGGAGGCCCCCATGTGGGAATGGCCACAGAGCCGGGCTGTCCAGAAGGGAGTGGGAGGCCCGAGAGGCCTCAGAGGCTGCCGAGGACCACACGGCAGGTTAGCAGTGGGACTCAGCGTGCCTTCTATTCAGTGGAGCTCGTCTCAGTCCCCCCATAGCCATCCGCTCAGGCTGTTCAGCTGCAGGAACAAATGGCCCGACGTCTCAGGTTGGTTTTGGCTCATGTTACATGTTGTTTGTAGTGAGTTGGAGGTGGCTTTGCTCCTGTGCCCGGCTCCTGGCAAAGACCAGAGTGATGGAAGCGTCTCGCGAGGGCTTTGAAAGTGTCTGCTTGGAAGTAGCACTGCCTTGACCACAGCCCCTCTCAAGCCAGTCCCGATGTGGGGGGCGGGGGGCTGCCCTGCGATGCTGCAGGGAGGGAGGGAGAGCGCAGTGGGGGTCTCTGAACACCCTCGAGTCGCTCCTAGCTCCGACATGGCCCCCAGCCCTGGCCCCACCCTCCCCTCCTCTCCTGGCCTCTGCCCGGGCCTTGTCCTCCTCGGCTGTCCGGGAAGTCGCCAGCTTGCTCTTCCAGTCCCTGGACTCGGTTCTGTGGGGGGAGCTTGGTCCCCCCTTGTAGAAGCAGTTGGCTCCTGGGTCAAGGAGGAGCCCCAGCCCCCCATCCACACACACTGACCTCAGCGACCCTCCAGGTGTGGGCATTCACTCTCCCGCCCCTGCTGGGCCCGTCCTCCCCACCTGCTCCGTCCACCCTGAGGGAGGCGGCGGCCTGGCTCAGGGCCTCCGTGCACTGCCCCATCCTTCCCCCTGGGTTTGGAGAGCGTTTTGGGCAGTCCTGCAGCCCTTCCCCGGAGCCTGCTCCCAAACACTGTCATCTCAGCTTCCAGCTCTGGGTCGGGTGGGGCCTCGGCTCTGGAGGGGCCCCTGCCTCCCGCCCCGCCTCCTGCCTTCTGAGCACCCAGGCTCGGGGATTTGCTGATGCACTTGGCCCAGGGCTGGCGTCCGTGCTTATTGAGGGGAGAGCGGCGTGTGCAGGGCCCTGTCTGGCGGCAGCTGCTCCCGGCACCCAGGCACAAATGCACAATTGTTGGAGCAAAGGCTCAGATGGGCGGATGGATGAGTGCGTGTTGTGGCCACTTTAGGCTGCAGCCTTTGTGACATTCTTGCTGCTCCTGTGCCCAGACATGCAGGGCGGGCTGGCACGCAGCAGGTGCTCCCACAAGTTGGCAGGAATGCTTAGGGAGAGGGGAGCATTGTGTTGAGAAGCAACCAGCCTCTGCCGTGTGGACGTCATCTCACTGAATCCTCAGCAAGCCCAGGGTACAGCCCGGACTCCATGTGGAAGGCAGGGCTGAGGCTCAGCGTGGCGAGGGGGCCTTCCCACAGTTACGCTTGATCGAAACCCAGTCTGCTGGTCCCTGGCCGAGGGCCAGGCTGCCTTCTTCCTCCGAGGATGAATGAAGAAGCCAGGACTGCGCCCAGAGATGGTTGAGGGGAACGGGGGGAAGGAAGGGGGCGTGCCAGGCAGACGATGGGCTTTGGAAGACGGCCCTTGACTCCTGATCTGGAGACAGCGGAGGCTGGGGCGGGAGAGCCGCCCAAGAGGTGGGACCTGACGTAACGGAAGGGGCCCTGGGCCATTGGCAGTGTGAAGCTTTTGAGGGCCTGTGATGGGCGGCCCGGCCCTGTCATGTTCGGGGTGCCGCCTCCATGGGGCGGTGTGAGCTGTTCTTGGGCACGGCGTGGCTCTGTCCTCTCGGTGCTGGCCAGCAGTGAACGTCCTTCTGGGACCTTTATGGGGTGGGGACTGGAAGCTGGGAGAGGGAGCAGGTCACGTCGGGATGTCAGTCTTACACGGGACCCAGTCATGCAGCGTGACACGATGAAGGGAACCGTGGGGTCAGCATGTCGGCATCTCAGAGCTGTGGGTTCAGGCATCTGTTCACATGGTGAGGGTCCTGTGACTGTTAGAGGACATATGTCTGTGGAGCCTTCACTTGTCTCAAAGTTGTCATTTTTATGATCTTTTTCCAATATGTTATTGGCACAAGATTGTACGTATCATATGTTTATGACATAAAGGGTAACGATGTGAAGCACTTCCATTAACTATCCCTTAACTCGACCACCGAGATCCTCACCTGTGTGGGGGCTCAGCCCATCCCCCCTCTGCCTTCACCCCCAAGGAGCCCCTCCCCTAAATTTCACGTCTGTGCTTCGCTTGCTTTCATATAGTTTAGAACAGTTTGGTATTATTGTGTACAGACCCTGTTGGTAAAATGTGTTGATTGCTAAACAATATATTGTTTAGTTCGGCTTTTTTCAGCCCCACGAAATCAAGCCGCAGCAGTTCATTCTCCCTAGACTTGCTTCTCCTCATTGATTCCCTTTCCAGGACTCACCCACACGCTCGTGCGTAGCTGTGGTTCAGATTTCCCACTGATGCATAAAATTGCATGGCGTGAACGTATCATAATTTATTTATCCTTTCTCTCAACGGGGACGGGGAGTGTTCCCAGCTTTTTGGCACTGCAGACGGCACTGCTGGGAGCCCGGTCTGCCTCGTAGCAGGAGGAAGGGTTTCTCTAGGTCCACACTCAGGACTGGGGTTCCTGGGTCGGCTGTGTGAGTGCTTCAGTTTCATCCAATGAGACTGAATTCTTTTCCAAAGCGGCTGCCAGTCGCCCATCTCACCAGCGCCATGCGAGGGCTGCCCACCCAGTATTTGATGTTGTCAAATTCCATCATTTTTGCCAATCTGGTGGGTGTCAAATCGTATCTAATTGTGGTCCTCATTTGCATCTCCCTGATTACTAATGAGGTGGGAATTTTTCATATGTTTGTGCTTATTTCCTTTGCTGTGAAAAGTCTGTTCATGCCTTTTGCCCAGTTTAGAATCGGATTGTTTGTTTCCTTCTAATGATTTGCAAAATGTGTGTGTGCGCGCTCACACACACACACACGCACATGTTCTCATCTAGATGCTGACACCTAGTTGGTTTGCACAGGTTGCAAACATTGTCTGGCTGGTGCTCCCCTGTCACCTCCCCCAGGGGTCTCTGGGTGACCCCCACTTTGTGCCAACGTGAGCCCCCCACTTCCTAAGTCGGAAGGACAGTCATGTCTCTGGTGTCTAAGGACACGCAGGACTGCGTTCCCCATGGGATAGTCGTTCTCTGTGCCGTGTGGGAAGAGCCCTCTGTCCAGCTGTCCTGCTGGCTCTCTCCCAGGCCAGGTCCCATGCCCGCTTCTCTGTCTGGTCCCTGACAGCCGAGGTCGGTCCCTGCACCACTGTTTCACCGCCTCGGTGACGTCCCCTTTGTGCTAAAGGACGCGTCTGGTAGGTAGGCAGGCTCGTTGCCTGGGTTTCGAGGAGCACCGTGGCATTTCCCGGCCTGCGTGTGTTGGAACCGCCGAGCCGGGTTCTGTAAACAGCCCCGTTAGCGCTGCTGGACTCACCCGCTGTGGACCAGTTTGGTGAGAGCTGGTATTCTCGTGGTATTGGGTCTTCCTGTCTGCGATCTTAGTGCATCTCCCACTTATGTCTCCTTCAAGGTTTGTAAATACATTTAAACAATGATTTTCTCCATATATATCTTTCATGTCTTTTTAAAGGTTTGTTCCTAAACAGAGGTTTTTGTTTTGTCTCTGTAAATGGCACATATATAGGAGCATGTTACTGATACGTGGAAATGTGTGTGATTTTTGTAAATTGAGCATTTCGTCAGCCAAGTGTTAATGTCTCATTTCTGATACTTTACTGGAGAATTCTTATGGGTTTCTTTTGAAGACTATCCGGTTCTTACCAGTAATAACAGTTTTATTTCTCCCTTTTCTGTACTATGCCTTTAATTTCTCTTTCTCCATCATGGTGTGGGCTTCCGAGTGACGACGGACAGCTGTGTTTGGTGCCTCATTTTAAAAGGAAAGCTTCCAACATCACCCCATGAAGAATATCAATTTTAGATTTAGGGTAGATGCTCTTTGTTAGATTAAGGAAGTTTGGTCAGGGTCTGATAAGAGCTTTGTTTTGTTTTGTTAATCCAGATGGGTGTTCAGTTTCATCAGCTATTTTTTTTTACCTGTTGAGATGATTATGTAGTTTTTCTCCTTTAATCCATTAATGTGCTGAATGCCATGTATAGATTTTCTAATGGTAAACCAGTCGAGTCTCTGAGATAAACTCAACTTGGCCAGAGTAAATAATAGTAGTAGTAGTAATAATAATAATAATAATAATAATAATAATAATAATAATAATAACGGCAGTGATTCACTCTCACTGAAGGTCTGATTGGGTCATATTTGCTTGAGGATTTCTGCATCGCTTTGGACCTCCTCCACATTGCCTTCCTTTTGCTGATCTTGTCTGACTCTGAGGTCAAGTTCGTGTCAGCCTCCTAGGATGACTTAGGGATTATTATCTCTTTCTTGGTCTGTTCTCTGGTACCGTCCTTGTGAGAGCCCAGGCGGGCCATTCAGCGACTCCTGGTGGTGCAGGAATTGCCGGCTGGCAGTGATGGGTGGTGGCCCAGCGCCCAGGAGCCGGGACCCTGTGCAATTCGTGCCACCAGGAGGGGACAGAGGCTGGAGTCCTGGTGCCCAGAAGAGACACGCGGGGCTCCTTCTCCCAGAGAAGAGGTTGGCAGGGGTGCTAGTGCAATGAACGAGATAAAATGGATGGGGCTCCTTGGACAGGGACTGTGATGGGCACCCCATCACCCTACCTACAAGTAAGACGAATAAGACATCCAGGCTGATGGCTCAGGACAGGAGAGGAGGGGAAAGGAAACGGAGAATTGTCTCAAATAGACCTGCCTTCTGCCCCAGCTCTGACACGTGCCCTGAGGAAGACATCCACGCAGGACAGGCAGCCGCTGGGCCAGATGTGCGTGCGTGCAGCCTTGTCCCCACGGGAGACAAGTGTCTGCTGAGAATCAGTCAGATGGGCCTCATGCAGGATGCAAAGTTTTCTCCCCTGCCCCCGCCCGGGGTCGGCTGGTGGGGTCCCTGAGACCCTGCCACTGGAGGAACAACGTCCTTCCCCTAGTTTGGGGAAGTTTGATAAGAATGAGAGAGTGTGTATTTACTGCATGAAGCCCCCAGAGACCACAGACCTCCTGCACGATTCCAGGAGACCCGATTGTTGGCATGTTTTGTGGATAAGGAAACCGAGGCTCAGAGGGCCGGTCACCCAGCTGGTGCTCAGTGGCAGAGCGGGACCCACATGTGCTCTGGGAGCTGCGTTTGCCAGGCCGCTTCCACGGAGCGGCTCAGCTCATGCCTGTGGCTTCCTTATGCGCCCGTGGTCTTGGATGGGAGGCGAGGCAAGCTCACCTGTCCTGATCATGGGGTCGGCGGGCCCTGCACTGGACCCCAGTGGCTGGCACAGGGGAGGCGCTCAGGGACCTCCATTCACAGTGTAGCAGCTGCCAAAGCCAAGAGCTCTTGGGCACCCTGTACCCCGTCCTGCCCTCGCGCCCCGTGCCCCTTGGGGTGGGTGCCCCAGCCCTGTCCCCAGGACAGCATCCCTAAGTCAGCTCATCATTCTGGAACCTTCTTCTCCCAGCAGACCGTGCCGTTTTGATACTTACGGTGTTTGTAATCCACTTGGAAAACATGGCATTACTGATGCAAACACTTAAGAAACAATGCATTCCACACCCATCCACCCAAATGGCTCTGATTTTGAATAATTCTTTTGAAATGGAGTCTAAATATATACAAATAGATGTTTCTGAAATGTCATGTATTCTGAATACATTTGCATGGAAAGCAGCTTCTGAGGAAGGAGAGGGGGTCGGGCCGCTTCTGATGGGCCGGTGAGGTCCCTGTGGGTCAGAAGGAAAGGGCCGGGGGCAGAGGGACTAAGCACCGGGCTGCGACGGCCGACAAGGAGGCCCTGCCCCGGGAGCGCGAGCCCAGGCCCCTCTGGGAGCCCCTGGGGAGTCAGTGCCCTGCTCTGAGCTGCGTCCTCTCCTGTGCCTTGGGAACCAGCACCTAAGGCCTGGGTGCCGGCAGGGGCTCCTGCTGATGGCGGAGGGTGGGGGGTGATGCCCCCATGTCCCTCGGCCCCTCACCCTCACCTGCCTCTCACCCCACCCCCTTCCCTTCTCTCTGCTCTCCCCTCCCCAACCTCCCGGGAGCCCCCGCAGCTGGAGGCGGGACTCCAGCCCCTCCTTTCATTTCTTTTGTTTGTTAGTTTTCTGTCCTTTGTGATGAAGATACTCCCCACCTGGCTGGGGGCCCCAGGTGCTGCTTATATTTTAGGCTGGGGCATAAAACACTGGTTGGACGGTGTCTTATCTTTGG
This sequence comes from Hipposideros armiger, assembly GCF_001890085.2. NCBI lineage: Eukaryota > Metazoa > Chordata > Mammalia > Chiroptera > Hipposideridae > Hipposideros > Hipposideros armiger. The sequence continues at coordinate 786,485 of NW_017731630.1, forward strand.
AGCAAACTCGGCTGCTCCGCAATGAGCAGGCCCCCCGCTTACCTCCCCGCTGCTGACTCTCCGCCACCCCAGGCTCTCTGAATCCCCTGGAGGGAAGCCAGGGTCCCCAGGGAGGGGATGGGGAGCGCCTGCGGGCCTCACACTTGACTGACTCCTTCCGTCTCCCCTGCCTTTAGGCCCGGCCTGGGGCTGTGTGGAGCGGTGGCCTTGCTTTTCAGAGGCGCCCCTCTGCAGGCCTGGGGGTCACTCCCTCTGCTCTGCTCAGCCAGCCCTCCCCGCCGCTTCGCACTCACCGTGCCCAGGAATACCCTCTGTGCCCTCATCCTAGGGGAGGGGGACCAGGCGGAGGGCCCATTGGACTGATGGCCCGGCGTCCATTCTTCCTCACTGGGGGTGCAGAGCCCATGAGGCCTGAGGGCGGTGTCCATGGAGGCCTTCCCTGGACGCCATGGCTGGGAAGTTCTGTGTGTGTGTGTGTGTGGGGGGCAGGTGGGAGGGCTGGCGGACCCGATGCAGGGGGAGCACCTGGGAAGGCATCCTGGCAGCGGCTGGGTTTCGGAGAGGGAGCCGGAGTTTCCAAGTGAAGAGCACAGAAGGCCGAGGGAGGCGTTTGGGCGAAGGGCTGGGGCGGCTGAGCACGCGCGGTGCCCATGGCCTCTTCAGGGCAGCAGGAAGCAAGTTCAGGGGCTCGGAACGTGGCGCTCTCCCCCAGCCTGTGAATTAACTCAGCAGTTACTGCACTGGGATGCTCTGACCCCAAAAAGCTGACACTAATTGGGCCCCAATCAAGAGCGTAATTCAGGTTAATTGGCTCCCCACAGGCAGCCCCCACCAGCCGCCTTCAATGAGGGGCTGTCATGTCTGAGTAATTAGTCACAGCTGACGGCCAGGGGCACCCAGGGCGTGAGGAGTGAGTGTGATGCGGGAGAACCCCCTCCTGGGTGTGGAACCAGGGCTGAGATCCCCACACACACTGGCCTCCACCCTGCCCTGTCCCCTGTCGCAGCTGTCTCCCTCCCATCCATCCGGTCTCTGGGCAGCTTTGTCCCAACACCACTATTGAGGGGCTGTGCACTTTCTAAGCCTCAGTATTTGCATCTCTGAAATGGGCGTGTTTGGGCCCCTTGCAGGGCTGTCCTGGGGACCGTGGTCAGCACACAGGGCCCAGCACCACCTTTAGGAGGACCAAGACCGGCAGCCATCAGGGCAGGGCAGCTCTGTGTCTTGGGAGCCCCTGTTTGAAGCACAGGCCCCAGGGGCCCTTGTGACCGGCCTGTAGGAACGGGACCCAGGCAGAGGGCGCTGCTTTCCACCCAGCTTTGCTCCCAGAGACTGACCTGCGGCCCACTGCTGTCTGGACACATCCAGTGCCGGGGCTCACCTCTTCCAGAGCCGTCACCGCCCCCCAGGGTCTGCGGAGGAGATGGACAGAGCCGGGTCTGTTTGTCAGCTCTGGCTGCCGTGATGGACACCACAGACGGGGCGGCTGAAACTCGGACACTTAAGGTCTCAGGCTCCGGAGGCCAGAAGTCCAAGGTGGACTCCGTCTGAGGCCGGGCGGGAGAATCTGCTCCCGGCCTGGAGATGTCTGCACGTTTGCACGGCGCTCTCCCTGTGGACCTGCGTCCACGCTTCCCCTGCTCATAAGGACGCCAGGCGGACTGGCTCAGGGCCCACCCACATGACCACCCTCCCACTGGGTCACCTCTGTGAAGGCCCCTCTCCAAATCAGGCTGCGTTCTGAGGTCCTGGGGGTAAGGGCTCCAACATGGGAATTTGGGGGGCACAATTCAACCTGTAACACCCATCTCCCAGGTTAGCGTCATGGTGTCGTCCCCCACAGCACTCTGTCCCTCTGACCACCGGGGCAGCATGTGAGGGCTCGATGTGGGTGAGAACACCCTCCCAGCACGGGGCTGCCCACGACTGGAAGCATCTCCTTCCAGTGGCCCACCCCCGCCCTGCGCCCTCCTGCCTTTAGACATGGCCCCGGTTCCCTGAGCACAGGCTCTGCCAGCTCTCAGCACCTCGTGGTCTTTCCAGGCCCCTCCCCCATCAGACGCAGTGATATTTAACAGGAAAACTCATCAGTCCCCTTTAAGGAAGTCTGCATGCTTCCCCAGAAGGTCACCAGTGCGGTCAATACATTTTCATCGGGGAGCTGGAAAGGTCAGCCCGTCAGTTGAGGCTGTGTCCAGGGACAGCTGCCTGCTCCCCGGGCTCAGGAAGGGGGCCCCTGGTGCAGCGAGGTGTGGCCTCAGTCCCCCTGAGTCCCAACTGAGTGCCCTGGGCCCCTCCTCACGCCCTGCCTCCCGGATACTGGGTGCTGAACTGAGATGAGGTCTGCAGCTCCCTGACACCGCAGCACTGCGGCCCCCAGCAGGAGCTCCCTCCCCGCGGGGGGGGGGGGCTGGAGCAGAGGTGGCTGGCAGGGGGGCTCTGCCTTGTGCCAGGAGGGGAGCTGGCAGGGCTGGGGCTGCAAGCGCCTGATCAAAGGCCTGTCTCCGCCTCCACCATATGTCCCAGCCTGAGCATCTGGCCGCCCTGGGCCCTGCCTGTCATGCCTGCCCGCCTCTTCTCCTTGAAGCCGCTGGAGAGGCCCAGCGCAGGTTTCCTGCTGGGCAAAGTGGGGGCTGGAAGGGGCTGGCGGTGGAGGCTGAGTATAGGCTTGGAGGGTCCTGGGAAGTCACTGACCTGCCCCCTTCCTCTCCAGGTGATCCGTCCCGCTTCTCGGGGATCACTCTCCACTCCAGTCTGCCTCCCAGCTCCCCGCCTCTGTTCAGCATGGGGGTGGGGGATGAGGGTGGGTGTGGGTCACACCCTGGCAGGCGCTTGCTTGCCACCATCCAGTGTGAGGCCAGTGTCAAGGTCCCAGGAAGGTTGGTCTGGGCCAGCCTGGGCAGGCGTGGGCACAACCCTGGTAGATGGTGAGAGCGAGGCCCTGTTGGCTGGGCTCTGCAGGGGCCACACCGATGGGAGAGCGAGGACCGAGATTCTGGGGTGGCCACCTGGAGCATGGGAGGCCAGTGACATGCCCAGGTCACACGGTCGGGCCGTGATGTAGGACATGGTTTGAAGCCAGACCTGCCTGGCCCCAGCTACTGTGTTCCTCACAGCCTGTCACATCCCTCGGGCGTATACATGCTCATCTGGGCTCAGTTTGCATCAGTCTTGGTTTTAGGGAACCGGCTGTGCGAGGTGCTCTGAGGACGACACTTCAGGGCACACCCAGCCCATGGCGTCGTGGGCCCGTACTGAGGGGTGTGGAGCGGTTGAGAGCAGGCTTTGCTGATGGTTTTGAATCCTGGCTCTGCTGTTCACAGGATGGCTTTGGGCAGGTCACTTCACCTCTGAGCCTTCATCTGCAGACAGGGTGTTGGCAGGACCCGCCTGTCAGTGCCGGGAGACAGGGTAGCATGAGCGAATCCACCCAGCCTGGTGTTTGGCACCTAGCAAGGACTGGGGGAAGGGCGGCTGTCCTGCTGATGGGAACAGTGGTGGTGGACATGCACCAAGGCCGCAGACCCCTCCGCACAGCCCCAGCGCGCAGACACGGGTGCTGTCCAGGGTCCTGAAGTGCTCCTGCGCTCAGAGCCCCTTTCCTGTGGCCTAACCCCCGTGCCACAACCCGCAGCAGGCACAGCCAGATGCCCCCCGGGATGCGAGGCTGGGGCCTGAGACACAACAACAACCTCTCTCTCCAGCTCCAGAGACGCAAGATCAAGTGCTACTTTCTGTCGGCTGGAGTCACTGTCCTGCTGGTCATCATCCTCATCATCGCCACCTCTGTCCGAAAGTGAGGCCACATGTGTAAGTGCCCAGCCTGCCCCCATGCCATCCATCCCTCCACCTCCACTCATCAGTTTTGCCACTCATCCTCACTTCATTCACCCATCCTTGATTCATTATCCATCCATCCGTCCATCCACCATCTATCCATCATCTATCCATCCATCATCCATCCACCATCCATCCATCCATCATCTATCCATCCATCCATC
>NW_017731630.1:790719-796374 GCF_001890085.2 Hipposideros armiger
ATCCATCATCCATCCATCCACCATCCATCCATCCATCATCTAGCCATCACCCACCCTCCTCTGTGTCAGGCCCAGGCTAGGCCTGGGTGAGCATGGCAGGTGGGCACCCTCTTTTCCTGGAACTCACTGCCCAGGGGCGAGGCCAGCCTGAAGCTCCCTTTATGTCAGCACTGACTTCCAGCAAGTCATGACGGGCCACCCCCTGGGCAGTCAGTGAGCAGAGCAGGCTGGGCTGTGTGGTGGCAGCCCAGGTACCCTCACATGCTGGAGTCAGAAGAAGGGACACACGAGGCTGGCAAGGGGCAAGGACCGAGGGTCCCCGGGGGCACATTGATGTCTTGATGCCGTGACCCGCATCTGCGTGAGGAAGGGTTCAGCAGGGCCCAGGAAGAGGCTGTGGCGGGGAGCGTGGGCCTGGGTGTCCAGCTGACAAGCGCTCCTGTGGTCAGGATGAGGGGTGAGGGCCCTCCCTTGTTCCTGCGACCTGACCTGGGGTGGGGACAGCTCCCAGCGCTGCAGGCCCAGCTGAGGGAGGGGTTCCCCAATTCCTCCAGCCGACCCCTTCTGCCTTTCAGGCTCCTCACCTTTCTCCCCTTTCCTGGGGTTTGGGATCAGTCAGGACCACCCAGCCCCCTCCTGCTTTCCTACTCAGCTTGGGGGCCCAGCTCCCCTCCCCTGCAACCCAGATCAGACCTCACCTCCAGCCAGGCAGCTCTGCGCCCTTGACCCCTTCCCTGTGCGAGAGAGAACCCAAGGATGGGTTCTGGGGCCAGGGACCTCAAACCGGCTCCTGCAGACCCAGCGGGGACAGCTGATCCCTTTCCAGTGAGTCCTCTGGCTGGAGTAGCCTGGTTACAATGACCTCGTCCCCTTTGGGGAGATGGCAAGGCTGAGGCCAGGCCATGTGGCCAGCAAGTGGCCACTTTATGTGACCTTGGCACGGAGGACAGGAGAGGGGAAGTCCGGCCCTAGCAGCTCCCAGAGCAGTGGTGGAGAAGGTGGGGCCAGGGCACCTCAGACCCCGGCAGGACAAGCCAGCGGCTCCTGCTCCTACAGCCGGTCGCCGGGGGTCCAGGTGGGGGCTCTGTGGATGTCCCTGGGTGCCGTGGGGCTGGTGGCGCCCTGAGCCCACATAGGGCACGTCACCTTTGGCATGTTAGCCAAGCTGGAATAGAGACATCGTGGCCCCAACAGCCCCATCTGCCACCTGCCAGGGGCTCTCTGTGGGACCCTGGAGCCCCCCCCCATCCCAGGGCTCAGTTTCCTGGAGGGAAATGGGGCTGGGTCTCTGCCCTCTGTCCCTCTGCTGAGTTGCTCTGAGGACAAAGGCAGATGACGACTAAATAGAAACAACATTTTGAGGACAGTGGAGGCCCCATTCAAATGCGGGGGGTTATTGTTTCTGCAGAGAAGAGCAGTCTCTGGGGGGGGCTCAGGCTCCCTGACTTGGAAGCAGCTGGTGCCCACTGCTGTGTGACAGGTGGGGTCACGTCCCTGTGCAGGCCACCCCTAAGCACCCCTGCTGGGCTCCCGCTGCTGTGACCCTACATGGGCTCAGTGCGTGCCCAGGGTCTAGACTGAGTCTGTGTCAGGGGTGGGCACCCTCAGCCGTGTCAGGCATCTGGGCAGGGCCCCGGTGAAGGCATGGAGACACCGTGGGAGGAACCCTGAGGCCAGAGCCCACTGTGACGGCTCGTGCGGCCACGTTCAGGAGCAGGGTCGGCGGCGGGCTGAGAGCCCCGGGGGCCTCTTGGGGCGCTCGTCAGTTGTCCACTAACAGGCCTGCAGGAGCCACACCTGCACGCACTCCGCCCGTTCGCACTCCCCCCGTGGCTGAGCAGATGGTCACATGAGGAGGGTCAGGCCGGCCAGTGGGAATGGCGCTCTGCCAGGAAAAAGGTGGGAAAATGAAAGCATGAAAGTGCTGGCGGCCAGCACAAAAGGCAGCGTGTGTGTGAGAAGCGCGGGTGGAGCCAGCGGACACGGTGGAGCTTGCCAGCTAGCGGGGTGAGGGGGCAGAAGGGTGTGGAGGCGCACTGGCCCCAGCCTGGGAACGGCTGCCCCATGGTCCCCGGGGGCGTGCGGCAGGGCGGCAGGGCTGTGGGACGCCAGCTGGGGCCCGCTGCTGCCCGGGGGCTGAACAGGCAGGCAGGGCTGGACCTGGCGAGGCAGCTCCGAGTCTGACCGGGGCCGAACCCCCTTCACGGCTTTAACCACGTGGTGTTGGGCAGGTCCTGCTGGGCCCTGTGTCCTCCTGGGCCCTGTGTCCTCCTCGGTGGGCCCGGGACCTGAGATGTGGATGGGTGTTTATGAGGCCGTGGTGCCCTTGTACACAGGTGTGCACAATAAATGTGTTTCCTCCCCGCTGCCCCGGTCTTGGCCTGCATCCTTCTCTGTACAGCTGACCCTGCCTCATCTCCCGGGAACTGTCCCTGGCCAATGACCTGTCCACATCATGCACCCCCCAGAAGCAGGGGTTTGCGTTGCCCTGCTGACCCCTGAAACCCAGGCCCAGGTGATGTCCAGACCTAAGCTTCCTAGGCCTCTGTCCCATCACGGCGAGGACCATGTGCAGCCTGCGGGCCGGCTCTGCCCCAGCTCCTAGAGAGGTGGCCCTGGCACCTCTGTGTCCTGGGGCAGCCCTGGCCCTTGACACCCCACCTCCCTCTGTTCCTCAATTCGCATCAGCTTCGGATTTGGTGCCGTGACTCCTGGCTCGGGGCCAGTGCCCATTGCTGTCCTTGCATTATGACAACCACTGCAAATACACAGCAGCCTGTGGGTGATACCAGGGCACTGGGCCCTCAGGACTGGAGGGGGGAGCCCAGGGCTGGCAGTGCCACCTGATGCATGGTGGCTGAGGCTCATCCAGGGTGGGGAGAGGGCAGAGCAGGCTGGCTCCCCAAGCCCACCTTGATCTTGGGGCCGGGCTCAGGATCCGCCCTCCCAGCCACGTGGCCCTTACGTCCCGGGCGGAGGGGCACTGGCCTGCCCGCCCCAGGAAACAGACAGCACATGGGTGAGGGAAGTTGCTTTGGGGACTAACCGGGGGTTGCAACCCCCCCAGGAGCAGGGCATGAAGATACCCTGTCTGAGTGACAAGTGTAGGGAAAGACCTCGTCTGTGTGGTGGGGTGGCCCTGGGCTTGAGTCCCCACCCTGCCATTATCGCCTGGGTGACGGGATGGGTCACTGAACTCCATGGAGCTGGGGCACTGATCTGCACCACGAAGGTCCTGGGTCACAGCCCACATGGGGGCCACTCGCCTGCTCCCTCCTCCAGGCATGGACTCCAGATGAAGCAGAGGAGGTGGGGTCCTGCCTTTGGGGCCCCTTTAGATTCAGGGACTTGCCCCCTTTGGCCCCCTCCCGAAGGGAGGACACGGCACAGTGTCTTCAGCCAGGCCTGGCAGAGAAAAGAGGGTTTTGCTGCAGAAAGGGAGACTTCAGTGGGACCCGGAGGAGACCCCCAGGGCCAAGTCTGCCAAACAAGCATCTGAGAGTCGGGGTGCTCTCAGCAAGCCCCCCCCCCCGATGTCTCCTGCTCAAAGCAAGCAGTTTTGCTTCTGGGTGCTTCTCAGTAATTGCAATAATAAATTGAATAATTAAGCTAAATCCACAGAAGAGAATTAAATATTAATTTCTAATAAGCTATTCAGTGTCACTAGCCACCCAGCAGGACGTGTGTGCACCCGGCCCCCCGAGCCCTGGCTGGTCCTCAGGACCCTCCCTTCCAGGGCCGGACCGACCCACACGCAGCCTCAGTCCAGGACGGCAACGCTCAGTGTGCCAGTGGGCCCGTGAGGCTGGCACCAGGCCCGTCACAGGCGGAGGACGTCTCCAGGGCCTGGTCTTGGGTCTCCCTGGCAGCTGACTTTCCCCATTATCAAGGGAGGGTGGCCAGCGCCATTTGGCAGAGCGGCAAACGGATGAGAAAATGACATACTGAGGGACACTGACAATGACGTGACGGAATCACAGTGTCCCCCTCAGGACCCTGGTGAGTCAGGCCCAGGCTCTGAGTGGCGCCTGAGCCCCAAGGCCCCTCGGCCACCACCGTGCAGCCCGGCAAGCGCCCCGGGTGGTCTGGCCTTGGTCCATCAAAAGGCAGTGCTGCAGGGTGGACCCTGAGTAGGACCTGGGCTCACTGCCACCCCTGAACGCTCCCTGGGCTGGGCGGGCACCACCCAGCTTTGTCCGTTACCGCACTGACCGCCCAGAGCCATTCACTGGGCAGCTTCTTCGTGAGTGCCCGTTGCCCATCTCCCTGCTGGCTTCATCTGGCTGGAAGGGACTGCACTCTCCTTGGGGCCGTCACGCTTGTCACAGCCCTGCGGCCCTGGCTAGGGCAGAGGGGCTTGTAGGTGGCCAGGGAGACAGCACACCGTGCCAGGTCCACCCCCGCTGCCAGGTGGTGCCCAGGTGTGCCAGGTGAAGGTCCTGCTTCCTCGGGGCCTCTGCAGGGACCTGGCCAGTGACCGCCATGGAGGGATCCCCTCATGGCAGCCCAGGGCCCCGGCGTCAAGGCCTCTGCTGCAGTAACCGCGGACTCCCCCTGTGTCCTCCAGCCGGGCCCCGGACGCAGGCAGCAGAGGGGAGCAGGATCTGCAGAGTGCAGCTCTGGAGAACGGCCGCAGGCAGGCAGAGCCTGTGCCAGAGGGACTGGCTCAGGGAGAGGGGTGAGGGGAAGGGGGTCCAGGATGACCTGTGGCTCAGGAGGGGAGACCACATCTGCTTTGATGCATTCCGTCCAAGCCCGGAGGCTCTGCCCAGCAGCCCTGCCGGTCCTCCCTTACCAAGGCCCAGGGCAGGGCAGCTTGGGGCGGGGGCACAGGGAGGGGCTGCCGGCCCGAGTCCCACCCAGCTGCCAGGTGTCCTGTCTTCCTTACCAGGCAGCTGTGTTGTTGGTCAGGCCGTCCGCAGCCTGAGGCCTCCAGACCCTCACCTTCCCATTCCCAGCCCCGAGGAGTCCTACTGAGACCCGTGGGGCTGGCGTTTTAGAGGATCCTGGAAAGGCCACGCTTAACCCCAGGGCTGGGCAAGTGCCGGAACCCCGGCTGGCAGCGGTGGCGGGGAGGGTGAGGGGGGGCCATGTCCGGCTTGGCCAAGCAGAAGCCCACCCTGCGTCTCACACAGTGCACCTTCTGGGTGGCCTCCTGGCACCACAATGGAGAGTCCCCCAGAGGGGCTGGGAGCCCCCGGCCCTCCTCCCCGCCTGCTGCAGCCCTGGTGTCATCGGCAGGGGCGGCCCAGTTCCCGGGAGCTGGGTGTTGTCACAGAGTCCTTGTGGCCCCGCTCTCCTGCCCTCTGTGCTCCTGTGAGGAGGCCCATCTGGCCTCATGACCCCGGGGCCTCAGCAGCCCGGCCTCCAGCCACCTTTGCCCACGGCCAGGCAGCGGGCATCGTGTCCTCACGGGCCTTTTTAGGGGCCTCCAGTTATTTCTTTTGTAAGTACATTTGTCATGTGTGCAAACCTCGTGCTTGCTTGCTGTAGACAAACGTGCACAACAGGGACAAGTACAGAGAAAACAGCAGAGCCAGTGGTCATCCCCGGTCACAGGATACAGGCCCCTGCAGAGCCCCGGGGGGTGGGGGGCAGCCCTGTGAGTCCAAGGGGCCGCTCCCTGGGGCTGTGGGAGGGCTGCCCAAAGCGGGG
>NW_017731630.1:796579-825470 GCF_001890085.2 Hipposideros armiger
TGGGGGGGGCGGGCCAGGAGGAGGGGGAGGAGCCTAAGGCAGCTCCCCGGTGTGGGAGGGAAGGCGGTGACCCCACCAGCAGCAGGAGAGAGTGGGGTGGCGAGGCAGGGCTGGAGTACAGGCGAGGGGCAGGCGTTTCAGGGTGGCAGTGAGGCCAGGGAGCAGCTGGACCAGGGACGGGAGTGTCCACGCTGGCCCCTGTGGCCACGGGCGGCCACACCCTCGTAGGACCTGTTTTCTCATCTGTGAAGTGGACACTGGTCGTCCGGGCCCATCTCCCCGGGGCAGATCCAAAGGTGACTGTGGGAAAGGCAGCCAGGTGCCTCGCTGCCCGGGCCCAGCCCCAGGTGAGCGGGACGGCCGCTCTGGTAGCCCTGCTTCCTAGGAAAGCTGTGGGCGCCCCACGGACGGCGGCATGTTGGAAAGGGCCGGGCCGGGGCGCCAGCGCCAGCCTCTCGCCCACCCCGCTGGGCCTGGCCTCCTCCCCACTGGTCACCGAGATTCCGCGTTCTCAGTCCGGAGATGATGGAGCCCGTTGTTTTGCAGGTTGATGCTGTTGCCCGGCCTGCATGGACTCCGGACGGCTTCGCACCTGCCTGCCGCCCCCCTGGGCTCTGACCCGCCAGCTCTGCAGCAGCCCCTGGCTGAGCCCATCCTAATAAACTGCCGCCGCTTAGCCAGCCACGCGTCTGTCTCCATCTGTGGGCTGGAGACACCCCACGAGACGGAGGCTGGGCTGCATGGGGTGGGAGGGGAGGTGGCAGGGCGTGTGAGTGACTGTGAGCGTGAATGTGTGTGTGAGCGTGTGTGCTGGGTGAGGTGGGGCGGGGGTGGCCTGGCACGGGGCCAACTGCCAGTGCCCGCGGGTGCTGCCTGGCCCACTCCTGTGGGAGGCCTGTGTCACCGGCAGACGTGGGCGCCTCGCCCCTTCCTCCTGAGAGTGGAGCCCCCCAGGAAGCACCGTTGGTGGTTGGAGTTGGCTCTGAGGCCCTGCTGCTCCGAGATCCTGGCTTCTCTGTCCCTAGGCTCCCCTTCTGCAGGACTGAGGGGGTGGGCAAGACGCCCCTCAGCACGGGCTGGAGCCGAGGCCCCTGGGAGCAGCCTGGCCCGGCGGGTGGGTGGGCAGGAGAGGCGGCAGGCAGCCCCCCTGGCTGTGGGGAGTGGGCACCTGGCAGGCAGACAGAGGCCGCTGGGCACAGGTCTGGTCAGCACCGTCCTTCCCAGGCCCCCATGGAGCTCAGGACCTCGGGGTGGGGGCTGCACAGCAGACCCCCGGGGCTGGCAGAGGCCCTGGCGTCTGGAGTGAGCTCATCTGTGAGGCTGCCTCCTGCTGGGGTGCGCAGGCACAGGTGACCCCTCCCCTACGCCACCCCCTCCTTTATGCACCCCTCCCCCAGCCCAGCCTCCTCCCAGTCTTCAGCTGAGGGGTTTGAACACGTTTGGATCCAGGCTGCTTCGTCCCGGAAGCTGCTTCAGGGCTTTTAAGATTCTGTGAAGCTCCTTGCTCAGGGGCCCGAGAGAGGTGACACCTTTGAGGTGTGGGCAGCAGCGGCAGTGGGGGCAGGCTGCCCAGGCCCGGGGTGTCTGGAGGAGGTGCCAGGAGCAAATTGGATTTACACAGCTCTGCTGCAGGTGTGAGGCGGCTGGCCGGGCAGCCAGAGGACGTGGGGCGGCGCCGTGTTGCTGTCTGAGCCCACAGGCTGGCAGCTAGCTGCTGGCCAGGCTCAGGACAGGCCTTGGAGCGGAGGGGCTCTGCAGAGGCAGGGCAGGCCCTGGATTTGGGGACAGACGGGCCAGAAGACCAGCAGTCCAGTTCTCAGCCCCCAACCCGAATGGTGGAAGGCCCTAGGTTGGGGCCCCCTAAATTGAGGTCCCCGAGCTGGGGCTGTGGCCCCATTTTACAGGTGAGGACATTGAGCCCTGAGAGCACAGATTTGTCTTTAGGGAGGTGCTGCTGGGGGAGGGGGAGACAGGCTGGGGCTCTGCCGAGTCTCCCTCTTAGCTGTATGACCTTGGAGGGGGGGGCTGGCCAGCCCTCCTGTGGGGTACACAGGACCCCAGCAGCCCCTGCTGGCCCCGTCAGCACTTCTCAGGCGGCCCTGGTGGGAGCAGCTGTCCGGGGTGAGGAGTTCAGCGCGCGGACGGAGGGCAGCACGGGGCCAGGCGGCAGGCGCCCGGGACAGTGCTGATGTCAGCGGCAGCTGCCACCGCCTGGCTGGACTCAGCCTCCCCACCTGAGAGCGAGGTGTCAGAACGACCTTCAGCTCCACTGTCTGGAGCAGCAGTGAGGCTGAGAGCCAGGTGGGCTGTCCTGGCCAAGCTGGTGCACACCTGGGGCAGGCATGGGGGGGACGGGTTGACATGACCAGCTGTAACCACGGTGGCACCTCCCGGAACCAGCAAGGCTGGTGGAAGCGCCCACCCTGTCCGTCCTCCTGCTGGAAGGCCCAGAGAGGGCATGGGCTTCCCCAAGTCACACAGCACGTGCCAAGCAGAGCTGGCATCAGAGGCGTCTCCTTGTTCCCAGGCTAGATGCAATGTGTGGGAACCCCGAGGTTGGGCGGAACTGTTGACTTCCCTTTTGGGGAGCTTGGGGTGATGCAAGCACTGGGCTTCAGCACAGGGCAGGTGGATCGGAGGTCTTTGTTCAGGGGGGATCGCATCTCGAGCGCCCATGACCTCTCTCTCACTCCTCATCGGTTCGCATGGCTCCCTCACTGTCCTGTCCGCTCCCTTGGGCACCGTGGAGAAAGCATGGATGCTCAAGTCCCGCCGCCCACCCACTGAGACTCCCTCCCTCTCTGAGCCTTGGCTTCCCATCTGTAAATGGGGCCATTAAAGCCTCCCCCACGAGGGTGACGTGGGACCTGCCTGCGGAGTGCCACGGCTCAGACTGCGGCCCACTCGGGTGGGCCTGGCGCCGTCCTCTCCCCAGGAGCCCATGAGGACCCTGCCAGGGGACCCTGTGCCCAGGAGCTGGCCCCTGACACTTTGAGGCCCCTCAGGCTATGAGCCACGGATCTGCATGAGCCCCCACCTGAGCCAGCCTTGGATGGGGGGGCCGCATAAGGGGGTGGTCCCTGGAGCTCAGGGTGGCCAGTGTCACGTACACACAATGTCAGTAATGCCTCCACTTACAATACATCTCAGACCAACCGCCAACCCAACCAAACAAAGCAGAAAGCAAAGGAAACGGTCTTCCCTCTCTGAAGGGACACCCCACGTGTCATCTGTGCACTCTCGCTTTTCATTGAGGCGTCTCGGGTGCTGTCACCAAGCCATTGCAATATTCTGTGGTTTCGGGGCTAAGTAGCAGACGTAACCCCATGTAATACTGGGATAGGGCACAGGGCGGGAACTCATTAAACAGACAGCAGAGAAAGGAAATACAGCAAGTCCCCCTACAGTTACGGTGACCGTGTAACAAACTGTCCCCCAGATGTGTGGATTCGAACGACGACACCAAATCCGCAGTTACAGCAGGGCCCTGAAGGCACAGCTTGTGTGCCCCTGGGCTGGGGCCTGAAGAGTCACTCAGTCACATGCTGCTGCCGGCTGCCGGCCAGACACCCCCATGTGACCCTGTCCCCCATGGCCTAGCACAGCGGCTGGTCCTGGGGAGCGTTCCCAGACAGAGAGCCAGGCAGAAGAGGCATTCTCTCATGAGACCCCATCTCAGATGTCACACAGCACCCCCCCCCACTGTGCTGTGACTGCTCCCCCAATCACAGGCCTGCCCAGATTCTAGGGGAGTGGGGACAGAGAATTCCCCTTGGTGGAAAGTGGCAAGGTGACCGTTTTTGGAAGTGCCATCTGCCCCAATTCCCCTTTACTTCAATCTCAACTTGGAATTCTTTCACTGTGATGGGATGCCAACCTTCATCCTGAGGGTCTCAGGGCATGGAGGTCCCGTGTGAGGGGCTGTGGTGCCCTCCGCAGGGCAGACGCCCTCAGGCCTCGCCCAGGAGGAGCCCGTCGCCTGGCCGCTGCCCCCACGCCCTCCCTGCCTGCTGACTCCGGGCACCAGAAAGGCGGCCATCGGAGCGCCCACCCTTACCACCTGGAAACATTCCTGCCTCGTTCTCCAATGTGGACGGTCCCTGGATGGCACTGTGGTGACTTGGTGGAGGATGTACATCTGAGAGGCACAACCCCCATGGGCTCTGGCTGTGGGAGGAGGTACTCCAAGGCACACCCCATCCTGCAGGAGGGCCCCCTTCTCATGGGACGGTGTTCCTGGCGAGGTTTCAGGGGGCCTCTCGTGGGGCTCACGGTGAGCGATGCAGGCTGATGGCCACCAGTGAATCCTGTTTTTTGGCTTTGAAAAGGGTTTCTTGGTTGTAAGACACGAAAGGCTCTGGAACCTCAGGCACAAAAGTTCTTAGAGAGGAGAAGTGACCACTTGTCTTCAATCGCTCAGAAAATACCTATCAGCCTTTTTAATCAGTTCAAGCATCTCTCAGCCACCCATCCACCATCCATCATCCATCCACCCATGCATTTTTTTTCTCGTGACAGCTGCATGATCTAAGTGCCCCCTCTCACCTGGGTCTGGCTCCGGAAGTAAGCCAGGACCCCTGCCCCTCGGGAGCCCCCAGTATGGTGGGGATTCACGCGTGTAAACAGAGGAGGCGCAGCTCAGTGTGGGAGGCACAGGGGTGGAGGTGCCCAGGAACAAAGCTGGCCGGGCAGGTGGGGTGTGCCCGGGCTGGGGTCCAGGGTGGCTTCCCGAGGAGGCGACCCCTGAGCGGAAGGCAGGGGCCTGAGGCCTCCTTCCAGCCCAGCAGCCTCGGAGGCCCAGGGCCAACGTGCTGCCCGAAGCGTTCAGCTCTCGCCTTTAACCAAACCCCTGCTCCCTTCCCTTGGTGAGTTTCCAATTTAAATTCCCAAATTGTTTACGCGCTGAAATCAATCGACAAGGGACCAGCTTGTATTTGCGATTCAATTGACTATGATACACTGTATTACAATTACAGCTCGAATGGATTCCTTTTTAATTTATTTTTCTCTTAACATTCTCCTCCATGGTAATTCTGAGACTAATTGTCCTCGCAATCATTCTCATCAGCTGGAGAAGGATAATGAATTGCTACAGTTCACAGAGGCTGCACCCTCGAAGCTGCCGGGGGACCTCGGGGCTCCCCGCTCCACTTCCGTTCATCCTCCTGCCAGACGCCCACGCCCTGTGGTCTGAAGTCCCCACAGAACATATCCCCAGAGGGGGCTCCATCATGTGCGCTCAAGCTAGGGCCAGCCCCTGCCCCTGCCCCTGCCCCTGCCCCTGCCCCTGCCCGCCCCTGCCCCTGCCCCTGCCCGCCCTGCTCTGCGATTCCGGGAGGGAGCTGCGCCGAGGCCCCTTCCAGCTCTCGGGCCTGTGCTTCTGCCAGGGACACCTGAACACAGCTGTCTCCACTTTGCCCCTCAGTTTCCCCACCTGTGAAGTGGGCCTTGTGGCCCCTGCAGCTGTGATACCTTGTGAGTCTGTGGACAGTTCAGGGGAGGGGAGGGCTGTGGTACCTGCGCCTTTCCCGTCAGCCCCCAGCTTGATGTTGGACTGTGGCCTTCTGGGCCCCCTGCCCAGACCCTCAATGTCCCCATGTTGTCCCCATGCCTGAGGACCCTGCCACAGCTGCCCTGCGAGATGCTTCCTCTGCCGGCCACGCTCCCACATTTACGTCCAGCGGGACTTGGCTCTGGGGTGCGTGCTGGGGGCTGGCTCCAAGCCAGGTGCAGTCCAACTGGGCGGGCAGGTGGGCGTCAACACCAGACCCGTTCTCCAGACGGGACCCTGAGGCTCCGAGGGATCAGACAACCAGGTGGTGACCCCTGCAGGTGAGGCCACCAGGGCCTGGGGTGTGACCCATGGCCACACCTCTAACCTTGAAACAACACATGCCCTCTGGTGGGTGAGTGTCACTGTGTCACGTCCACAAGCGTGTGATGAGGGCCGTTCTCAGAACCCAAAGGATTGGTGTCCGGGCTCCAGCCTGGCCAGCTCAGTGCCCCAGGAGACTGTGTCTGGTCTCAGTTTGTGATGTGCGGTGAGGAGGGGGACATCAGTGTGGTCTTTTACAGGTGGCCAGACGGTGTCCGACTCTCACCCAAGTGTGGGACAGGGTTGGTCACTTGCCTGTGACCGGCAAGGATCGGGGGACCCGGCTGCTGTCCCCACCGTGCTCCCTCCACCCTGCCGGTCCTGGCACGGGGAGACAAACGGCTTCCGGGCCTCTGAGGGGATTTATTTGGCAGCCTCAGGAATAGATGGATTCATCTATTAGGTACCTGTGTGGAAACGCAGCCAGATAGCTCCCTCCTGCATTGCACTGCCTGAAAAATCCTCACACAATGGGGACTTTTCTGCTATTTTGGGACATAAATCCTCACGGAAGCCTAGATGCCATTTCCATTACAGGTGCCACGGCTGTGACACGGAGACTCAATGACAGGGGTGGCAGCAAGGGGGTGAGGATGACTGAGGGAGCCCAGCCTGAGCCTGGCAGGGAGAGGGCAGCCCGCAGTCTTCCGGGAAGGCCCAGGTGGGGAAAGGGCCGGCCGGCCACCTCCGGCCTCAGGTGAGGGCGGCTGGACCTTGGAGCCACTGGGCTGGGAAACAGGCCGACTCCATGGTTAGAGGCCAGGCCCATGCAAGGGCGTGGCCTGAGGGCACGGGGCAGCCTCTTGTCCGGTCCTTTGAGTTTCCTTCCCACCCTCACTGTGCCAGCCCGAGGGAGGCAGCCCCCGCCACGCGCAGACCCCGATGAGAATCTCGCAGTCTCACTCGCTGGGCGTCCACCCTGGCTCTGGCCCGCTGTGGCTGATGGCCGGGGTCCTCAGTGCAGGTGGTCGTAGCCCAGCCCTGGGGTCCTAGCACTGGGCCTAGAGCCAGCTCTGCTGTTTTTCTGACAGCCAGGTTCTCAGCATCAGTAAAATTATCTATAAAATGGGAACTTTCCTTCTAAAGGTTTTGAGCAGATGACTTTGGCTCATTGAGGGAGGCACTTGGTGCAGACAGCCGTGTTAGCCCTGGTCTGTCAAGTGCTGCCTGCCCTGGGTTGGGCCGGCCAGCGTGGCGAGGGCCCTGTCGCCGACACAGGTGAGCGCCCACGCGCCCTCAGGCCCTTCCAAGTAGGGATCACAGCAGAACAGCAAGGACCCCGTGGGATGGAAGTGGCCCACCCCTGGCTTAGGACTCCGGAAGTCCTCCTTGAGATCACACCTCGTGCTCGTGTGCTACAGCTGGGACGCACCTTCTCTGCACTCCTGCCCCAAGCTGGAGGGGCCGAGCGGCTCCCCAGTGGGGCTGCCCACAGTGAGATGCCGGGGAGGCCGAATTCAATTATGCATCGGGTTTTATGTATCGGGCATGCCAGGAATGCATCGATCCCTTGGGGTGACAGATCGGCTGTGAATCAGATAACAACCAGCCTGCGAGTGAAATACGTTGGACTCTGCAGGCAGCCTGGCTGGGTGTCGGCTTGAGGCGTGGGGCAGGTTTACAAGCCCGGGAGGACTCTTTTCAGCCAGGGTGGCTGGCGCATCGGCCGTTCACCCAGCACCTGGGCCCTGGGGAGCCAGGGAACCCCAACTTCACAAGGGCTGCATGTTCCAGGGACTTGCCATGGGGTTCCCCTCCTATGACCTTCACATCCGGGAGTCTGATGGCCAGGGTCAGGGTACGCGAATGACCAGGGTCAGGGCTCAGAGCACAGCACTACACATGAGGAGAAGCTCTGGGCAACATGCGGCAGCTTTCTCATCTCCTTGGTCCTGTGCTGTATCCCTGAGCCAGATGTCTGATCAAGAATAGCTCCAGGTGCCCAGCAATTTCTGCATCCACCCAGGCCCTGCGGAGACAAGAGCCGCCCAGGCCCAGCTCTGCCTGCTGAGGTCCCCGTCACCCAGAGGCCCCAGCGCCTCCCTAATGAGCCCCTTTGGCAGGGGGCCCAGCTGATCCCTCTTCACGCCTCTCCTTCGAGCTCCAGCAGCTTCTCAGTAAGCTTTATGGGGTTCAATTATTATATCTTCAATTGATATGAGTGATGTCAATGGTTCTTAATGTTCCGTATTAAATCTCCCATGTGAAATATCTTCAATGTTCAGCATAAAACACGTAGTCACGGCTGGGAATGCAGCCACCGAGGCCCTGACGGGGGCGGCAGGAGGCATCCTTGCCCCTGGGCCTGCGTGTCAGCTGGGGCACGAGTCCTCCCAGATCCTGAACCGGGAGGATTTTATGACAAGAACTGAAACTTTAAGGAAAAACGGACTTGAGGTTTGAGGTTGGAAGCAAAGCCATTGAATTCGTTTTCTTTTTTCTGCTGTAACAGGCTCCCACCAGCTTAGTGACTGGAATCAATATGTATTCGTTTGTTACATTTCTTGAGGTCAGAAACCCAGGACAAGGGTTGGGGCTAAAACCCAGAGTCAGTTCCTTCCAGAGGCATCAGGAGAGGCTGCGTCCCCCGCGTCTTCCGGCTTCTCCCGGCTCCTGCCGCGTCCTCAGCTTGTGGCTGCGCCACTGCAATCCCTGTTTCCCTCGCCACATCCCTGTCTCCTCCCCCGCCCCCCAGAAGGACCCTGTGGTCACACTTGGAGGTGCCGCGATAATCCAGGTTAATGACCCGGCCAGCGGCCCTGACATCCCAGCCTGGCAGCTGCTGTGGGACAGGACGGCGGAAGGCGTGAGGGCCAGGGGCCAGCTACGAGCACGTGGGCCTGCCGTGCAGGGTCCGCCACATGGCGGGAGGAGCTATGCCCTCCGGGTGAGGGAGGCCTGGGGCTGCCGTCTCCCCTCGTTGGGGGTGGCACCAGGACTCCCTGTCATGGGCTGGCGGTGCTGCCCCTCCCCCGGGCCATCTCCTGAGACCCTGTAGCCCTTGATGACCCAGATGGACATCAAGGACCTCACCTCCTCATCCAGAACCCGTACAGGCTCTGGCCTCGACCTGACCCCCCCATATGCCACCCACAGGCAGTCACCCCAGGACTTCCCCACAGCCCCCGCTCGCCTGTGCACAGCCTTGCACACTCACTACCCCTTCGGCACGCAATTTCCTCGCCCCCCCCCCGCCTTTTCCACGGACAAACTCCCGCTCATGCTTCAAGATGTAGTTCTGGTGTCTCCTTTTCCAGGAAGGCGTCCCTGGTTGCAGCCATCATCCACAGCTCCCCCCGTCCCCCGCGTGCTCCCCGTGAGCTGCGGCCCCGGCCAGTGGCTGGTACCCTGCCCAGGGCAGCTGCCTGACCGCTTCTAGGGGGGTTTCCCCACTGGGCTTGGCGGTGCTGGTGCAGGCCACCCTGCCTGCACGGCCCCTTTGTCTCACGTGTGATTGATGCTTCCCATCACTCTCCTGTCTTCTTAGAACAACTTCAGGGTTTATTGAATCTGGAAGGAAAGGAGAGAGAGAGGGAGAGAGAGGCATGCACGTTGCACCAATCAGTTGTTCTGACAGTTTTATTAGATAATGGGGTAGTTCGGTCAGGCTGTAAAATGGGGCTCCGGGGGAGGAGGCAGGGGCCATGGCTTGCAAACGCGGGAGGAGTCTGGCCTCTTCTGGAATCGCCCCTGCAGGCTCCTTAATGCTGAGGGAGAGGTGGGTTCAAACCCAGGTCTGCCACCAACCGCTGGCTGACCTTGAACGATGGCCCTGTCCCCAGAGGACTGGTGCCTTCCCGAGACGGGCAGGCCCCTGAGCTCGTGGTCTGGAGTCACGGAGAGGAGCTGGGAAGCCGTGGGAACTGCAGCCTTTCCCGGGAAGGAGCCAGAGGGGAGAGGAGGAGGTGGAGGGGCAGCCTGTGGGCAGCCTGCATCCGTGGTGATGTTCACCCACGGGGTCTAATTTTCATGTTAATTCTCACCCCAAGCCAGTGACACAGAGGAGCAGTCAGTTAGTGGCCCAGAGACGTTGGGAAACTTGTCTGGGGCCAAATGGCTCACGAGAGTCAAAACTGGGCAGAGGCAGGGCGCCCCCTCCCCCCGTGATAACATGTCGCAGCCCCGTGTCCCCCAGGGGCCTGCGGATGGCGGGGTGGCCTCTTGCCTCATGGGATTTCCTCCCTTCCTCGACCAGCGCCATCCATCACGGCACTCCAGGCTCTTGATGCCGGTCCCCGGTGGCAGGGGAGCCAGAGACAAACCAATGGGGCGTCACAGGCTTCAGCAACATTCCTGGGTAAGTTGTCCATAAACCAGAAATAATTGATCTTCCGCAGGCTGGCAGGACACCCAGCAGAACACGATGACATTTATGGCTTTTCTGCTTAATAACCCTCTCCTCTTCGGGGGAGCTGACGGCGCCTGGCTCTGGCTTGCTTTTCTAGACCAGGAGTCCTCCGAGCCCCAGGGTGGGTTGGCCCTTCCCCCCTCCCCCTGAGAGGCCACGGCAGGTGTCCCCAGAGGGTGCCTGTATATGGGGGGGCTGAGGTCACAGTAACGCATGCCACCCCTGGGCGGTGCATGCAAGACTCCACTGAATCACAGGAAAGAAAATTAGAACAAAATAATGGTCAATAAAAAGTGGTTTTCTCATTTCTCTGGCTCACAGGCAGCCGTCAGCATGTAAATGGACTGGGGCTGTGGTTCTGGGGGCTGGTCCTGCTCTGACTGTGTCGGAACCTGTGGAGGGGAGTTGGCCCCCCAGGATAACTGCCCATCTGCCTACTCCAGACTGCTTCTGAGAGGCGATCTCCCTCCCCACTGCCCACGCCAGGCCGCCCCAGGCCGGCAGGAAGGCGCGCTCTGCGTTCAAGGCTGCTGCAGGGGCCGGGGGCGGCCTCCCACCCGACCCTGATATGCCGAGCTGCCCCCGATGGACTGGTTGCCTGTGTGGCAAAGACCTGAAAACAGTAAGTTAAGCAAACTCTCGGAGAAAGCAGCCCCCTCCCACACAGCTCCCTCCCTCAGGCTTTCTTCTCTAAATAGACCAAAACATGGTAATTTTATGAACAAATTAAGCCATGCATTATACATTTTTATGTTCTTAAGCTGACAAAGTGACTTGGAATTCTATAAATGGCACCACAAATAAGTATTCCATTTAATTTTGCCCCGTGAATGGCCCTCTCACTCACTGCCTCCTCTCGACGGCCCTGGCTGGGCCCTCCTCTCGTCTGACAGGGCTGGGTCCACTCCATCACGTGACAGTGGCCACGTGACCCGGAAAGGCTGGGTGACCCTGACTCCTGGCGTTCTCCAGGCCTCTGAGGCTCCCCTGGTGTGCGTGTGCTGGCCCCCGAGGCCCTTAGGGCTTTGGTCACCTCCCGTGTTTTCCACCCCTGACTCTCCACGTGAGCCTTGCTGTGTCTCTGCTCAAAATGCTCCTCACTTGCCCTCTGCTCAGCTGGTAAACTCCTACACATCCTTTAAAACCCAGCTCTGAAAACCCCTGTCAGCATGCTGACAAGTGCTCATCGTTAGCCAGACTTTATGTTTGCCGCCTCTCGAGGCCGGAAGGACAGCTTGGACTGCCAGGGCAGCGGAAGCTCAGAGCTGGGAGTCTGCGGAGGGTGAGCGTGAGCAGACGTGAGGCAGAGACTGCCGCCTGGGTGGAGGGACCACCCTGATCTGAAGCGTGTGGAGTGTCCCACAGCGTTCTGGCCCTGTCTCCACTGAGCAGGTGCTGCCCTTGGCCTCTGAGTGGCGGTGGCCTGGAGGCCCGCACAGCCCCAGATGCGGACCTCAGTCCTGCCGCTTTGGCCCTCCCTGATCGTCGGTGATGACAGAGGCCTTGCCGGTGACCGTGGCCAATACCGGCCCTGTCTGGGCTGCCTGGCAGGAGAGCGTACGTTTCAGGTTCAAAAGCCAGCTGCTCCCCGCGGAGCGTGTGACACTGGGCAGGAGACTGGCTTCTCGGCACTCAAGGTCACTGGTGCAAATGGTGCTGCCTTGCGGGGTAGGGGTCGGCTGGTCCTGCGTGCCGAGGCCCTGCTCCGGGCTGGCGCCTAGCAGGCCGCAGATCGGGCGTGTCTTGGTTTCCTCCATTTCCTGCCTGGATTGTGAAGAGGGAGCTGATGTCAGCCTGGGTGCCGCCAGCTCAGCATCACTGAGCCTGGGCTGTAAGTTGTCCTTTTGACCCGAGTGGGGAAACATTCTTATAAACGGTGGGCTTTTTGACAGCAGGTGGCATCTGGAGAGGAGGCCAGGTGGGCCCAGGCTGGCATCCAGCCCATCTGGGATCAGGGGCCTGTGTGCGGGGTCAGCTGTGGGTCAGGAGGCCTCTGGCATATGCTGCCCTGTGTCAGCCCGTGGCATGTGCTGACGGCGGCGTTGCGGCCCCCAGCGCTCTGTCCACCGCCAGGCCAGGTGCAGGCCAGTGAGAAGGGCGGCTCAGGGCCGGCGGGGGGAGACAGGGCTGTCAGCTCCCGTGCCAGGACCATGTCCCTTTGCTTGGCACACCGGGGCCTGCCTGTGTGTGCGTGCCTGTGCCCACGTTTGCACACGTGTGTGAGCATGAGTGCACACATGGGTGCACGTGCACATTGTTGTGTGTGCAAGTGAGTGTGTGTGTGTACCCGTGAATACAGTTAACCTGCTCAGTGTGAACGTGTGGTTTTGTGCCCAGCACTCCCCCTGCCCCGGACAGCACCTACCCCCCACCATCCCCCCCACTGACCACTGTCCTGGGGTCCAAGTGAGAGCGTCCAGCTATTGCTCTGGGGTGAACTTTGACCCCACCCACAAGTCAGCCTCTGGAGGTTTGGCCTTGTCACCTCTCCTGGAGTGAGGTTGGGGTTCCTGCCTTGTGGGGGAGTTGGGGGGGAGCCACCGTCCTGCCGTGAAGCCCTCGTTTGGCCTTTCAGTTGGGGTGGAGTTCTGAGGCCTCTCCCCAGGAGACCCCCGCCCCTCCCAGGACAAGTGTCTCTTTGTTCTGCTGGGACAGCCACCATGGTCACGTGTGGCCGAGGGGGAGGCAGGTACTGTCACCTCTAGCTGGACAGATGGCTCAGGGGTGTGGTGCTCC
The DNA here is from genome assembly GCF_001890085.2 of Hipposideros armiger. NCBI lineage: Eukaryota > Metazoa > Chordata > Mammalia > Chiroptera > Hipposideridae > Hipposideros > Hipposideros armiger. The sequence goes on from NW_017731630.1 coordinate 809,539, forward strand.
TACACAAAGAGAACGAAACGGGACCCATCGGCCCCTCTGCGCCCGGCCTCCTCAGCGGGCTGGTCCCTCCCGGTCAGCCTCGGGCCTGTGACCCCGTTTCTTCTGGGAAGACTCGTCGGCTCGCACAAATCCTGGCCGTCCTTCCGAGTCCTGCTGAAGCTCTCCGTTCCGGGCCGTGGCCCCTGATGGCCGCCGCTGAGATCGCCTCTCCCTGTGTCCAGCCTGACACCCTCTGCTTCTGTCTGTCCAGTTAGCTGTGCGTGCCCGTCAGATGGGGTGGCCAGGCCCTCGATGTGGACAACTTGTCTTCTCCAGGAGGCTTGTCTCACTCAGCATGGACCCGGGGGCCCCTGGGGACCCCTTCCTTCCCACCCTCACCCCCACCCCCTGCCCCTGATCCAAAGAGGAATGGCGACTGGACTCACACTGGTTCAGGGCCGCCCGGAGCCTCACTGACTCGTGGCCGGCTCTGTCCGTGGCTGGCTGGGCTGCTGCTCTCTGCTCATGTCCTCGTCACATGCCTGGCCATGGACCAGGAAGCTGGGGTTTGTCCAGACCCCGCGTGTTGGGCTGGGGTGTAGGGAGGAGCCTCAAGGCCTCCAGCCAGGCCCAGTGACCAGCCGCATGCCCTGAGCTGGGGGTCCAGCACAAACCGGACTGAGCACGAATGGGCCCTTTGCTCTCCTGGGCTCTCGGGCTTAGAGGAGGGACTGGGCTTGGGGTGGTCTAGGTATTCCTGGGTCCTCTGCCCAAACACTGGCGACTAGCACACCGCTCCTGCCATCTTTTCTAGCAGTAGATCTGAGTGGCGTAGCTGTTGAATGAATGATGGAGTGGCTTATTGACTTAATCCACTGAACGACAATGTGAGTGAATGGGCGTGTGGCTGGGGGAGGGCCACCTCCAGGCTGCTCCCAGCTCAGGGCGAGTCGGTCTGGGGCTTGCTTGCTGCATTCATCTTGTTTCCACTGGGGTGGGCTCTGCTCCAGGCCCCTCGCTGAGCCCCCAGCTTCACCTCCTTCCTGGAGACGCCCCTTGGAGGAGGGAGGTAGCCCGCGCGCGCGCGCACCCCCTGAGTCTGCCTGCCTTTCCGGGCACTGAGCCTGGCTGTCTCTGGTTCCTGGGTCTCCATCCCAACTTTGACATTTTTTTCTCCATAACCGATATTATTATTTACTTGCTAAAAATGTTCTTCCTCCCTCATGCCCCCAAGAAGTTTCTGGTAAACAAGCTGCCCGCATCTCGCAACAGAAGGCTGACTCCCCAGCTGCGTCCGAGCCAGCCCGGGGAACCTCCAGCTGGTAATGGAAAGGAACAGATGGAGGCCAGGGGCTGTGAGCAGGGGGCCTGAGCTGGCAGGAGGACCCCCTGGGGCCCAGCACCGTGTGGTCCTCAGCAGCCCCATGGGGTCAGACCCTGGGGAGGAGGGGACGGTGAAAGTGGCCCAGCCCAACCCCCATCAGATACTGGAATCCTGCTCCAGTCACAGCCAGCTTGTTTACGCTCCCCTGAGGACCGAGAGCTCCAGGCCTCCGGCGGCCTCTCTTGTTAACCCTGTGGTCCCATGTACACCCCCCTTCTCACGTGGGCACTCTGCCCTCCTGGGACTGCAGTGCCACCGGATCTCTCCTGCCCCTACCAGCAGTCCCCTGAGGGCACACGCCCCAGTGGGTAACAGCTAGATGGTCCCTGTTCCTGGGAGGCAGGGGAGCCCAGCCCCACCCATGGGCAGACCCGACTCTACGCAGCTTGTCCTTCCTGAGGGTCCTGGTGCCGCCCCACACTGGCCCTGCACACCCAGGGACCAGGCCTTGCCCCTGCAGCACCTCACCTGGGAGCTTGGGCGCCCACACACCTGTGGGTTTGGAATCTGTGGTGTCACAGAGCCTGCGATCAATAGCACACTTACATTTAAGCGTCCCTCGCCTTCCTGGGGCTGACAGCCTCACGGGCAGCTGTTGGTGAACAGACGAGCCAAGCTTGGGGCACAGGGAACCCCAGAAGCCCCTCGTCCTGTACCCCAGGCAAGACCGTCCCACCCTGGCCTCGGGGTAGCGTCCCAGTGATGGGCTCACCATGGTCAGAGCGAGGAGGGGAGGTGACGGTGTGTGGGCAGCAGTGGGCTCTGATGACATGGAGTCCCTGCTCCTTCCTCCCAGGTGGGAAAGGAGACGGGAGGCAGAACAGACCTTCAGTATGGTTTGTTCGCTCATTTGATCATCCATTCATTCCTTCCTTCCTTCATTCATTCAAAAATATTGACTGAACATCTGTCTGCAGCACAGTGTTCTAGGTCCTGGGGAGAGAAGAAAGAAGGCAGACGACAAACGCACCGTCAGGGAGGTGCTGTGAACACCTGAAGCCAGCAGCGGGAGAAGGCTGATAGGGGAGGAGTATGCTCTCAAGGTCGCAGAAGGACTCTCTGAGGAGAGGACGCCTGAGCTAAGTCCTAAATCCAGGCCTGTGAAGATCTGGTGGGCCAGGCAGCCGCAGGACAGTGGGGGTCCTGTGAGGACTGGCTGAGGGGATGGTGATGGGGATAGTGATAATGGCGATGGTGGTGATGATGGCGATGGTGGTGATAATGGCGATGGTGGTGATGATGGCGATGGTGGTGATGGTGGTGGTGGTGATGGTGATGATGGTGGTGGTGATGGTGGTGATGGTGGTGGTGATGGTGGTGATGGTGGTGGTGGTGATGGTGATGGTGATGGTGGTGATGAGAAAGATGGTGAAAGCTAATATTGATTGACCTTAATTAAATGGTGGCTCTAACACTTTTCCATGTATTAACTCATTTAATCCTCACAATGAGTTAAGCTAGCATCTACTAATTTTGCAGATGAAGAGACTGGGGTCCAGACGGAGTAGTCCCTTGCATAATGTCCCACGGCTGTTAGTGTTGGAGTCAGAATTTGAACCCGGGGAGCCTGACCTTGGAAGGCCTGCTTTAACCAAATCTGATCAAGTCCAGCTGGCTTACTCGCCTCCCAGGCTGGCTCTCCCGGAGATGGCGGCCCCGGCAGCCCGCCTGCGCGCCTCAGTCATTACTGTGAATGGCTGGATTCATCTTTGTCAAGCTTGCACTTTCCCCTAAAGTTTGAATTAACCTCAACATTAATTTGCTGATCAAGCGCCTGCAGTAGGTCACATAGCATGAGCACCTGTGCTATCTAATACATTTCCAAGGAAATTATTGTAATGTGCTAAATGGGAGATTTAAAGGTTACTTGTTCCCCTGCAGTCTATGAACTGTTTTATGAAAAAGTCATAACTGAAATAATTGAAGTGTCAGAAAGGAGAAAAAAAAAGGATAAGAAACTCAGTCAACAATTCTCTTATCACTTACCCATCATTCTGATTTTATTTGGAATTTTGGCAACCTATCGATTCTTAAATATTGCTCTGGGCAGAGAGAAAGCGGGGCGGGGAGAGAACCACAGGATCACAAATGTCGCAGCTGGGGAGCCTCAGATATTTGTGCTGAGCCTCTGACTTTATTCAGGCAGTGGGCTCCCCATCCCCAGGGCTATTCAAGCACCCCATGGGTGGCCTCCTGAACTAGGTGCTATTGAGAGGATCAGTGCATTCAATGGTTGGTGACCCAGGAGAGTCCCAAGGTTCCTTCCAACCCTGGGCTTCTAAGGTTCTCAGAACTTAGGTCTGGTCCAGAGAAGCAAAGCGGCTCCTCCGTGGCGACACGAAAAGTCAACACCGGAGTCCAGACGTTGGAATGTCTGGTGCTGGCTCCTTCTGGATGGAGTCCTGCGAGAAAAGTTAGGGAGGATTGCGGCGGGTGGGGCTGGAGGTCGGATGTGGTGGAGATGGGATTAGGTTAGGGAGTGTGTGTGCCTCTCTGTTTAGGAGATGGGAAGGGTCAGCTCTGCAATTCACGGGGATGAATAATACATTGAAGGAACATTAAGTGGCGTCAAAGCCAGAAATGATATCTGGCCAGGAGCCCAGACGCGATCAACAGCCTGGTTTGGCCTGCGGGCCGGGCGCCTGAGGGGGAATCCAGGCCTGGGCAGCGCACATCTGGCCCGAGGCTCCGCTCCCAGGCTGGTGGTGGGCGGGGGCGGCTCCCAGCAGGATGTAATTAGCTGACTGGCATTCCCGGTGACTTCCCCAACTTTTCCCACCAGTGCCTGACATGGCACGGCTAGTGAGGGATTTTGGGAAATGTGGGGTGGACGGCAGGGACAAGTGTCGTCCTCTGCAGGTCTGCCTGGGAGCCCCTCTAACCGCAGTGTTCGGAATCACCGAGGGTCTAGTGAATGTGCACGTGTTCCCAGGGCAGGTCTGGGCCTGTGCCTGAGACCGCGTGTGTAACCAGCTCCCCGCTGGTCCTCGGGCCGCACTGCTTAGCGAGCTAGGTGAGGGGCCCAGCAAGTGATGGGGTTTCCCTGCCTCTGCCATTTCCGACAGGAGAGCTTTCTAAAGCCACTGGTGCTGAGGATCTGTTAAAAAAACAGACAACAGACCCAAAATGGAGTTGCTTATGCTAAGCCTCACATCACCAAACCAAACCTCGAGTTTTGGCTCTCCGAACGGAATTTTAAACCAGCCAACCAGGGATCTCCTCATCTGCAGGTGACCTGTTTGATAGATGCTGCAACAGAGAGTGACAGAGCACGTCCAAACGGGGACCACAGTTCTTTAACCTGATTTCAGAAGTGAGGTCCCGTCACTTCTGCGCATCTCATTCCTTGCTCAGTCCTGCCACATCGAGGACAGGTCATGACACAGTGGCCACCACTGCAGGGACCGACCTCACAGGGCAGCCTGGCTGAGAAACAGAAATTATGCACCTGAGTGTTCATCCCAGCGCCCGGCACACAGTGGGGCGGCTAGCCATTTCCCAGGGCTTTGTCCTCGCCACTTCACAGCTTAATTCTTTACAGGGATGCCCGACAGCCAGGCTCCCTGGTGTTGAGGGAGCCTGAGATGAATGAAATGTGGCCCCTGGCTCAGAGGATCCTGCGATTAAAATACGGCCTGGCCAGTGGGCTGATGGGGGTATGAGGCATGGGGGAGAGTGGGACCCAGCAGAGCCAGTAGCCTTGGCACCTGCGCCTGTCACCTCCGTTCAGCCCAGGGGCCTCTGGCCTCCTGTCAGAGCCCCTCTAGGGGAGTCCAGACTCAATGGGGCGATTAGCCCCACGCTCAGAGCTACAGAGCCGTGAATCGATTCGCAGGCGGGTGCGAGGGAGGGCGTGTGCCGCCTTTAAATAAGCCTTATGTAACCAGGACGTCGGGAACAGCTGACTCTCCGCACACAGACCTCTTCTAAAATAGATCGTTGTCTTTATATAGCCCAGTGCTTCTTTCTCCTGGCTCTGCCGTCTTCCCGAGGCACTGATGTAGGTCAGATATTGCTTGGTGAGAATTAATTAATCTATAATTGTATCAAAGGGAGCGGAGAGAAGCAGGAAGATACCCAGCATGCTCGCCGGGGCCTGAGAATCAGCGTTCCGGAGTGAAGCTTTGGGAAGGACCTGCAGCTCGGGGGCCACGCCTCCTAAGACTGGCCTCAGCCCTGGCCCCCACCCCAGCCCCCGCCTGCCCTGGGCCAGCGGGGACGGCCCCGGCTTAGAGTGCAGTCCGAGCTCCTATCTTGTCGCAGCCAGGGTGGCAGGCCCTGCAGTGTCCCCTAGCCCTGCAGGGTGGTCACTCAGGATCAGCTGTGGCCGGAGGCCTGGCTCCCCTGTCAGCACCAGGTCCCTGCTCGCGCCACCCTATGTGCTCTCCCGCCCCGCCCTGCCCCTCCTCCCCTCACCCTTGCGTCCATCCTGGCTCCCCAGGTCCATGTCCAGCTGGGCCTCTCTCCAGAACCCCACACTCAGCTGCCACCATCTCCACTGGAGGCCACAGGCACCTGAGCTCAGCATGTCCAAACCTGAGGTCCAGAACTTTCCCCAGCCAGCTCATCTGCAAACTTTGTGTCTGTAGTTGGCAGCTCTGTCCTTCCAGGGGCTGCAGGGCCTGGGGGCCAACTAGACACCCCACCTCCCCCGCTGTTAGAGCCTGGCAGTTATGTCCACTCCTCCCAACCTGCCTCCCCTTCCATCCACGTGCCATCAGCGTCCACGTCTCTGCTTAGGGTCTCCCGACACCGGCAGGGTCTCCTTTCAGTCCATTCTCAACAGAGCCCTCAAGTCAGACCACGTCCTCTGTTTAAACCTCCCCAGCGGCCCCCGAGGTTCTGACAGTGACCTGTGAGACCTACACCTCCTCTTCTCTCACCCCCCCCGCCCCCCGCTCTCCACCAATCCTCACTGTTTCTCAAACACGCTGGGCTCTGCCGTGCTGTCACAGGGGCAAGAGACACTGTCTCCTTCTTGACAAAATGCCACCAGCTTATCCACACTTGACACTGAACACCCCCCCTTTCCCAGTGTGGCACCCGAGAGTCACTGTCCCCCAAACTTGGTCCTTGACAGTCGCTGACTGAGCGCTGAGGATGTGCCCAGGGACCACTGATACTTTCCGCTGCTGCTCAAAGCACAGGTGAGTCCAGGCTGGACACGGAGGCTCAGGACGAGGGGGGACGTCCATGTGCTGCCGAGGCCGGGACCTGGATCAGTGTCTTGGAGCGAGGCCTTCACTCAGGCCGCAGCATCGAAGCGCCCGGGACCCACCTTGGCGGCTCACTTCCTGACCAAATGCAGTGCCCACATCTCTGAGAGGGAGCCCGGCTGCGGCGCGGACTCGGCTGGGTGACTTTCCCGAGCTGCCTGGCTGAGGGTCACAGGTCTGCGCAGACCCCAGGCCCTGACCTGAGAGAAGTGTGGACGCTCCAAGAGCCTCCCTGGGCTCCGTCTTCAAGTCCAGGCCAAGGGTGAGGCCGTGCAGAGCCCCCCGCCTGCCCGAGGCCTGTAATCTCCCACAGGAGCGCCTGGCTGGGTCCTGCTCCTTGTACAGCTGTGTGTCCTGGGCCGGGGCACCCCCTCTCTGAGCCTCAGTTTCCCCCTGTGTAAAGCGGGCATGGTAGCATTCCCCTCCTGGGGCTGTTGAGAGGACGGAGTGAGACCCGGGTGCAGACCCCTGTCCTGTGCAGCTTCTGTCCTGCAGCAGGGGGTCCAGGGCCACCTCCTCCTCCTCGCTCCCGGAACAAGGAGACCCTGTGTCCACAGACCTCTGCCCCCGCTCCGCTGCTGTGTTCTGCTCATTGCCGTGCAAATGTCAAGGGGGAATTCAAGTGAGGGGAAAACTGCCCCAAAGGCTGCGTTTCTGGCAGGATTTCAGGACACTTATAATTAGGGGCAGAGCGAGGGCCTGTCCAGCTTTGCAGGCAACAGCCCAGCAAAGGGGTAGCGGGTACCTTCGGTCAGCGGGGCCCCATGCCGTGGGGACTACAGCGTGCTGCTCCCTGGGCGCCCACCGTCTGTGGGCCTTCTGGTCTTCAGCGAGCAGAGCCCGCCATCTTCAGCCAGCTGCCCCTCTGCGATCTGGACACAACGACAAGCTCTGACTGAGCGGCTGCCCCCCGTCCTGGCCCAGCCTACAGCCTCCTCGGGTCCTCTCCTGTCCCCTGCCCCTCAATGACCCCTCCAGCCCTTCTCAGGACGGCTCTTGTTAACAGTCCTGCCAGAGGGGGCTGTCTGCTTCATCTCCCAGCGCGGGGCCTTGCTCACCTGTCCGGCCTCGGGGCGTCCCACTCCTGTTCTTGACGCTGGAAGACACAGTCCATGCAAGCGCTCCAGTCTTCACTGAGAAGCCCCGTTTGTCTGGGGTCAGTGGGGCCAGGCCCTGTCACTGCGCTGCCCTGGGTTTTCCACAGGTCCCGGAGGCTGGGCTCGCCACTGGCACTGAGACCCACTGAGAAAACCCTTGGTCCTCTGCTCGGCTTGTGTGACCTCAGTAACCCTCGCAGTCCTGTGAGGCGGCCCCGATAGTCACCCCCATCTATCAGGTGAGAAAACTGAGGCCCAGCGGCTTAATGGGCTGGTCCCAGGCCACTAGAGAGGCAGGACGGGTGGTCACTGACTGAGTGCCCACTGTGTGCGAAGCCCTTCCGTCCTAATGACCTGTTTAATCTGGGCTGGCCCCTGAGGTTCAGGCACGTGCAGGTTTTGTGGGTGCAGAGGCTGCTGGATGCTGGCCTTGCTCTCCACTGGGTGACTGGCAGCCACAGTGCCCTGTTGGGGCGCAATTAGGTTTAGGGCACCTAGCGGACCAGAGAGGAGGGACCCAGCAGGCTGCCTGGAGGAAGTGACCTCTGAGCAGAATCCTGGAAAACAGACCATGGTTAGATGGGTGGGATGTGTGGCACATTGCAAGGAGCAGGGGAACAGGGGAACGGCAGAGAGATCGGCCAGGGCAGCACCAAACCAAACCAAACCACAATTAGCAGGACTATGGGACCCCAATTTGAACCTGGACTGTGTGATTCCTAAGGTGTGGGGGCCAGCAGCACCACCTTACAATGGAGGAAAGGGAGGTTCTGAGGGGCACAGGAATTTGCCCAGGTCGGGGCCTGTCTGACCCCATCGCTGGGCCAGGTTCTGAAATCAGACTAAAGCCAGCTTGGCATTAAGAAAACAAAGCCACGACTCCCCCACTGTCCTCAGCCCAGTTAGGGAGAGCTGGAGCAGGGACCGCGAGGAGCTCCGTGAGCGTAATTAATCACTTTTCAATTAGTATTCTGGTGCTTTGTGGAGGATGTGAAGCAGGTTAGTTCCAGATTGCAACGCCAGGGCCCTCGGATGCATTTTTATAAATGCCGTGAGCCGAAATAGAATGCTGGCAGCTGAGCCGGCAGCCCCGCCAGAGGGGACAAGAATGGAGGAGGGAAGGGACGGAGGCTGCGCGGGAAGGCTGGGCCGGGCCGCGGCCTGGGAAGGTTCCAGAAGGCAGTTGGAGCGCCATCAGTGCTCCTGGAGCGGGGGGTGTTCTGAGGAAGAGGGACATGGGTTTCTCTGTGGTCCTCAGGGGCAGTTTGGGATTTCTGCGAGGTCGTTGGGGCAGGAGCTGGCTGTGCTGACCGGAACTGCTAGCAAGCATGGGTGGTATCTCTTAGGGTCACACCGGCCCAGTGAGGTGGGTCCTGTGGCCCCACATGATGACATGTGAGTCGGAGCGAGGGCCACTTGAAGGAGGGAAGCTCGGTCCTCGGTGAGAAAATGCGGGGCAGCGGCAGGGCTGGCCAGGCGCCGCCTGGAGCCTGGAGGCTGCTTGTCCTGGCGGCTGTGTGACCTTGGGCACAGCCCTCAGCCTCTCTGGGCCTGTTTATAAAAAGCGGTGAGGCCTCCCCAGTGGATAAAGAGCAAGGTGGGGGCCCTCCTGCAGGCACCAGTCTTAGAGCAGGCTCCCCGACACGGGTCACACCTGTCCCCACCAGGGAGGGCCCTGTCGGGTGTTCCCGCGGTGCTGGAGGGCTGCAACACAGCTCAGGTGGCGTTTTGGACCCGGCCATGTCAGGATCTCCCTCCGTTCTGAGCATCTCCCCTTCTGATCAATGAGCAAAAAGATAAACAGATGAGTTAGTGCTCTGCCCTGGCACTGCCCACAGCTTGGGGTTGGGTGTTGAACCTCCTGGCCTGGCAGCTGCACAGGTGCAGGGGTAGAAGGCATGCAGGCCTTGGGTGCCCAGTCCAGCCCAGCCCAGCCCCGGTGCCCCCCTCCCCCCCGGAACCCTGTGATCCCCAGCCTGGGGCTGCAGTGACTGTGAGCCCCCGCATGGGGGACTCTGCCCATGGGGGTAATGGACTGAATTGCATCCCTTCCCCAAATTCATATGCTGGGGTCCTAACCCCCAGGACCTCAGAATGTGACCTTATTTGGAAATAGGGTCATTGCAGGTGGAATGCGTTAGGACGAGGTCACACTGGAGCAGGGCGGCCCTACTCCAATATGACTGGTGTCCTTATAAAAAGGGTTCTTTGGACACAGACACGCCCACAGGGAGAGCACCCTGTGAGCATGAAGAGATTGGGGTGATGCTTCTATGAGCTGAGGACGCCGGTGGCCACCAGAGCGAGGGGAGGCGCCCAGGATACATGCTAACATGGCCCTAAGAGCCTCAGAAGGAAGGACCCTCCTGACGCCTGGGTCCTGAGCTCTGGCCTCTAAGACTGAGACAGAGACTGTTTGTTAGGCCTCCCTGTCTGGGAACTTTGTGAAGGCAGCCCCAGGAGACGGGCAGATGTGGGTGAGCTGGCCCAAGGGACCCGGTGAAGGGGTGAGGAGGGGAGGGCCTTGGTGGCTGGCTGGTGGCATCGAGAAACAAGACCCTGACGCTCCCAGCAGGGAGGTCCTTGATTTGAGACGGACTGAGCGCGTTCTGGCCTGTCCCTGACTGGCCAGCAGAGGTAAACTGAGGCAGCGTGATTGGAACCAGGGCCGGCACGGGGCCAGGAGGGGCAACTCAGGTTCTCCCTGTACCTCTGGAGCTCACCATGGCCCCTGCAGGGGAGGGCCCAAGGGTCCCTGACTCTGAATTATATGCTCACTTCTATTCTCAACATGGAGGGCGGCCTTTTGGCCTGAAAATTCACTGAATTCATTGAGGTCCAGGACCCCCGGCAGGATCTGTGTGGCCCTCCTTGGCCAGTGTGCCAGGGCCACCGCCATCTCCTGCCTTCCTCTGTCACTGAGCTCAGCCTGGCTTTCCATGTTAATTTCCTCATTACCAGGAACTGGTCTGTAAATAGCCCAGGAAACTTCAAGGTCTTTGTCTTCTTAAGAGAACTCATTATCCCCACAGAAATTCTGCTCAGGGACCTGGGCAGCCTCCCTGCAGGACGCTCGGTATACTCACGTCTCGATTATTAATTCTTTTACAAATAACTTGATCTTCATCACGGACGCATGTTATTTATGATAACTGTTCTATTATTTAGATGTCAACGGCTGCGTGCTAATTGCAGCTGCTGGCAGGGCTGTCAGCTCGGAGAGCTCTGGACTCGTCTGTCTGCTTCAAGGTGATAGGGGCTCGCGGAGGCCTTCTCCTTCAGCTCCCCCTCCTGGCTCTCTGCCCCCCCTCACCCACTGCCAGGTGGGCCAGCTGGCTTCACGCTGGTAGAAGAGTGTCCGGTGGGTCTGGGCCTTTCTGTCCTGGGTAGGGCTGACCGGGGCCTTGCGACGCTGAAAGCGCTTGATGCAGGATTTTTCCACTCAAGTTTGTGGAAACTGGGTGTCTTCTTGCGACGAGGACAGCTGTCGTGCACACGGATACTTGGCCTGCAAGTTGAGGGGTGTCTCCATCACAGGCCTGTTGGGGGGACTGCCTGCGGTTGACACGAGCAGGTCCTAACTGGTCTCTGGCTCCATCCCTTTGTCCCCACGCCTTCCTCTCCAAACATCACCAGAGGGGTCCAACTAGAACGGCACTGTCCAGGGCGCCAGCCACTAGCCACGCATGTCTACTTAAATTAAAATTAATTCATTTAAAATTAAATTAAAAAGGGGATGGATGACAAGTGAGGTCTGTGTCCTGGCTCCATGCCTCCCGTCGCATTCCTGCTCTGATCATCAGCTTCTCTTCTGCCAATTCCTGTAACACCAGCCAGGGCCCTGTGTGTCGGTGGGCACAGCTGCTGCTGTAACAAAGCGGCACTGACAGGGCCGCTTAAACAACAGAAACTTCTTTCTCACAGCTGGAGGCTGGAGTCCAAGGTCAAGGTGTGAGCAGGGGTGGCTCCTTGGACGCCTCTCTCCCTGGTGTGTGGATGGCCGTCTCCTCCCTGTGTCCTCACATGGTCTTTCCTTTGTGAGTATCTGTGCCCTAACCTCCTCGCCTTATGGGTCATTTTACCTTCATCACCTCCTTAAAGGCCCATCTTCAAATGCAGCCCTATGCTGAGGGCCTGGAGGTCAGGACGCCAACACTGCAACTTTGTTGAACACAGTTCAGCCCACAGCAGTCCCACGGCTCCACTGTAAGAAGAACGTGGTCTCAGGGGGACAAGTGACCAGAGCCAGTGGGTTCAAGACGGAGGACGCAGCACGGGCGTGTCTGCCTCCAAGGCCGGTGCTGTGTCTCATGTGCGCGATGCCTCCCTGAATGCAGACCCTGGCGTTACTGCACGGCCCTGAGCCTCAGTCTCCCCCTGCACACTGGGCACGCCACCAGCTCTTCCATCCCGCTTGTTTTGCAGATTAAATGAACGAGTCACTCATTCGTTCATGAAGCATTTGTTGGAGGGCGAGTGAGTGTTGTGGCTGTTGCTTCTCACACATGTTGCTCCCTCCATCATTCATTCCGAAATGTGCTCTGAGTCCCAGGGCTGTGTGCAGGCACTGTCCTGGGTGTGGGGACCCCTGGGTGCAACATAGTCAGGGTCCTGCCCTCTATGGCTTACGGTCCAGCAAAGAGACCAGAGGATAAATAACAGTTGGGAAGCGTGGGCTGTGTCCTGGCAACCGTGTCCTCATGAGAGCTGGGGCACAAAACAGAAAGGGCCTCCTGAAGGACAAGACCTTTATGCTGACCGGAGAGCCCAGGTCTCCCTCTGCCCACGAGACCCAAAGTGCTGGCCGTCAGTCTGTGGGCCTAAGGCGAGGTCCCACCCAGGGAACACAGCGTGCATTCCAGGGCGGAGGGTGGACTGGCCTCTCTTGGTCCCCTTTGGCTGGTGTGACCTCTTACTCAGCGGCGGTAGCAGTGCTGAGATGTGTCCAGGCCTGGCGGGCCTCCCTCCCTCTGCAGAGCCTCTCAAGCCTCCGCCCCTCCCCTGCCTCCCAAGTCGTTTAAATTAATTTGCATACATTGTTTCTCCATGAACCTTGATTGTTTCAGGAGTGAGACATTTTGAATCATAAATATATTCACCCTCCCCAGGCTTTTATTGAAGAAGTCTGTAAATACCTCACCTGACATCTCCCAACTAGCTTTGTCCTGACCCACCCTTTTCAATTTTTAATTATCACATAGCCAATGAAGGTGGGGCTTCTATTTTTATTTTTCATTTCTCATCTGGCAGCTTCCCTTCTGGGTGAATCCTGGCGGCTTGTCAGCCTTTGATGGCCCCTCTAAAAAACAGAAAAACAGAGTGGTTCGATTGTAGATGGTGACATCTCAGCGTCCCCTCTGATAGCAGGTGTCTGTCGGGATAGCGGGCAGGTCTGTTCGGAGCCCCTGCGGGGCCGGCCGGCTGGAGCAGGGCTGTGGAGAGCATGGCTGTTGGGTTCTAGCAGGCTGTCTGCCCATCTACCCTCTGATGAAAACTGGGGCTCGGAGAAGCCCACCCTCTGCCCACCATTCGGGGCTCTGGCTGCTGGGCTATGTCCCCCATTCCTCTATAAGCGCCAGAGAGGGGAACACCCCAACCCCAGAAAGGGGTTGCAGGTGGCCCAGGACTGGGGCTGAGACAGGTGAGAGCATCCACAGGACCGGCCCACAGGAGTCCAGCTATCGGGGGGTGGGGGGCTTGGGGAAGGGGCTGCTGGGTCACAGCCCCCACGCGATGGGTGGCTCCCTCCTGCTGACAGGAGTGTCTGCTCCGGCTCGGCGACCAAGTCCCCGCCACGGGCTCCTTTGTGCCCCTCTGGGCCCGGGACACACCTGCTCATTGCACCTGGCCCTCCCTCATCTGATGCCCTTGAACTCTCCCCTTGACGCTAGGTGTGGGTACTGTCACCTCCATTTTACAGAGATGGAAACAGGCTCAGAGAGGCAAGGGGCTGGTGAGGTCTCACGGTTGGCAGGCGGCGAGGCTTCTTGACGTGTATCTGTGGAGACCCTGGGCTGGCCCCGCACAGGCTGCACACAGTGGGTGCTCAGCTCAAACTCATTCGCACACACGCATGCTGTGCGCAGTGGCCGCAGGGCTGGAGGCCAGGCTTGTGGAGAGTGCAGAGCGGAGGCCGTGCCTCCGGACCCCTCCTTCTGCTTTAGGGGCCTGCCCTGCAGTCTCCCTGGGCCCCCTGCGGCCAACGTTCCCAGCCCTGGCTTGGATGCGTCTGCCTTCCTTTGTCCACCCATCTCCCAGGCATCTCCTGGGCCTCTGCTCCGGGATGCATAGATGGGGAGGGGAGGGTGTACGGCCCAGACAGCTGTCATCAAGTCATGGGGACAGGGTGGCAAGTAGGGTTGTGGTGAGGGAGGAAGTATTTATTGGGCGGTGCACCCCAAGAACTGAGGAGATCACAAACTCTCCTGTCAGGTGCGGTTACTGACAGGCCAAGAGCAAATCTGATGTCCAACAACTCCTCCCCAGCCCCCCTGTGTTTGACATTAAAGAACGACAGGGCCATGGGATTTGCATAAATCTTGGGGGGTGGGGAAGAAGCAGCCGAGAAACACAAATCAAACAGGGGAGGGGACTCTGGGAGGGGGCCCCCTGGTCCACTGGGACTCCCCTCCTGCAGGGGCGGGCAGGGGTGCGGAGGCCGTGCCTCCCTGGGTCATCTGGAAACGGGGTGCGGGGCAGGGCCAGGTGGGGGTGGGGACTCAACAAGGGGCTGGGCAGCCGAGGCTCCACCCCCAGGTCAAGTGCAGAGGAAAGGGGCCCAGCAGAGCCCTCCCAGTGCCCTGTTGCCAGGCAGTTGGCTCACCCACAGCCCTCGCTAATTTCTGAAAATGTATCTGTCCCCTGGTCCTCCTGCCCGGACTGGGGCTGCTGGAGGCAGGGCCAGGAGCGGGTCCCGTTCATGTCTTATCTCCTGCTCGGAGACACAGCCCGGGGAGGGGTCAGCTCCTCCTGGCAGAGGGCTGATTGGACCCAGGAGGCTGGTGGCTGAGACCCAGCCCCACCTGCCTCCCTCGAAGCAGTGGGGTAACACTGTGAACTGTAGGGGAGCCTCCTGGTGTCTCCTGCCGTTACCAACACAAACAATGTGGCCACTTAATAAAGCAGGAGGTGCGATTGATCAGAGGGCTCTGGGTTGCACTCAGCAGGAGAAAGTCAATTTTCCTCTTCAGTTCAACAAACATTTATTGAGTGCCTACTACAAGCCAGGCCTGTGCTGGGCGAGGGGCGCAGGGCTGAGGCGGGGCGGGAATCGGAACGCCTCCGTCCTGCTCTCTCCCACCGTCTACCCAGCAAGGACGCGCTGAGTCCTCCGAGGATCAACGCACTGGAGGGAGCTGGAGGGAGCTTTGTCCCCAAGTGTCAGCTGAGCACACAGCAAGTGCCAAACCAATGCCTTCAGCACAGAGCCTTGCGTCCTGCTGGGAGTCTCAGGCTGAGGGGGTTCTGGCTGGGGGTGGGTTCAGCAGGGGCTGGGGGACAGGGCACCTGTGTTCTGGGGTTCACGCTGCACGGTCAAGAGGCCTCCACGTCTCCATCATTTTCTTGATGGTAGTGACAGTGGCTGATATCACAGGCACCAAGGGAGCCGGGCTCTGCATGGGGTTAGCCTGCACTGTGGGCAGTGTTGTCTTTTATTGGTGGGGCCTGGGCACCCCAGCTCACAGGGCCAGGAGGGGTACCTGAGAATGCTCAGCTGCGGGGCTCACCCTCCAGGCCAGGCTGCCTCTGGGGGACCTGGGAGGGCAGGGCACCCGGGGCAGTGCCTGCACCTGTACCCACGGGGTGCCGCTGCACCCCCATTTGTAGTTGGGGAGGGGCCGGTGGTGGCAGGATGTTTCCGTTCATTTACTGCCCTCCATGCCCCAGCGTCCACCACCCAGGCTCTCAGCCTCGTTCGTAGTAATCCGGGATAAGGTTAAGGGCCACTCTGGTCCAAAGGCAAGATCACTGGGTGCACAACTGAGTGATACAGGAGGGTGGACTAACAGGGAGACCGCTGACGTCCTGTAACACTCCCCTTCTACCATGAGAGACTGGAGCACCACAAAGGGAACCTCAGGGTGAGGGCCTCATGGGCGGGGGCGCCTCCCTGCACCGGCTCCTTGCTGGACTTTGGCCTGAGAGTGCGTCTGAGAGCTGCCTGCTGTCAGAGGAAGAGCCAGCCAACCCAGTGTGGGTCTGCTGCACCCAGCTCCCTCCCACGTGGCACCAGCTCCCCCCCACGTGGCACCAGCT
>NW_017731630.1:826135-835106 GCF_001890085.2 Hipposideros armiger
CCCACGTGGCACCAGCTCCCTCCACGTGGCACCAGCTGCCTCCCACGTGGCACCAGCTCCCTCCACGTGGCCCCAGCTGCCTCCCACGTGGCACCAGCTTCCCCCACGTGGCACCAGCTCCCCCCACGTGGCACCAGCTCCCTCCCACGTGGCACCAGCTCTACCCACGTGGCACCAGCTC
Source organism: Hipposideros armiger (assembly GCF_001890085.2). Taxonomy (NCBI): domain Eukaryota; kingdom Metazoa; phylum Chordata; class Mammalia; order Chiroptera; family Hipposideridae; genus Hipposideros; species Hipposideros armiger. The sequence continues at coordinate 826,317 of NW_017731630.1, forward strand.
CCCCCACGTGGCACCAGCTCCCCCCCCACGTGGCACCAGCTCCCTGCCTGCTCAGTTGCCACCACTGGCGCCCCCATCAGCACCACGTCTGTGACCATCATGGCCACTTGGCGGCCACCGTCCCACCTTACCCAGGGCACGGTCACGTGGATGATGCCCAGAGCCTGCCCTCGTCACCCCATCCCATCTCCCAGAGTCACCTCCATGGCGTTCTCCAGGCCACCCTACATGCTGACTGACCATGGCTGGAGATACACTGTCACCATCACCTCTGCTCACAGCCATGCTCCCCCCGTCTGGCCCGACGCTTGGCGCTTCTGGGAACCGAGCTGGGATTGCTGATTCACTGTCTGCAAAGAGCAGACATGGCCGGGAGGGCAGGATGAGGCCGGTGCTGACCCAGCTAAGTGTCTCCGTGTTCTGGCCTGCGGTCGGCTTCCTGAGCAGGCCTGCCGCCATCCCTGTAGGATGCCACGGAGCCCGACTCCGAAACCTCATGACGCAGGATCACTAGACAATCTCAGATCTTCCGACTCTTCACTTCCCATTAGTGAATTAATACAAGTTGATTTATAAACCTGTGACACACAGGAATAGGTGACAAACAGGAACACAAGCCCCACGACTCCACAGCCCGGGGTAACTGCCGCTCACATTTTGGAGTCAAACAAGTGTGCACATCAACACGGGATCCTGTCATGCCTCTGCTTAATCACCTGAGCTTGTCACCTAACAAAATACATCTCACCTAGGAGCACAGAGCTGTGGGCATCGTGTTTGAACAGCGAGGGAGTTTCCATGTATGGATGTTTCACAACGGGGCCAAGACGCCGAAAAGTGCTGGGGCCCCCTGAGTGTTCGACATGATAAAACCTGTGCTGATGACGGGCACACTGGGTGTGCACCTGCCCCGCAGGCTCCCCCTGGAGAAGCACCGAGGGGACGAGCGGGAGGGACCTGGGAGCTCTCAGCTCTTTTGTTATATTTTATTTCTTAAATAAGACCGGGGGCAAGGGTGGCAGAATATTAAAATGGACACGGCGGTGATCGACGACACTGAAGTGGTGGTCGTGTTTGTTGTATGGTTTCTCCAGCCTCGTTTACAATATTCTATGTGACATTTCAGTCACTTGTGCCCCCTGCCTCTCCAGAATCTGTTCTCCTGCTCATGCAAGCACATCTGTCCAAAGCTTGGCTGGGGGTGGTGGTGGGGGTGGGGGCAGGGAGGGCCTCTTTTACAGAAAGGGGATGAAATTGTCACCACATCTTGTGGTGGGAGTGGCCTGTCTGCAGCCAGTGGCTGTAAATCTGCAGGAACAAGACTCCTGTCCAGTTAGGTGAAGACCGTACCCCATTCTGTGTTGTAAATGCTTTGGGGGGTGGGGGGCAGGGGGAAGGACTTAGCCAATAAACACACAGGACACTGAGATAAATGAGAATTTCATTTGTGCAGTGAAGGATTCATCTTGTCCAAAGAAAACTGGCCCTGGCCAGCTCCTTGGAGGTGAGCTCTGAGCTCTCAGAATGTCCCACCTGACAAGACTGTTACCTGTGGCCCTTGGGCAGTGCTAGGTGGTCTATGCTAAAACGGTGATTTACGGCGAGGTCCTGGGACATGCGGTGTCAGATGCACCTATGGGGGAGCTGGAGACTAAGGACAGCTGTGCAGGCAGTCAGCCATGTCTATATGACCGACCCCCAATAAATTCCCTGGACGCCCATGCCTGGGGGAGTGTCCCTGGTTGGCCACACATTGCTGCTGGGAGAAGTAACGGTGAGGTGTTGGGGTGGGGGCTGGCTTCGTAAACTGTAAATCCTTTCACGCACACAGCGCTCCTGTGTGGCCGGCCAGACCCCTGGACGGCACCAGTTGGGGATGTGGCCTGGCCCGTCTCCTGCTGTCCCTTCCCTGTAGATGGGCCCCAGGCAGGGATGTGTGTCTGATTTCCTAAGAGCATCAATTTAAACCACAACGAAATGCAGAAAGAAAGAGAGGAGAGCGAAGAGATCAGCACGTTTGCAAGCCGCCCGATCTGGGTAAGAACAAAGGATGGAAAACAACACATTTGCTGGCGAACAGGAGCACCCAGGCGGCCCAGTGATTGTCACACTGCTGCCCACAAAACACCGGAAAGCGTGAAGCCCGGCTTGAAGCGCAGTCGGTGAAAGACGGGGCTTATGATTAAACACGCGGCTGGGCTGGCTTCGGGGGACAGCCGCATCCGGGAGCTGTGAGGCCTCGTCCCCTGTCATCCTGCGATCACTGTCAGTGTCCTGGTTCCCAGCTCTCAGACCAGGCAACCGAGGCTGGCACAGTGGGTGACCCCGTTCCTGTGGCCAGCAAGGACAGGGAGGCCTTACCGAGATAAATGACAGGGTCTTCGTCTTTGGAAACAATCACAGTTCTGCACGCAGCTCATCTTCCTGGAGTGAGCAGCTCACACTCTGGGAGGGAGGTGGGTGGTCCCTGCCAAGACCGTTCTCACGGGCAGGACACATTTGGAGCTTATTTCCAGAGCTTCCCTCAGGACCCGGCGCAATCTCATGTCATGTCTGGCGACTCCTTCTCGCATCCCAGCCGCAGCCCCTGCAACTTTTGACTTCCTCCCTGAAGCTCAAACTTAGGGCCACATGCCCCAGACCCCGACTAGCATTTATACCCATTTCCTTCAATGACACATTGTTATCGTTATCAATAGTAACAATAAAGCCGCGATGAACTCTTGGGCCCACCTTTGAGACCCCTTGGCCTTGTGGGCACTTCTGTGTGAGATCGTACCCGCCCCCCCCCCAAGCTGGTAGCCGCCAGAGTGGGCCTGGGGTGCAGGGCTGCTCCCCGCCCGCAGCGCAACCCCGTTCAAGTCACCTCCAACCCATTTTGGCCGAACTCAGTTCTACCACAGCCAGCCCCGTCCTTTTGGCGTGTTCCCAGGGACAAACATGGCTTATTTTATTCAGGTCAGCGCTCCGATGGCCACAACAACCCAACCCCATTTGAATTCATCCCAACTTCCTCCTTTGTGTGCGGCTCCTGGGCTGAGCATGGAGAAGCTGCTCACAGAGGGGTCTCGGGCCCCAGCTTGGAGAGAAGCGACGGATGGGGGCCACACCTGGCCGTGGGGGCCACGCCACAGGGAGACCTTGCTGCAGCATACCACAAGGGGAGGGTCTGCTATTGTCACCCACATGTCCCCAAGCGTGCCGCCATGCCCTGGGTGCTGGGGGTGCTGGAGGGAGGCCAGCGGGCCCATCGCTCCAGCCTTGGTCTCTGTCCCCAAGCGCTCTGTCCCTCTCTGACCCTGATTGGAGCCGGAGGTGGTGGCAGGCTCAGAGGTGCCAGGGCCACGACCCCTTTCCTGCTGCCAACACCGGTTCAGTGCCCCGAGGACCAATTAAACTGAAAGGGCCTCTCACCTCTGGGGAGTTAAAGTGCTTTTAAGAGGCGATTATTCAGAATTTGTAATTTCTGCTTTCTAAGTGCTCTCCCCTTTCCTGCCCTGACTTAAATGAAATTATTTCCATTCGCCAGATTAGAAAGAGAGGGCATGGCTTCCCAGTATTCAGACATCTCCAGCCCTGCCCTTCTGACCTGGGGGCCAGGAGAGCAGCTGCCCGGAGGCCGCTCTGGACTTTCTCCCTTGGGGAGACTGCCCCCCGTTCCTGGTCACCAGGAGGTGGAAGCTCCCCACCCCCGAGCTGCCACTTAGCTCACTGACTTCTCAGTCAGTGTAGTCACGTGGTCCACAGTACAGGGCACGTCTTCCTGGCAGTGCTGTTCAGGCACTGGGGACACAGGCGGGAAGGGACGCCAGGGTCCCCACCCACTCAGTACAGTTGGGGTATGGCCACCGTCCAGCGTGAAGGCCCCAGCGTGCCACCTGGGGTCCAGGCAGGCAGTCCACTGAGGCCCAGGAAGTGCCTGACTCACTGCTGCTTTGTGATATGTCTGGTTTTACAGGCTGCCCCCCGCCCACCTTGGTCACCGTCAGAGCGCCCGAGGCAGGAGGGGTCTCCACCAGCATGGACGTTCAGTGCTGGACGTCAGAACAGAGCCCCACATGGAGCAGGCCCAGGCCAACTTGAATCCAGCCTATCTGGTGAATGTTATGTGGAATCAAATCGCTGACCGGTTGTGGTAACTTGAGCTGAGCAGAGTTGGTTCACAGAAGGGCGTGCTGGCGGGACTGCTGGAGGAGGAGGCTCACAGCTGTTGAAAGAAGTGAGCGCTGGACTTGCCCAGTGCCGGGCGGGCGGGACAGGGCCCAGGAGGGTGTGCTCCGCCTGGCGCAGCTGCCTGGCTGGTTGCTTTTCGGCCCCCTGTTCTCCATCTTCCTGAGATCTCACGTCTGATCTATGCTCTTCCCCAACCACTCAAGCCTGTGTGGGCTTAGCATGTCTCCAGCTGTAAATACTGTGACAGAAACCTGCAGCCTGGACCTCTCTTCGAAGCCCTCACTCACCCTCATTTCTGCTGTTAGCTCCAGCTCCACTTGGGTGCTCAGCCAACACCTGAAAGCACCCAAAACAGCCCCGAGATTCACCCAGCCCTGGGCCTCCAACGCCCTTCCCCGGCTCAGGTGATGGTCAGGACCAGGCTCGCCCTTTCGGCTGCTCTTTCGCTCATGACCCACACCTGACCCTCCCGCCAATCCCCTTGGCCGTGTCCCGCGCCCCCTCCACTGCCTGCACCTGGTTCCATGTCGCCACCTCCCCTCTGGCTTATCACAACGGCCCCTAGCGGGACCCACTCACATCTGCCCTAGGCGCTATTCTCCACAAATGGGTTTTGTTGAAGCTGTAAGGTCCTTTTCTCCCTTCTCAGGACACTCCAGTGACGCCCCTCACCCGGCGTCGCCTGCCCTGTCTCCAGGGCTGCCGCACAGCACCGGGCAGGTCAGGGACAGGTGTCCCCGCCAGGACCCCAGGGCCCTGCTGCAGGGCGACGTGCCCTCCCTTCTCTTCTCGTGTGAGTTTGTGGGGTATTCTCCGCTGTCCTCTGGCTGTCTGCATGTGACAGTAAACACTGTTTGGATCCAAAGCAAATTGGCTCTAATTATCCAGCCGCCAGATTACAGCTTGGAGGAGCCAGTGGACGGGCTGGCTCTTCCTGAGGGAGGGGTAGGTACCTAATTAGCACGGCAGCCAGGCCCCCTGTAGAACTGAAGACCCATCTCCGAGCGGGTCAGTGCGGGCTGGACTGTGCTGTCGGGGACAGTGCTCAGGGTCTCAGGTGGACAGGACAGGGCCACTCACTGTTGGGAGCGAAACAGCATCTCCATTACAATAAAGGCCATCAGTGTCCACTGGGCGGCTGTCAGGAGTGCCATCAACCCTGGAAGCATCTTCATTACGGCTGCGGTCACCACCACCATCACCGTGGTTACCACCACCACCTCCACCACGAGCATGGCTACTGTCACCACCACCATCACCGTGGTTACCACCACCACCTCCACCACGACCATGGCTATCGTCACCACCACCACCATCTGCGACTCAGTATGGGACCTTGGGTAAGCCCACTACCCATCTGAGCCTAGTTATTTGTCTGTAAAATAGGAGCACAGACTGGGTGGGTCTTCAATGAGATAACGTTCGTGAAAACAACTGGCTCGTGTGGGAATTCAAGAAATAACAGCTCCTGTGCTCCCTCTCTGCCTGTCCTAGAAGGACGGTGCCATGCTGAGCAGAGGGGGACAGAGAGGCGGTGGCCTGGCAGCCCTGTGGCCTCAGATGCTACTTTCCAGAGGAGCAGCGATGTGCTCAGCGCTCGCTGTGCTCCGGCAAGCAGGGACCGGGCTGCCTCTCCACCTCCATCCTGTACCCACAGTGCCCACGGCTCCTGCGGGCTCCTATCCGTTATTCCCTCCGGGAGCCCACCTGTTAGGAGCCTGAGCACCGATTGATAACTGCGCCGGCTTGCTTTGCTCTGGCCACAGGATGTGTCAACACGGCAAACCTCCTCGGCTGTGCGTGAGCATGTCCTAGGGAAGCGAAGAATTAGCACGACTAGGCTGAGCTGCCCGCTTGACGCGCATCCGAGACTCAGAATCACTTTCACAGCCGGCAGCTGTCCCTCCTCCTGCTTGTCGCCCGGTGGGGGCACGTGGGCTCTGGGCAGGCACCCGGGAGTCTGCAGGGGCCGCCCGCAGGCCTGGGCTCCAGCCCGAGGGGAATGCTGGGGAGGCGGGCAGGGGTCCTCACCGCGCCGGGCCGGCCCCCAGTTCGGCCTCTCCTCCTGCCGCATTTGCTTTCTGTCTACGTGTTCCATGTTCCAGCGCGAAGGACAAAGCAGTTGGGAATTCCTAGAAAGGCGTTTCTAAACTTTTCCAGGGTGTGGTTGCCTGCAGACCCGTAGGCGGCCATCAGCCTGTGCTGCCCAAGGCCCGTCTCCACCATGTGGTCGGGCTCTAGTCCTTTCAGGTCGGTTCATGATTTAGATCCATGGCTCAGTCCTGGGCAACCTTTACATCCCCTTTCCCAGGACATAATGCAGACCAACCGAATCAGGCTCTCTAGGAAAGCCTGGTGTCTGCACCTTTAAAAAGTGTTCCAGGTGCTTCTCAGGTGCACCTGGGACGGGGATCCTGACACAGGTGGACTTGGGAGGGTCTGGCGAGGAGGAACGGTGAGAATCAGGGGTCCGTGAGGGCAGGGGTTTCGCAGACCCGAGCCTCCTGGGTCCCTGAGACGTAGGCTGGCAGAACCTCAGGGTCTGAGGTCACCCTGCCCACCTGCCCACCCCGAGTGGAGGCCGGTCCACAGCTTGGCTCGAGGTGGGCTGCCCACCCCCTGATCAGAGTCTTCATTTCTGAAGGCGGAAGCAGAAGTGCACACAGGCCTGCGTGGCTGAGCCTGCCTGCCCTGCACCCCTAGCCGCAGTGGAGAGGGCAATTGAGCGCCCTCTCGGCCCCAGGCATTCTCCTGTGCCCAGGCTGCCGGGGGTGGACCAGCTCAGAGCAGGGACACGGACACACAGAGGAGAAGCCACGTGAGGACGGAGGCGGGACTGGGTGATGCAGCCACAGAAGGAACGCCTTCAAGGACAGCTGGCCGCCAGCAGAGGCTGGGAGGAGGCCTGGACCCTGCTCTCCTGGAGACCCCAGGAGGGAGCAGCTCTGCTAACACCACCTTGATCCCAAGTCTGAGGTTTAAGCCATCTGGTCTGTGCCGCTTGTGCTGGTGGCAGAGGAAACGAACACTGAGCCTCACTCCTGCCGTCTGGTTTTTCTGACTCACCTTGCAACCTCACCTGTGGCTGGTCCCTGGGTAGGGACCCCATCACTCCACACCTCAGATCTTGGAGTCAGTGAATGGGTGGGTCTTTGAGGTCCCCCTGGGATCCACAGAAACGGGGTCACTCATTTCTTCTGGACACCGCATGAAGGCTGAGACCCTGGTCAGCCTGCTAGGGGTGGGGTGGGGGCATTTTGGCTTTGGGCAGGGGGACAGATGGTGACATGGCGTACAGTGAGCTTTGCTTAGGGGGTGAAGAAATTGATACAGGCTGTCACAGGCCCAGGGTGGAGTGAGGCACTTCATAAAGGAAGGGATATTTGGGGTGAGCCCCTCTGAACTTTGGAAGGGTCCCGACAGGCAGAGAGGTGAGCAGGGCGCATTCAGAAAGTGATCTTTATTCACTCACTCATTCGTCCCAAGGTCAACAAATAGCCTTCAGGCCTCCGAGATCTGAGTCCTCCCGCCGTTGCCAGTGCTGAGGGTGCTGCAGAGTGGCCAGCCCGGGAGCCGGAGCCCCTCCCTCAGCAGGCGGGTGACAACAGGGCACCGTCAGTCCTCTCCTGGGCTTCTGAAGGCTGGGGGGAGACCCGAACCCATGTTCACACATATGCGTGCCTACTGCTGCCTTTGAAACGCCACCATCCACACTCCCTGCAAAGTTCAAGCTCTAATGACCAGAGATTGCTAATTACATAGAACCGTCAGCAATCTGGAGCCAGACGAGCCCAGAGCCGCGGCCACCCTGGGCCCTGCTCTGCTGTCTGCACAGGCGCCAAGCGCCCTGTGGTTCCTTCTCACTTCGGCCTCGGTCAGTTCCAGTAAGCCCGTCGAGCATTTACCGAGACCCCCGGGGCGTAGCTTCCCCTGCGCAGGCAGGAGGAGGGGCGCCTGCCCCCCAAGAGCTGGCAGTCCAGTTGTGGAACAAGGACTGGGCAGTTCTGGGCATCTCACAGCACCTGGGAGGCTCGGTGCTTCTGTTCCCTCTGCCTGAATTCTCTTCTCTCAGGTGTGGCAATGTTGACCCCTTGACCTCTGCTGTCTTTGTACGATGTCTCCTTCTGGTGACCAGGGGACCTGAAATGGCGCCCCCCCTCCCCCCCTCCCCCGCTCACCTGTGTGCCTGCGTGGACTGACAGCCACACTGCGTAACTGCTGTCTTTACTGACCGCCTTCTTACCCCACCGGAACTTGGCGTCATGGAAGTAGGCGTTTTGTCTGTTACATGCAGGGCATGCTGTATCTGGTCAGCGAAGACGTATTGAATTATACGGTTGGCTGAGTCGGGCTTGGTGACAGGATTTGAAGACACCATCGTTGGGGACGTTTTGTGCATGCAAATGGCCACACACTTGTCTAAGCCCCACTGTAGCTCGGACCTGGGCAGGCGAGGGGAGAGGGTGGGCTGGGCGTGGGCCTGGGACCTGAGATGTGCTTGGCATCCTCGTTGTCCTCGGAGGAGAGGCTCAGAGCCTAGCCCGCTGGAGTCCTTGTCCTTACGTGGCAGAAGGACACGCCAGCATTCTGGAAGATGTCAACGTGTGGGGCAGGAGT
>NW_017731630.1:836531-850771 GCF_001890085.2 Hipposideros armiger
TATTGATACTGTATAGGACAGAAGTCCTTGGTGGGGCGTGGACACACCATCAGTGGGACACGAAAATGCCTACACAGCATACAGAGTTTCCTAAACATCTATTAAGAATTCATAATCATAATCAAACTTGTTCCTAATCACAATTCTGTAACTTCTTTATATCCTTCGAACACACCACTGATGATAAACATAACAGAAAACCTGAAAACATAGCAATGTAGGTTTTCTTTTGGATGGTGTGTGGGTAAAGCACTTTATTTCCACCATGGTGGCTCCAAGGATCCATTAGAGCATGAAGGATGGAGGACACTGACTCAGGGACTTCCTTTATTTTTTAACTTGTTTGGATAACAAATACCGTGTTATTAATGGGGCCTGGAGAGGAATGTAGAGGATGGACTCATAGTGACAACTCAGAGCTCCCTCATTTGCTATCATCATCATCTGCATCATTGATATCACCACTGGCACCACCACCATCACCACCATCACCACCACCATCACCATCACCACCACCATCACCATCACCATCAACACCACCACCACCATCACCATCGTCACCACCACCATCATCAACACCACCACCACCACCATCACCACCATCACCACTGTCACCATCACCACCACCACCACTGTCACCGTCACTACCTCCACCATCACCACCACCATCACCATCATGACCACCACCATCACCACCATTACCATCATCACCACCATTGCCATTCCTAGTATGACCATCAGCATCATTCTCACATTACCATCATCTCAGAGTCGTCCTAGCTCTCACCACCATCACTGTGACCAACACTGTCAGCATGTCTATGACCATTTCTACCACCACCATCACCACACTTCTGCACCACCATTCCCATTATCAGTGTCATGACTGCACCACCATCTCAGCATAACCCAGAGTGCTTTGTAAGTGCTAAGTTGGAGAGGGGAGAAAACCTATCGTCATGATGGCATCCGGGGAACCCAGAGTCCTCCAGTTCACCCCCATTGCCCCATCCCCACTGTGAATGCCTGCTCCCGGTGCTACTCCCCTCTCCGCAGCGCCGCTGTCCTGCCAGGACCACTGCTACCCTCACCAGGTTGGGTCATCTCTTCTCTGATTGCTCCACAGCCACATCCCCACCCCAGTACCTGGCTTACTCGGGGTTGACTGAGGGGTGTGCTCCCTTCCAGCCTCCCCTGTGTGTCTTAGATTCCCAACACAAGGTCTGACGCTGTCAGACATGGATCAGGCATGCGACTGTGGGTTGAACCGGGCCCTGCCATGTCAGACATGGTCAGCAATGTCAGCCCCTCAGCCAGGTTGGCTGACAGGCCCCAGTAGAGAAGTCAGCCTTTGTGGGGGTGGGGATGGCCATGTGGACCAGTGCCTGTGCCCTGCAGCTGGAGCTCTGAAAATCAGTCCGGCTGAGTAGAAGCGTTTGACTTAATTTCATACCTCAGTAGGCATTCCGATGGAACAAGCCTGGGCCTTTGTCTAGCCGAGCCCGGCACTGTCACCCTTAAATCATCTCTGCAGGGAACTTCTGACTGCTCAGTCGCAAATGCATCTCCCGACCCCCTTGTCTCTGCACCACACATAGTCGTGTGCACGCACGTCACCCAGATACCACATACATCACAGCAAATAGGCATGCACATGTGCACACCTCACAGCACACAGCACATGTGATGCACGCCAAACAGCTCACTCTGTACACACGCTACATACGTATGCATATGTACACACACACAGACCACATACATCACACATCACATGCATGCATGTGGACATGCACACACAGCACACTACACACACACACACACACACGCCACACATCACAAACATGCACGCACATGTGAACTCACACACATGCACAGCCGTGCCTGCAAGGTCTCAGAAATGGGGCTGGGCAGAGCTCTGGTGAGGGGCCATGCAGGGTAGAAAGGGCCCTGGGAGCCAGGAAACCTGACCTGCCTTGTGCATCTGGGTAAAAATCCTTTTCTGGACTTCAGTCTCTGTTAAGAGCCTATTGTGTGCCAAGAGCGTTTGGGGTGGGGATGAGAGCTTCCCTCCAGTACACAGGTCAGCAGGTTCCCGCTCGCTCTGCTCTCATCCTATGGGTCCAGTGGGCATGACCATAAGGTGGTCCGACTGGGCTGGGCCGGGGGGGATACTGCACCCATCGGTAGAAGCGGTGAGAAGCAGGTGTGTGCGGGGCCAGACTGGTGAACATATGGAGAGATGGGCTCTGGGTGAAATTCCCTAAGGGCTCAGGGCTATGCTGAGGCTCATCCCAGGGCCTCCTGTCTGGCAGGCCCTCTGCTCAGGTGGGCCAGAGGCTGCGTCTAGCCTGGGGAAGGGCCGCCTGTGCCGTTTCCTGTTAGTAAGAAGGGTCTGCAGAGACGGGAGCTGGCAGGCCAGCCTGTGGGCCTGTGCCTCACCTCGGCTGTCTGTTCTGGCCGCCACCCTTTGCCACCAACTCTCTCCACCCCCACTGGTAATCCCTATGAGAAAGGACAGTGGCCTGCTTTTCCTGCCATCATCCTGCCACCAAGAGGCGTCGTGGGGCTCTGTCTAAATGGTGACACAGAAGCTGCCCAGGCCACCTGGTCCTCCAGGCTCCCTGTCGACCATCTTTCCTGGATGGGGCCTGCTCCCCTGGGCTGGGATGGCTGCCGACAGGCATGGAGTCGCCGTGTGTGTGGGCTCGGGGTCCTGGCTGCCCGTGGGGAGGTGGCTTCCGTTCGCCGAGTGGGGTCAGCGCCCTTCGTTGGCGGGGGAGATACATGCCCAGATGTGACAGCGCGATGTCATTTCGTGGGACAGCTCCCTTGGATCTCCTGATAAGCTGTCGATTGGACAGCTCCTCCCGTCACTCGCTATCTGGCTTTATTCTGCTGTAATAACGGGGAAGATGCAGTTGGTAACGACCCGTGACAGCTGCTATATTGATATTCCCAGTCTTGGGGAGAGAGAGCGCAAAAAAAAAATAAACACTTGATAAAAGTATGATTGAAGATTAATAGCTGTCTGGTGACGATTTGCAATGAAACGGGCCGTAAAGAGATGACGTGTGGGCAGAGCCCTATTGCTCCCAGAGGAGAAGCTGGCATTTCGGCACGGACGCTGTGGGGCCCACAGGGACAGGGTCCTCGGTGCACGGCCAAGCGGCAGCTCGGGGCTGGCGGCGATTTCAGGGGCCCTCAGCCAGGGGCTTGGAAGCTTCCCAGCTCGAGGAGAGAAGATGGAAATTGCTTTGGAGCTATTTATTTATTTATACTGCACCATGTTCCAGAAAAGATTGAAAAAGGCTTAGAAATTGCTGTGTGTAAGAAGCTCCTGGCAATCCTCGTGGCTTCTCCCCAGGCGAGTGTGGCAGGTTCTCGGGCATCAGGGCCTGTGGGGGCACGGAGCCAGGTTCAGACCCTGGCCATTACACTGACAATAAGGAACCTGCCCGTCGAGCTGAAGTGATTTGCCCAATGTCTCCTGAGAATTGGGAGGAAAAGCCAGAACTGAAAAATCACTCATTCATTCCTTCATTAGAATCTTGCCCCTTCCGGGGACTTGGGTTCATCAGACGAAAGTGAGGAGGGTTACCAACTGGGAGGAGATGTCTCCTGCAAACATAACCAGACGGAGACCAATATTGGGGATAGATAAAAACAGCTTCACACTAATAATTCCACAGAACAAGGGGGGCCAAAGAGGGCGCTGCCGGACACAGCTTTCCAGGAAAGACAGGAAGAGACGCGCCATAACTAGCCATCAGGAAAGGCTGGCCAATGTCACAAAGTCCATTTAATTGGCAAAAATTATACATTGGGAATAAAGAGTACTTGGGTGGGGGAGCAGGGAGCAGGGGAGCAGAATGTGGAATACGGGAGACAAAAGAATTCCACGTGGGCTGCTGTCTGGCTCTGTGTTGCTGGGATGGGGGGGGGTTACAAGTGCGTATTACATTTTACAAATAACAGACTAAGTAAGTGTTTGAGTTCCCTAGGGCCGCTGTAACAAATTGCCACAAATGGGGAGGCTTAAAACAACAGAAATTCATTCTCTCCCAGTTCTGGAGGTCGGAAGCCTGAATTTGAGGTGTCAGCAGGAACTCGCTCCACGGGAAAGCTCCAGAGAAGGGTGTTTCCTGCCTCTTTCAGCTGCTGGGGGGCCCCCAGTGCCACGTCCAGTGCGGCTAGTCCAACGGGCCGGAGTGGGGGCGACGGAGGATTCAGAAAAGACAAAGAAGTACTTGAAAGCCAGGGTTAGGTGGACAGCTGTCTCCTGATGAGAGGACAGTGACCCAATCTAGCAGCCGTGGTTTAATTATATAGTCTTATATATAGTCTTATATAATACATAGTCTTACATAGGCTTATGCAGGGGCAGGAAAGGGAGGAGATAGCCTTGGGCAGGGAACGTCCCCTGCATCAGCTGCAGATTGTTAGCAACCAATGCATCGGACCCAAGATGTTTAGTACCCAATGTATTGAAACCACCTGTGGGTGCTGGAAACCTCCTCCATATGCTGAGGTGCTGCGCCAGCCTTGCTAAGGACGCAGCCAGAGAGTGTGCCTTGCTCCAGCCTCTCCTCTACAGCTCCGGCTGGGCCTCTCGGTCCCCGGCATCCCAGGGTCCTGGGCTGTGGCAGTGTCACTCCAGCCTGTCTCTGTCTTCACATGTCACGTGCTCCCCCTTACCCCCCGGCCCCCATGTGTCTCTGTGCCCTCTTCTATGTCTTATAACAGAGGCAGCCATTGCGTTCAGGACCCACCCTTAATTTCGATTTATCCGATTTTGAGATCCTTAACTTAATTACATCTGAAAAGACCCTTTTTGCTGTATAAGGTCACATCCACAGTTTAGGCTGTGGAGATATCTTTCAGCCCACTACGGTATGTAGGTAAGGAAATGGAAGTGGACGGGACCTGGGCAGGGGTGAAAGCTGGCCATAAGCTGAGCATTAGGGTTAATCAGCGTCCCTTCAACGGGAACGACCGTGAAATGCAGACTGTACCCGTCCAGAGCTGCCCTCGCCCAGTGGGGCCCGTGGTGGGGTGTGAGAGGGCGACGTCCTTCTCCTGAGGGGTACAACCAAACCTCCAAGCTCAAGATAACCCCCAGCCAGAGGTGAGGCTGAAACTGGAGGCCAGGTCTCCAGGACCCCAAATCTCAAGGCTTTGCTGCTCTGCCAGGAAGCCTTTGCCTGGAGAGGCTCCCTCCTTCAGTGGGGTGTGTGCGCGTATGTGTGTGTATTGCGAGTGTGCGGTGTGTCTGGTGTGCTGACGGAGATCCTAGCTGGAGACACATGGGGCCCCTGGCAGTATTTCAAGAACGTGGCTCCGGGCCCCGCCGTGGGCACCGCAACCTCTTGGCCCTGGGAAGGCTTGCTGACAGCCCTGCTCCCTGCTTAGCCGCCTCACCTCCTCCTCACTTACACCTTTTTGTTCTACTTGATGTAGCCTCATAAGCTGCCTTAAATCCTTTCTGAACAAGGCAGGGCATAAATAGATAAATAAATAAAAACCCCACGCTGCAAATTTTAAAACATCTTTTTCCCAGGGCCCTATTTGTTCCAGGAGAACACCATTTATAACCCTCAACTACGCCCCACCTGGGCCCAGGGCGCTTGGGCTCTGAAGAATGCGCTGCCTCAGTAGCCAGGTGTCATCGTTCTGCTAACATTTACAAAGCGTCTTCCAGGTCCCCGCGCGACACTGCAGTGGGAGGCGGTCCATGAAACTGCCCATCCCCCAGCAGGGGACTGAGGACCCGGCCAGGGCCTGGGGGTGTCAGGCCGGCCAGCATCACCGGCACCACGTCTCTCGTGGAGCTGAAGTGCTTGGGCTTGAAAGGCAGCTGATGGCCCCCATGCCCACCAAACAGGCTCTAGGCACACGTTTTCTACCCTCGACACATAGCCAGCCTTTACTGAGAACCTACTACGTGCGCAGACTGGGTGGGTGCACTACAAAGAGTGTATTACAGAGAAATGTGTTTCGATAGTGCCCTGCCTTCCAGCCATCACCAGTGTTCAGCTTCCCCAGCCCTGAGGTGGTAAGAAAGGAGACTCTGGTTTGCATGCTAGGTAGTCTGGCAGGTCCTCCGTGCAAAGAAGGTATCAGTGAATGCTTGCTGATTGATTGATCGATAGATCAGTTGAGAAGCCAAGAAAGCCACACAGTTGAGTAGAGGCTTGACTGTAAGATGAACAAGTTTCCTTCTTCATCAAATAGACCAGGGTGTGTGTGTGTGTGTGTGTGTGTGTGTGTGTGTGTGCATGCTCTTGTGTCTTGACAGCACAGTGGAATATTGGAGTAACACCTGCATTGGATTATTTTGCCCGTATACTGATGCTCCGTTTGGTGCGTCACACATAAATCGGCAGACAGCTTCTTTCATTGTGAAAACAGCACGAGTGTGAGTGTGAGTGTGAGTGTTGACGGTGGGGTACATGATACCCTCTTAGTTCCACCACAATCAGAGCTAATTCTGTCTGCTCTCTCAGCCCATCCCCCGTTTGGAGGGTCCTATTTTGGAGGTAGGAGGAACCCTGAAATAAATCACGGCACCCAAGGTTCTTGACTGTCCTTGATGAATGATCCCTCTTCTGTGCTGGTATGTGCCTCCCCCCACCCTGCCCCCCACTTCTTTGTCCTAAGTGGCTACAGTTTGATGGCAGAATTAGGATATTCTTGCTTTGGGTGAGTGATCGAGATAAGATGTCAGGGGCATGGGAGCAGCTGGAGCTCGGCTGCCCCATTTCACGGGCAACCACGCAATTCATTTCAGGGGACGCACATATTTTAGCTGTTTGGGCTTCTATTTCATGGGCCAGAGCCATGGCTGTCAGCCATGTCGGGGCTGGACACACACACACGGCTGTGCTTGGCTGAAGGTGTCGGGGTTGAAGAGATTGGATCGTGAACATCCCAGGCTTCACCAGAACTCAACAAGCTCAATGAAGGTCCATTGATGAAGTAATCGAGAAGATGGATGTGTGGGCTGCGGATGGATGTGGGTTTCTGGTCAATTGGGTTGCCCATGGAATTGACCTTGGCTGGGAAATTTGTGGTGCTGTAGAGAGAACACAGGCCCTGGACCCTGGCCTGTCCTGGCTCTGTTGCCTCAGACGATTTACCAAGTTCTCTGGCCCTCGGTTTCTCACCTGTGCAAATGGGGTTGTGATAATGGCTCCTGTCTTGTCTACCCAATGCCTCAAGGACTCAATGTTTAAGTGTTGTAAAGCACAACGTGCTATAGAAATTTAAGTGCTTAACATGGGGTCAATTTCTCCAAAGGTGTTTCTAATCATTTTTATGTGGGATGAGGAATAATTAATGCTAATTAAAAAACCCCACAGGCGTGTAGCGTATTCGTGCCTGAAATAAATTAATGACAAACGCAGGGATCTGGGGTCTGGGGAAGTGGGGTCTGATGCTTGTGCTGCCAGTTATTCAGTGGGCAAGACTTAAAATACCTGTGGACCCAGATTTCCTTACCTGGGAAGGGAGGAGCTAAACTCAGTGGCCGTGAGGTCGGGCCCATCAACCTTGTGTGAACCAGGGACTCAGGCCTCCCTTGCGGGGACAGTCTGGATTCTTCCACTCGAGTGGAGAGCGGGGAAACCTGGCCCCAGACACCCTTTCAGTCTCACCTCCAATTTATACCCATGCTTTCGTTCCCCAGGGGAGCTGCGAGGCTGGTCACCCCTTTCCAGACCCTGCCCAGCCTTTTCATCTGGAAAACAGGAGACTAAAGCTACCTAGCGGGGAGGACAGGGTCTGATCAGTATGCAGGTAGGAAGCTAGCACAGAACCTAAAATGCAACAAGAGCTGCCGCCGCGAGCAGGGCTTCCGCGCCTTTTAGCATCAGCAAGGACAAGCTTGGAGCAGTGCACAGATGCTAGCCGTCCCCTGGAACGCTGGGTCACAGGTCTAGAGATAGCAAATGCTGGCAGAGCTGCGTTTCTGCTGGAGGATTCAGGGGAGAAACCCGTTTCTCTGCGTTTTCAGCTCCTACAGGCGCCGTGGTCCTTGGCTCATGTCCCTCCTCGAATCACTCCAACGTCTTGCTTCCATCGTCACATTTACTCCTCTTCCTGTGCCTCCTGTCTCCCTCTTACAAAGACCCTTGGGTCTTTATGTTGGATACAGTCTCCCCATCCCTGTGTCATTGTCTGGGGGGCCATCTTGGCACTGCAGGGTTCCAGCAGCACCCCTAGTTTCCACCCACGAGATGCCAGCTGTATCCTCCCTCCGGTTCGACACCAGAAGTGTCTCTAGGCCTTGCCAAATGTCCCCAGGGGCCCAAAATCAACCCCTGGTTGAGAAGGACTGACTTAGACCAACGATTTAGCAGTGGTGACACTGACGGTTGGAACAGGTCCTGTGTGTACACCAGTATACCTCTGTTTCAACAACACACGTTGGCGGTTGTCACAAACAGGCTGACGCCACTGCCTTGGAAGCAGAGGGCATGGCTGGTACCTGGCTTTTGGGTTTGTCTTGATTAGGAATGAGTGCCTGGGTCGTGAAAAAGCCCCCCCTCAGGGTGTCCCCCAGGATCTGGGAAGATCCCGTGGAGGGGATTTCCACATTGTGTACTAAAGTGTTTCTCCTGACTTTTCTTTGTTGTTAGACTTTTGATTTTTAATTCTGTCACCGTCTATGAGCAACTCTGCTTCCCATGACTTGATTTTGTGATCTGTTATGACCCTGGGATAAACGCATGAGCCCAGGAGGCTTTGGAAAAGCATGAACACCAAGAATAACGCTTCAACCTCGCCACCTCTTCCTGGTTCAGTGCGTGATGGTGGGAGAGGCAGGCAGAGGCGAGGCCCCTGGAGAAGGACTTCAGGTACAAAGCTCTCAGTCATCAATAGTGCAGGTCCAAACGTGGGACATAGGTTTCATGTTCACCGTGGCCAGGCCTGCGGGCAGCTCAGACGGGCTGCGTTCTCCCTCTCGGGAAGAAACCAGGTGCAACAGGTGGACATTTACTTCTACAAGACAGACGCGGCTCTCAAGTGCTGGGGTAACAGTAACGGGTTTGGGAAAACTGCCTCCGGGGAATTCTTTTTTTCCATTCCCTAAGCAGAAGGCAACATTTGCTCTCTCTGCTCAGGTTAAATTACCATATTAATTATTTAAGAGACTTAATGCGATCAAACCAGAATCCGTGTACCGGATCCAAGGGGGAACCAGAAACAAAATCGATGGGTCCAAAGCCCTTGGCAGCGAATGAATAATTAACTCTCCTCCCCCTTGAAGGTTCACTGGGGAAGAACAAATAGTTTACAAGGTATCTGGAGGAGACAGATGTGAAAGAGATAGGTAGGTAGATAGATAGACAGGTGATAGATAAGAGAGAGAGAAAGAGTGGATGGCGCATAGATAGATATAGACAGACAAGCAGATAAATAATAGACACAGAGATAATAGAATGGCAGACAGACAGATAGATGATAGATAGCTCGATAGAGATGATAAACAGCTAGATAATAGGTAATAGGTAGAGAAAACAATGGTGATAGAGAGACAGAGAGAGAGGCAGGCACAGACAGAGAAAGGTCTTGGGACCAGGTCCAGGTGTGTGTCTTTGTCCTGAGACCTGGCTCAGCTGTGGCCGCCCAGGGTCAGGAGTCGTAGCACTAATTGGGTTTAAAGTATCCCCAATCTCACACGTCTTTCACTGTGACCCTGAGGAGGCTGCTGGGCCCCTGCAGGTGTCAGGATGTGTTTATGCCATCTATTTATATCCAAATCAATTCTAAGTCGGTTGCAGGACTCTGTCTAATCGAATCTGTTGTCCTTCATACACCAAGATGAGACACCTGACCCCTGTCCGCCCGGAGGAGCCCAGACCCTCGGACTTGTGGCCAAGGAGATGACAATGCAGCAAACACTCGGGTGTGCTCAGTCTGGGGTGGGCTCGTTACGGCGTTCTCTATACTCTTCTGACAGCCTGACACAGTTATTAATTAATAACAGTGCCAAGAGCCCCAGGCTGGCCGGATGCTGGAGACCTCAGCTTGTCGCTGAACTGCTTGGAGAAACTGGGGTGTCCTTGGTGAACAGCGGGGGTCCTAGCACTCATGGTGTGTCTGCGGTGCTGGGAGGGGCGGAGACGGAACACGTGCTCCTCCTAAAGGGAGAGTCGGAGATGCTGATGGGTCTGCTGGGGGCTGGGCCGGGACCCGGCTGCCCAGCGGGCCGGACCTGCTCTGAATCACAGCACCAGCTCCGAAAGCCTCTCAGAGACACTCGTCCCTGAGATCCATAGGACCAGGAGGTCTGTCTGTGGCTCAGCCAAACTGCCTCAGTCGGGGGCCTCACTCTGGGCTGTTGTGTCCTGAAGCCACTGCTCCTGTCAGGGAGGCATGAAACACAGTCCCTCCCTGGGACCCCTTGGGTGCTGTGGAACTGACTGTGGGCCAAGGCTGCAGGGCGGGTGTCCGTATGAGGCAGCCCCAGAGCCGGGGGCACCTCCACCCCGTTGGGAGCCCTGCTCTCCTCTCTGTTCTCCTGTGCCCTTTCTCTTCCCTGTTACTTCCACCTGAGCCGTCCCAGGGGGCACAGCCTTGGCAGCTGGAGACGAGGGTGTCTGCTGTCTCTGGAATCCTTAGGAACTGGCCCTGGGTTCGAATGCTGTGTCTGTGTGGCCTGTTGACTTCCCTTTGCTAATCCTAAGTCTCCTGTTCTGCAAATGGGGTCACAGATGTGCTCACCTGGGAAAGTCTGGGGAGGGTGGATGCTGGTAATAATAATAATAATAATAATAATAATAATAATAATAATAATAATAAATCACCATCATCATCATCATCACATCACAGAGAGTCTCAGTACAGTGCCTGACATAGCGGAAATGCTCGATATAATCTGACAATTATGTCCTTATTCTCACAAATGTTAATGTCTCATTTATTCAGGCTCAAGAACTTGTGTGTTTGCAGCAAATTGGCACCTGCTTTGTCTCCTGTGAGAGCCTGTGGGGACTTGCACACACACAAGCCTTAGAGGTGTAACTGGACTGTGACCAGGGATAAGAGAAGCCAAGGCCCCAGTCCTGCCTGAGCAGTGGGATCATAGAATCATGGAAAGTTTTGAAAGTGGAGACAGCTTTTCCTCCCCTCCCTAGCAGCCGGGGACATTGCCCGGCCGTGACCATGAGTCTCAGCCCTCGCTCCTGGCTTGCACCCTGTCACCTCGCCCTTGTGGGGGGAGGAAAGGTTGAGAGGAGGGAGTTAACCACACCAGGTGATGGTGGTGTGGGTGGTGGAGCTGAGACTTGAACCTGGGGTCACATCCCACCCACACACAGACTCCGTGTGTGGGACCTGGCCACTGGGAGCTGACAAAAAGCTCCCGGAGAGGCACCCATGGGGTGGGGGCCAACCCAGTGGACAGGCTCAGCCGGAGGAGTCTCATGGACGAGGAACGCCCTGGGTTTGAAGGACGGGCAGCGGGTGCTGTGGCCCCTTGGGAGCTGTGAGTGGGCGATTACGTCTTTACAGTTCTGGGTTGCGTAAGGCAGCCTTTAGACATCACTGAAGCCTGCAGGACTCACCCATCATCTGCAGCGGTGCTCTGTCTTATTTCCATTTCAATTAGAAACAATTGATTACGTTTTTCCACTCATCCTCTCTCCTTATCCTTAGCTCAGTGCTTTAGATAATGCGTTTCTTTGATGGGTGCCCTGGGGGCTTGTGAAAAGGACAGCCACCTCTCACCCACACACAGCTCCGACATCCCGGACAGCAGTGACACCGGCGGGCAGCAGAGGGCGCCAGGAGCCCACGGTGGCTGACAGGAAGCAGGAGGCAGTAGGTGGGGAGTGTATACTGTGTGGTCCTTGAAAGGTGGACCGTGGTCCCACGCCCTCTTGTACCTCACTGAGTTCCTGAAAAACGTCCCATGGGAGCCTGCATGAGAAAAGGACTTGCTTATTCTGACGACTATTTACCCCGAAAGCCCTGACGTGACCTAGAAGAAACCCTGCGGACCCCTTTTTGCCCTTTTCCCCTCCAGCATCTGCCATACATAGCCAGTAAAAGACGTCCCTGTAGCAGAGACTGCAACCCCTTCACCAAAAGCCTGTGTCCGCTCCTTCTGGGTGTCCGACTAGAGCACATTCCGCAGCCTCCTTTGTGGTCAGGTGTGGCCAGGTGACGGTGCCCGAGGCAGTGGAGTGTGAGGGGAAGGGGTGTGCGGCGCCTTGGGTTCCAGGCTTCCCCTTCCTCCAGCCGGACACAGACGTGGACAGACCCTGGGAGAGCAGAGCCGCAAGGTGGAGGGCTCCTGGGGAGGGCCCCTGAGTCTCCACGAGGGCTGCCTGCCACGCTGGCCTCGAAGTGTTACACGAGAAATAAGCCCCCCTATGACTGCGCCATGGCACGTGTTTGCTCTGCCTGCTCTCTAGGTACTAGGGAGCCACCCCCATATGTTAGACGCTGCACCCGATGCCGGGAAACGTGGCAAGGACACATGGACTCTGCCCTCGGGGAGATTAGCGTGGGGGAGACAGACAATCAAAAGTTACCCACCCCTGAGAAGCAAACTCCCTGAAGGAAACACGCAGGATGTGGTGATGGGTGTCAGCGGACCTCGGAGGCAAGGGCCCTCAGGAGAGAGACAGTCCAGCAGAGGCCCGGGGGTGGAGAGGAGCAGGCACCTGGAGGGTGGGTGGAACAGCATTTCAGTAGAAGGAATGGCGTGTGCGGTGGCCTAGAGGTGGGGACGGGCTTGGCAGGCTCATGGGTCAGAGAGGAGGGCAGCATGGCTGCAGCTGGTAGGGACAGTGGGGGAGACAGGTTGTGGTGGCCACAGCGTAGTCCTTCCCTCAGGCCCACTGACTGTCCATCCCGGGGTGCTGAGCTCTGACCCCTTTAGAGGAGTGTCAGGCGGGTGGAGTTGGGGAGAAGAGCCAGCTTCGAGCAGGAGGAGGAAGCACAGCAAACCTGTGCTGTCACGTTCACCTTCATCCCCAGCAGACCCTATGGGGAGGCCCAGGCCTGCCCAATCCTGCCCATGAACCAAGTGCTAGTTTGGCCGCAGGTCTGGGTCAGCTGTGCCTTCTGCGCAGCTGGACAGACTTTAAATCTCTCTGACCTGCCTTGGCTGCCCCGCCTTGCTCCTCGCATCCCCGCCCTGCAGAGTCCTGGCTGGGGTCCCACGGGGTCATGTCTGTGAAGCACAGAGCACAGTGGCACAAAGCAGCCTTCCAACCGGTGGCCCCCTCCCCACCCGGCTCNACGAGGGTGTGCACCTGGGAGTGGGGTCTCGGCACCCCACCCCCTGCCTCAGGAGCCCCACCTAGGGCTTGTTATAAGTAGGTGGCTGCCAAGCTACTCTCCAGCCCAGCAACCTTCCATGGCTCCTCTGGACCCACAGAGTAAGTCCAGAACATTCTTTGGGATATCAAGGACCTCTCCAAGCCTCAGTGCCCCCAACACCACCCAGGTGCTCCTCATATCCCGCGTGCCCGCACCCGCCAGGCTGACTGTGCTCTTAAAGGTGCAGCCACAGGGCACACCTTGGCACACACCCTCCATCATTCCTCTGCTGCTCTTTTCAAGGCTCAGCCCAAGTCCTGTCTCCTAGAGGACGTGTGCCAGGGTCCCAGCCGTCCAGACGCTCCAGCACCATGTGGGGCGGGGGCCTGAGGGCATGGGATGAGCCAGACGCCTTTCCTGAATCCAGGAGCTTCTAATCCTGTGGGTTCATCAATTAAGCCAGCATTTCCCACTGCCCATGTGTCACTGCACTTCATCTTTGGTTGAACCTTAGCCTCGCTCCGCGAGGAGGTTACTCGCTCCTATCTCACAGACAAGAGAACCTAGGGTCAGCAGTTGGTTGACGTGCCCAGCTCTGGCTCTCTACAGTTGGCGGCTGCCCGTGATGGCCGGGCTCCCCAAACACTGAGTTTCACCAGGGCCACGCCATTTTCAAACCCCAGTAGCCATGGTTGGCTGCCACAGAGGGGCAGTTACCTCTCCAACACTGAGTGACTTATGTGATATGTCAACACGCCACCTAGGAGAATAGAGAAACACCAGCCATGCCACCTTAATTACTCTTCTCAGATGAGGTAATGATCGCTAATGTGCACTGGATCTCATTAATTAACTCCCTGACTTTAATTAACTTCTTGCCTATTTCACCTGACATAATATATTATCACAAATGTCAACTTTGCAGGATGTTTCCCTCTCAGAACAAAATAAGATGCGCCACATAAATG
>NW_017731630.1:850840-904860 GCF_001890085.2 Hipposideros armiger
CTGGGCATCTGTGGTGTGTGTGTTGCCTGAAGCAGTGGCCTGAGGACAACCAATGACTCCCATAATTGCATCCTCTCCAGCCCCAGGCAGTGATGAATGAGCCCAGAATCTGTGTCTTGCAGGAATCAATACTGTAATGTCTTTATACGAGTGGAGGAAGACGAGACGAGGAAATAGGAGCACGGCCTTTGAACCCGCCCTCAGAATCCACGGAGGCCACTGGGGCGTGGAGGGGCACAGACCCATGTCAGGGGCCCAGACACGTGGCGTCCAGCACGGCCTGTCCTTTCGGCCCAAACTTGCGTTCGATAAGTCCCGAGCTGCGCGCCCTCAGTATATCGTTCAGGGTCTCTTGTTCCTGGTCCTCACACTAGAGGACGTGGAGCGCTCTATGGAGTGCCAAATGACACACACATGCATCAAGTTGTCACGAGACCACAGAGCCGAAGCGCAGGACCTCGCAGAGCCCCCAGCCTGGGGATGTGTTCTGCAGCGTCCGGGAGTCTTCCGACAGTGAGGAGCCCTTCAGCATCTGACCTGGTCCCACTCTATGATGGGTGACATCGCTGATCCCAAGAGATTAAGTTATATACTCAAAGTCACACTTAAGTTGGAGTCAGGGTCATTTTCCAGAGCGGTTGCCCTGAGCTTCTCTTTTGCCACTGAGAGGATTTAAGGAGGGAGCAGCTTTGCTCTGAGTCAACACAGGATGTTCTGCCCGTGGGTGGGACGGAGGAGAGAGGGGTGGGGCGGGGACCTGGGCAGGCTCTGCTCTGCTCACAGTGCACCCAGTGCCTTCAGGAGGGAAGCCGGAACACTCTCCTGCCGCGGCAAGCATCCATCCATCTCTTTTTTTTTCCCCTCCTCCCAGAGCACCTCTGGTGAGAAATTGACTTATTTGCCATCGCACGGAGACTAAAATAAATGACACTATTTTCTGGCTCATTGTGAGCAATGTTTTCTTCTTTTAAAAAAGCAGCATCACTGTCTCCTCCTGTTTGTTCAGCTGCGTGGGTTACTCATTTGTTCAGATAAGTCCTCCGGCATCAGTGTCTTTAGCTCTTCTGGCCAGTAGCGTTGTCAGAGGCCAGCCCTGTCACGTGCCGGCCCCCATCCATCTGCTGGGCGATGTCGCACTGTTTATTACCCTCTTCGGACAGAACCTGGGGTCTGGCTGAGGGAAGCGTGTGCAGTGCCCTCCACGGAGGAGGCAAGACCCGGATTGGCCACAAAGACACGGCTCCTGACCTCAGAGCATCACCCTGCCTGATGGGGCAGCGGGCACTGGTCTGCTGGACGGATGGAGGAGACATGCAGCCTCTGATCTTCTGGTCGGATGGGGGAGACACAGCATCGAGAGAGATGAGTCATTGCTCCAAAGACAACCAGCATATGCCAGGGCCGAGGGGGTGGTTCCTGATTTGTTTTAATTGGCTCTGGAAAGCGCTAAGAGGCACTTAGTCAACTGGTTGAAAGGGGACCAGGAGCCACGATGAAGAGAGAGATGTGAGAAGCGGGGATTGGGGTTGAGGGGAGGCCAGTGTTACATCTTTAACAAAAATTCCGGTCCAGTGTGCATGGGCTTGCCTGGGGCACCCCAGAACCAGAACCCCCTAACCTAAGCAGTCCCTTTAGAGACCCCAGGAGACCCATTCCAGGGCACCGACATGCCTCGACGACGCAGGTGCGAGCCATGACCTCCCCTGATCTGAGCCATCAGCCTCTGACAGGCTTCTGGGCCAGGCTTCCAAGTCAGCCTCATCAGAACCTCTCTGGTTCCTGGACCGTCAAGGGCAGGAGAGACACAGAGAGCTGGAGCCAAGTCCGCCTCTCCACCAAAGGCCGTTGGTGAAGCTCTCCGTGGTGCTGAAACCGTCCCCGCTGGATTTCCTGGCACTAGGTCTCTGGGGTGCACCATTTCTCTAACCGTGGGCCCCAATCAGGGTGGGCAGCTGTAGTTATAGGGTGGCCAGCTTGTAGGCCCTCCTGCCAAGAAGTACCTTCCCCGCCATCCCACAGCCTGTCATCAGCGTGCATGTACCTGCACTTGGAATTGAAGGTCGCACAGACCATTACCAGCGTCCTTTGCTCTGCAATACTTCATCCACATTTTCAGGTGACTGGGGAGAGCTCACATAGATCCTACCTGGGCCTTGGGCGCAGTTCCCTGCCCAACCCAGTAGGAGGGGAAGGAAGAGAAACAGCAGCATGAAATAAAGCAAAAAGGGGACTCACAAAGATTTGTCCACGACCTCCTGCTACTTATAATCCAGTCGCCTCTTCTCATAGACCCTCTGATCTTTAGCCGTGTGATTATCGGAGTCCTCACCCCTTCCCGAGTGTGGTCTGAGGCCCCCCGGGAAGCATGTGCTAACCTCCCTCAGAAGGTTAAGCACGCAGCCGGTGGTAGCCATCAACAAACTCCAGATGCCTACACCAACGACAGAGTTGCAAGAGTCAACCTCAAGTATCCAAAAGCTTTCTATCCTTTTTGGCCCAAACTCACCTTCAATCTGCCTCCAGGATGCCTTCCCCAGTAAGCTGAACCAATATCGACCTGTCTCCCGCTGAGTTCCCGTGGCATCTCGTTTTCCGTAGCATAAGCACAGGTATGATATTTTTCATATTTATTATGTTCTCTAACTTCCTGAGGATTTATCTTCCTGCAGAACCGGTGTCTGAGTCATCGCCTAGCACAGGGCTTCCTTCTTTGAGGAAGTTATTGAATGAATGAGCCATTCCTCTGACCTCTGCTCCGAATCACAGTCGGGCATCGCTTCAAGTCCTTTTTAGCTATTAACTCTCCTGTTTGTCCCCTCAACAATGCTAAGAGATCAGGTAGACGCTATTCTCCTTTCATATGTGGAGCACAGAGACGTTAAGGAACCTGCCTGAGGTCACATAGCCCAGGCAGTTTGTTTCCAGTGCCTGTGTTTACTGGAAAGAAAAACGTGAATGGGTTTCCTAAGCTTAGGTGTGAGTAACAGGAGGAAGTCAGACGTGTTTCCCTTAAAATAATAGGATCTCATAGAAATATAAGGCATTAGCATCACGGAAGTCCAACAGAATGGTTTTATAAAGGAGCTTCTTGCCTTGCTCGTAAGAGGGATGAAGATCTGTACCCAGCCAGGTGCAGACCGGGTTATGAAGAGGGCTGTGGACCGCTCCACCTGTCACCTGGGGACCTGCAGGGCCCTGGGCTTCTCCACCTGTCACCTGGAGGCCTGCAGGGTCATGGCACACAGTTGTTTTGAGAACTACAAGAGTCCCCAAGTGTACAAAGCTTTGCGCCAAACCTGGGCTCTGCAGTGCTTGTGTTTGTAAAACAAGGCCGTCGCACTGGGTGATGGGGCACATTCGCAGAATGTGGCTGGCTTTCTACAGTTCAGTGAAAAACCGTGATCAGCAGGTATGTTTTTTAGGTTATGAGTTCCTTTGTATGTGGTGGAGAACCCAAATCTCGAGTGGCTCCCACACGTGTAACACTGCAGGTGTAGGCCAGGTGAAAACGGTGGCCCGTGGAGCAGAGAGCCAGGCACCTTCCGTGGGGCGCTCCTCTCAGCTGTGGCTCTCACCTGGCTTGTCTGCCCTTCAGCACGTGCGGGGGGAAAGGGGGAGGGAGAGGGACAGGCACGCCGCCTCTTCCAAGGGTGTGACCCAGAGGTTGCCATATCACCTTTCCTCCCACGCTGAGGACCTGAACTAGGTCACTTGGGCACTCCTAGCCACAGAGGGGAGAAGAACTAGGCTCTTGTTGGGTGGCAGGTGCCCTGCCCAAATTGGGGAGACAGAGAATGGATACCGGGCACCAGCCTCCCCCACTGTCTGCCAGCAGGGTGACTCTGACCAAGGCTGATGTACACATGTGGGGCTTTACAGCAGGACCTGCACGATTTCCCAGCATCCCTCATTCTCACCTGTTCAGTTTCTGTACCATTTGCCTACCCACGTCATTTTATTCAATTCCCATAGCAATGCAGGGATCCCCACTGGGCCCTGCGCTCATCTTCACTAGACAGACGAGGGAGTGGATGTCCAGGGGCTCTGGCCTGTCTAAGGTCAAGCCGTAGGGGCTGGGGAGCAGGCTTGAGGACTCCCCGACTCTGCTAGGCTATGCGCCCCTGTCAGCAGGAGCTGTGAGTTCACTGCTAGGTCCCGGCCCCTCACATGCCCCCTGGGAAGAGCTTTGCAAAGTCTGTTGGAACTGTGGCTCAAAGCTCAGAGCTTGCCACTCTGATCGCAGGCCTTGTGGTCCAGCCTGCAGCCGCTGGGCTGGGGCGCTTCCAGGCAGGTGCCCGCACTGCCGGCCGGGGAGCCAGGAGGCATCGCTGTCTCGCCTCAGGTGTTGTTTTATTATCGACCGACCGGGCTGTCCTCCTGCTCCCCAGGCTTCCTGGGCCTCTGCCAGCGAGGGGAAAGCCAGAGGACAGGGGCCATCAGAGGCCCCGCCTCGCCGCTCCACCCCCTTGGCCGGGAGCCTGTCAGTCACAGACCACTTGTGACGGGGAAGGTGTGAGTGGACTCAGCTTCCTGGTCTCTGGCAGGGAGATTGATGTCCTCCTTTGAGGCCCCGATCTCACGCCCCTGGGACACCTTTCTTACCCCATTTGTGGGATTAATTGCAGCTACCCCCATTCTCTGTCACATCTGTGCACAAAACCGAGCCTGGCCCAGAGTGCCTGTCAGTGAGTGAGTGAGTGAGTGAATGGATCGATAAGTGATTAATGACAGGCCTGGCCTGGGGGGGCGGGGGCTCCTGGACCCCGGGTCAGTGTGGCCTGCGGGGATGAGGAGTGATTTGCTGCTGAAGGTGGTGACGGGACTGCACAGACGCAGCCCACTGGCTCTGCCACCTCTGCAGCCACAGGCGCCAGCTTTGGAGTAAAAGCCCTTCCGTGTGTGGTGCCCTTTGCCCAGTGGGCGTCCCGTGGCGTGTCTACTCACCTTTCCTAAAGCTCGGGAAGTGGAAACCAGAAGTTGATGGTGGTGGCTGTGACGATGGCACAGACGGACGTGGCTTCACCCAGATGAAACGGCCCCACCCAGCGGGACTCGGAGTGAGCCTGGGGGGCTCTCCCAGCCCTGCCTACCCTCCCCACCTGCCCCCTGTTTGCCCTGGCAGTGGGAGCAGCTTGCTTATTTGGTCTTTGAGGCCTTGTTTTGACGGGAGCACTGCCAGACCACAGACACGCTGCCCTTCACTGCAGACACGGGGGCTCCTTCCAGAGCTGGGGGAAGGTGGTTGGAAAGGGCGCTGATTCTCATCAGAACCCCAGCTCCATGGGGCGGCCGGGTGGTCCAGAGCAGGTGCTGCCCCCCTCCCCCAGGCCTCCGCTGCCTGACTGAGGAAGTGGGGCGAACACGCTGCTTCGCGAGGCAGCCGGGGCCTGGAACCACGCCTGGCACGAAGCCGGCTCCCGGCATATGTGTGTGATTGCCACACCCGCTGCGTGCGGCTTCCCGTGAGAGTCGCAGCCGCCATTTGTGCACTTAATTGAGAATTGCCACACAATTAGAGTGGGACAATTGAAAATAAATTCGAAATTGGTGGGAAATGTTCCAAAAAGCAAGTGTGGACTGAATTCTCAGGGAAGCAGCTTGGTTCCGACAACGGTGCTACCTACCTCTGTTCACAAGCTCCTCCCTGGTGCCACCTGGTGCCAGGTGGGGCCTCCCTGACTGCCCCCAGTGTGGGCACAGCCCAGTGGGAGTGCCCTCCTTTATAGATCCAGGAAGTATGGGCCTGCTTAGGCAGGGGTGTGGGCGTGGGGACAGCACGTGTGTCCCCAGATGCTCTTCTCCACTGGAAACCCTGAGGGTGGCCGGCTGCTCCCTGCCCATGGCCCCTCTGGATGTGATGTGACTTGTTAATCTCCTCGTTCAGACACGTGCTCGCAGTGGACATAATGAAAAGACCCCTGGGCCCCAGGTGGCCCATGCGGACGTGCCCCTCTGGTGTCCGAAGCTGTCCCCATGTCCAGCATTTGTTTGTGGTGCTCTGCTAGTGCTGCCGTCCCCACATACGTGCCGCTCAGGATATAGGTGCTAAGGGCAGCAAGGGTGGTTCCGCCTTCCCAGAAAGGAGAAGCGACTTGACCAAGGACACGCTTGTGGTCACTGAGGACGGAGGAGAAGACAGACCCTGGACCAGCTCTCTCCTCCACCCTGCTCTTGAAACTGCAGCACGAACGATGCTGTCTTTGGAGCCTCCTCGTGGATGGGCGCTCAGCCAGACATGCTCCTGTCACCGTCACTTTGTAGGGGAGGAGCCGAGGGCTCAGCGTGGTCGAGTGACCTGTCTGAGGTCACACAGCAGGCAAGTGGCAGAGTTGGACTGGAACCCAAGCCAGTGAGTCCCGGGCTTCCCTGTCTGTGAGCCGGCCAAGCTGGGGGTAACCCCAGACCCTGGGGGGCTGGGAGGCTGAGCCGTGTCCACCTGCACCCCTGACCTGCCTCTTGGTATTTGGCCTTTTTCATCTTTTAGCAAAGGTGTCTGCCGTCCTGTGATAACACCCCGTGGGACCTAGAACACACTCATGTTCCTGCAAAACATGGACTACCCCTCTCTGAGGTGACCTGAGAGTCTATCAACAGCCTCGTGTCAGCTCAGGACAGTTTTTCCCCAAACGAGTTGATCTTTAGAGAAGTTTGCTTTCTGGGCACGCAGGAGAGGGCCGTCCGAGGGGCAGGTAGCGAAAGTGGCTCACGGGCACGCAATCCTGGAGGCCCAGGCGGAGGCGGGAGCTGGGGTGCTGTTTTCACTGTGGGTTTTCACATATTTGAATTTTGTGCATTTTAACTGTTGAATAAAAACTAAAATGTGAAAAATGGTTGATTCACCAGGATGATCGATGTCTGTGGCTGGCACGCTCTGGTTTTTGCCGGGCACTTGACCGCGTCTCCTGGCCACCAGCTCACTGGTGATGAGGCAGCGGTCAGGGGCAGCTCTGGACTCGGAGGCGCTGTGGGTCCTGGCACTGCCCCTCCCGGTTTTGTCACTGTGGCCAAGGTCACCTTCCCACTGTGCTTTGTTTTCTCATCTGAAAAGTGGAAATGCCTGCCCAGGGCACGGTGGTGTGTGCACTCAGCTGGGGCAGGTCCGCTGTGGGCAGGGAGAGAGGCGTCAGCTGCAGGCTGGGGTCTGACAGTCATCTCACACACTTGCTCTGCGCCTCGGGGCATTTCTGGTCTCACCTGGATTATAGGTGAGGCCCTCCTCACCTGTAGGATGTGGTGGGATGAGTGGCTCTTGGGGGTTTACTTCATCTCAGACACCCTGTAGCCTCACAGGTGCCCCACGACCCAGCCTGACGCTCCCCCCGCCGGCTACCCCAGGGCGAGCGAGACATGCTGATGGTAAAAGGGCCAAGTCACACGTCTCAGAGAAAGCCTTCAGGTTAGTCTTACGTCATTAAGTGTTACTTAATGACTGAAAAAATTAATGACCCTACAACTGTGTAAGACATGTCTGGTTGCATAGATACTTGAAGTCTGTAAATATCTTTAAAGAATCAATTATTGCTTCATTAAGGGACATTAGTGATGACAGTCAGCCGTGCGGCTTACGGATCAGATGAGACCCTCAGAGCCCGTGTGGGGGGGCGGGGGGGGGCCTCTTCCTACTTCCTGTTTTTTTCCAGCCTTATTGCGGTATAATTGACAAATAAAAACTGTATATATGTAAAGTGCACAACTTGATGCTTTGATCTGTGTATATACTGTGCAATAATCACCGTAATCAGGCTAGTGAACACATCCACCGCCTCGCATTGTTACCATTTCTAGTCACTTGTGTGCGTGTGCGTTGAGAACACTTAAACCCTACCCCCTTTCAGTATACAACGCGGCACTGGTGACTCGAGCCCGCACGCTGTCCAGGAACGAGTCAGCACTGATTATTCCTCTTGTAACTGGACGTCTGTACCTTTGACCAATGTCCCCCACTTTCCCTCCCGGCCCCTGGAAGCCACCGCCTGTCCCCGACCCAGGCATCTGGGTGTCCTACAGCATTAACCGTGTGCAGATGCTACCAGCCTCAGCTGTGTTTCCTTCCTCCATGGGAATACGTCCCTCGGAAGCCCGATGCCTGGCACCAGGTTATGTCCCCAGGAGCTCCAGGCCTGTCTGGGTCCTCCTGTCCCCAGCCAGAGGAGGGCATGGTTGTCCTAGGTGCTGGAAGAGGTGGAGGCCCATCTGGCTTGAGGTCCATCTCTGCCACCTACACACCCCGTGAGCATGGTGAGCCAGGAGGGCACCTGGGGAGCCTGGGTCTGCGGCTCCAGGACAGCTCACTGGAGCGTGGAGCACGTGGGGGGTCTGGTGGCACTTACCCTTCTTCCCCCGGGGTTTCTGTGCAGGGAGCAGGGGGCGTGCGGCGCAGGCGACCCCTTGGACGACCGACCTTTGGTTCGACCTTGCAGCACTGCAGTGTCTCGACAGGCAGAGGGTGCACGTGAGAGATGGTGCATTGACGGGATAATGGGAACCCTCCCACTAACCCTGGGGCCTCACAGGCACCCCCCCCCCCGTCTCTGTAAGGGGCTCCCTGCAGTGTGTGTGTCTGCTGGGTCTGTGCCTGGGGTCGCAGGTCCTGGAGGTCAGTCCCTGCAGTGTTCTGTTGTCCGACATGCTGCCTCTTGTCTGTTCATTGACGGGAACTTGGGTAGTCCCCACGTGGGCTGTGCTCTGTTGAGGGGAGGCTGAGATACGGACCAGTGGCCCAGGTAGGGTGAGGGACCTGACCAGTCATGCAGGCCAAGGGTGGCAGAGCCTGTGGCTCAGGGCTCTGCACTTTCTGGGCCATCTGGGGTCCTATGGGGCCACAGCTCAGCCCCAAAGTGGATACCTGGCCAGCTCCTGGTCTCCTGCAAGGATTCTTGGGAGAGGACTCGGGCCACAGGGTGGGCAGATTTCCAGGTGGGGGAGGCACCTGGTGCATTTCTAACCCCCGTGACGGTCCTTGGACACACCCACAGGGGAGCCTGGTCAGCACGCATGTGCCCCGAGTGGACAAGGGAGGGGCACGGAAGGCGCCCTCGAGGTTGTGTG
Organism: Hipposideros armiger; assembly: GCF_001890085.2. NCBI lineage: Eukaryota > Metazoa > Chordata > Mammalia > Chiroptera > Hipposideridae > Hipposideros > Hipposideros armiger. Next base: position 859,889 of record NW_017731630.1, read on the forward strand.
TGGGCCTGTCCTCCAGCACAGATCCAGGCCGGGAGGGAAGGCAGAACCAGTCAAGGTTAGCCGTAACACCTGCGCACTCCGGTCACGCTGACACCATCTCAGGGAAAATGACAGTGTGACTCAGGAGCCACTGCCGACTCGGTGGCCCGCCAGGTTCAGGCAGGACAGCTGCTCAAAGCAGGTCAGAGGCCCGGCCTGCCGGCCTGGTTCCGAGGCACACAGACCGTGATTGCAGGAAAGAGTTAAGCCTACCTCTGATTATTTATCCATTTGACTAATTAGATTTTAATAAACCGTTTCACACTGCGGTTTGCAGTGTTGCGAGAGGAATTTAAATGGGCTTTGCCAGGAAGCTGTGTTGGCGTCGGACATGGACCAGGAGGCTGCGGCAGGGGTGGGGGACCTGGGCAGGGGCAGCAGGGCCTCCTCAGCCCCCCCAGCCCTGTCCCATTGCCTGGCTGGCATTCACTGTTCATGTCCCGCCTTCCTTCACTGGGCACCGCCGGGCACCGGCTCTGGGACAGTGGCGAGGGGGCTGCGTGGACCCTGCCCTCGAGGCTTCGTCTAATGGTGGAGGAAATTACCGACGACAAAGCCACGGCCCCCACTGGGAGCCCCTGGGCCAGGGCTGTCAGAGCACTTTACACATACGAGCTCATTACGGAGGCCAGCAGTGACAGTCCCCAGTGCCATCGCCGCTTCCTCAGAAGGGCACGGATGAGGTCCTGCCTCTGAGAAGCCCATCCAGGCCTTTCTCTCTCTCTTCAGGAGAAGAGGGACAGGTGGTCAGCCGAGGTGGCCTTTGGTGGCCTCCGTCCCCTCTCAGGCTGATTCCCCAGGCGGCGGCGTCATGGTATTCTGAATGGAGTGCAGGTCAGATGTCTCGGGCATGAATTCAGATGCTGCCCCTTTTGCTGTGTGATTCTGAGCAGTGGCCTAGCCTCTCTGAGCCTCAGGCTCCCCATCGGTAGCAGGCCAGGCACGAGGGGCTGCGCACAGACCCCGGAATACAATGGGTGCTCGATGGGTAAGACGTCTGTTCCTGCTCTCACCTCCCAGCTTGACCCCCCAGAACCCACTCCTTGACCCGTCCTCCCTCAGAGTAAAACCCAATAACTGAGTGGCGACAGCCTCCCACCCTAGGGCTGCTGCGTGGGCCTGGACAGAGGAGGGCAGCTGCACAGACGCTCTAGCAAGGTCCAGACCCCGCCCTGTTTTTCTCACTCTGGCTGGGGGTGACAGCCCCCTTTGATCTCAGCCGCCCTCCCCTAGCGTCAGCTTTTCTCGTTTCTCTCGGGTCCAAGTGAGGACAAAACCCTTTTGTGCTTTGCTCTCAGCACAGCTGAAACGCCTTGGCCTTGTCAAAAAGAACATTTCAATTAGAACTAAAAGCCAAATGAGAAGAAAAAAATAAGTAAGTAAATTCAAGAGCACACAGTAGTCGGGACTTCAAAGCCTGGGTCTCAGATCCCAGGGAAGCGGGGGCGCGTGAAGGACAGGCCTTTGTTTTCCCATCAGAGGCTGGGGGTGAGGAGCAGGGGCGAGGCCTGCGAGGCCCCTTTTCCAGGCCTCATGTCATTCTATTCTCAAGATGATCCCTGGGAAGGTTTGTGCAGAACCTGAGCCAAGCACAGCAAGGTTAAGACATTCGCTCAAGGTCACACAGCATTAGAATTTCGTTAATAACCACAATTTTGTCCCAAATAATAGGCCTGCCTTGTCAAAACCCTTGTTTAGTGACCTCTCTCAGCCAGGAGCTCCGTCTCACCTCTGTTCACACCCACCAGAGGCCTCTCTCCATGGCCCCGGTCCCACTGAGGGGCATGGCCAGGCCGGCAGGGGTGGTAGGGGTTTCTTCAAGGCTCAGGTTCCTGCAGCCTCCCCACGGGACAAAGCCCTCGGAGGAGCCCTGCACAAATCCAGCGGCTTCCTTGTTATGTCACCACACACTCAGCAAGCCCCCGGCCAGGCCCTGCTCTCCGTCCGCCAGTCAGGAAGCTCAGAGGCCCTTGGAGGCCACACACAGGAACTGCGTGGTAATTGACGGCCAGTGATTGACGGTCACTTCTGGCCCTGCCCTGCTTGTGGGGAAGGTGGTTCTGAACCCCGATGGGCGTGGGTGGCAGGAGTGACTTCCTAGAAGGTGTGGCCCTGCAGTGGCTCTGAGGGATGACCAGGGCCAGTTGGGGACCAGGGTCTTCCCAGCTGAGGAGGCTGAGGGCGGTAAGGGGCCGAGTCTGTGTGTGTGGCAGAGGGCCTGTGGTTTGGTGGGGCTGTGATGTGGCTTTGGAGGACAGGCAAGGCCTGGGGGGGTCACTCTGGAAACCCGGGCTTCCCTCGAGGGCACCGGGACCCCCTGTGAGGGGCTCCTCCAGGCTTCTCCCTACATGTGTCACCCTGGAGAGAGAAGGGGCCTCCTCAATAAGGTTGTCCCAGGGGGTGCCTCACAGAAAGAACCAGCCCTGGGCCAGTGAAGGTTTAAAAATGAGCCACCCAGGTTAAAACGCCCTGATTTGCAGCCTCTGCCCATTTCTTGGTGCAAATATTCCCACCACAGCCAGTTTCTAGCAAGCCACACAATGTCACTGAAGGTGGCCTTGGGAAGAGCTGACCTCACTGGGCTCCCATGGGCCAGTGCGGCTGTCTCCAGCTCACGTTTGATGGAGCCGTGGAGGCCGCAGTTCAGGTTGGACGCATGCGGGGAGCAGGCCGGCTTCATCTTTAAACAGAATGTACGTCGGTCCTGGCCCAGAGCCTTGTGGGGTGCCCCGCCCCTTGCCCCTCCCAAAGCAGGTGGCCCAGGCTTTGTCCTGGCCTCTTAGCCTTTCATGCTTCACCCCGTGGCTTAAACACTCCCAGCTGTTTCCAGAACAATGATAAGAGAAATGAACTCTTTTATGGGGCATAAAGCACTTTATTTTGTCTGACGCTCGTCAACAGGACCCAGCTGTTACTGCTGTTATAAAGACGAAACTGGATGGAGGCCCGTAACCCCCGGGAGCCACAGGCAGGAATTCAGGCCCCCGTTGCTGTCGCCTCCTGGCTGTTCCGTCCCAGGGGGCAGCAGGGGCACCCTGGCTGTGCCTGAACCTGCCGGTCCGTCCAGGATGAGGCCTGGGGTCTGAAGTGCCTGAGAGGCACCCTGCAGAGGGAAGGGCCCCTGTTCGGCCTGCGTTCGCTCACAGATGATTGACCCCAACCTGAATGCATGACCAAGCTGTGACTAATTGGGCTGGTTGAACGGAACAGCAATTGAAACCAAGCCCCTTGTTTACCTGCCCGGGAGGATCAGCGGCCTGGGATTCGCTCAGTGACAACTGTGAGAACGTCTCCTGGCCTGGCGGCCTCGTCCTAACAGCAGCAGCCCCAAAGCCTGCCCAGCTACGTGCCTGGCGACCTGCTTATGCCACGAGCGTGCGCATGCTGTGCCCTCCAGGTGCTTACACCTGGCCCAGGTATGCACACAGCATGAGCTCGTGATGCATTTTGACAGGCTTACGTAACCTTGTGACTTGGGGGGCTTGCCTCTCCCGCGGTGCCTGCCACAAACTCCACAACCCTCCCCGCTGACCATGTAGGGTCCGCCATGTCACGCGGCTCACGAGCCAGCCCGCCTTTCCCTCCTCTGGGCCCTGATGCCAGAGGCTCCCACAAACCTCCACGGTGCCGCAGGGGGGTTTTCGATTTCTAGTTGAATTCCATTGTGGCCTGAGAGCCTATTCTGTATGATTTCTACTCTTTTAAATTTGTCAAGGTTTTGTTGATGGCCCAGCACATGGTCCGTCTGGGCGAAAGTTCCACGGGCTCTTGAGAAGGACGTGTGTCCTGCTGTTGTGGACAGAGGGTTCGATCAGTGTCCACCAGACCTCGCTGGTGGGCAGCTTTGTTCAGGCTCCTACAGCCTTACTGATTTTCTGTCTGCCGGGCCCATCAATTACACAGAGCAGTGCTGACTCCGACTTGAGTTGTGGGTTTCCCGTCTCGGCTCCATCCGTCTCACCTCCTGTGCCGGGAAGTTCTGTTGTGAGGCGAGTACACATTTGAATTGTGCCTTTATTATTATGTGATGCTTTTCTTCTGATGAGAGCTCACGTTCCCATCTATGTGGATGTTAACATGGTTACTGCAGCTTGCTTTTGTTTACATGGTATCTTTTTCCATCCTGGTTGTTTTTAAAAATCTATATCTTTGTATTTAAACTTGGTCTCATGTAGAGAGAACATAGCTGAGTTTTGTTTTTTGAAAGGTCCAATCTGACCATCTCTGTCTTTTAACTGGTGAGTTTAGACTATTTACATTTAAAATGATTACTGACATGGGTTAAAATCGTCCACCTTGATGGCTCTTTTCTATTTGTTCCGCTTCTACTCTGTTTTTTTTTCTTCTCTTTCTACTTTTTTTCTGCATTTAATTGAATACATTTTATGATTCCATTTTATTCTCTCTGTTAACTTATTAGTTATATTTCTTAAAAAAAAAAAACCAGGGCCGGCCGAGTGGCTCAGTTGGTTAAGAGCTCGCTCAAGAGTTTGAGCTCTGAGCAACAGCGGGTCGATGCCCGGCCCGAGCTGAGCAGCCGCTGAGCTGCCAACAGGTGGCAGGATGGCTCAGCTAAAAAAAAAAAAAAAAAAAATTAAAAAAACAGTACCAGTGGTTTCCCTAGGATTTACAGTGTACGTTTTTTTTTTTAATTGGGGAGTTGGGGGGATGGGAACAGCGCTGGGGAATTGGGGGAAGGGGAACAGACAATTTTGTTGCTTTGTTCTTCAGTCTAGTTGTGGAGGACGTTGCTTCACTGGCCCAAGTTGGCACCATCATTGCGCTGTTCCCGGGTGAGGCAGATCAGTTGCCAGCTTCTGGACGGCCGCTCACGGCGGCTGCTGGCCGCTCACGCTGGCTGCTGGCCACACACGGTAGCCCATGGCAACCCACTGCCACAGGGAGTGCAGCCTACGCCGTCACTGGCGACTCATGGCAGCCCAGCTCCAGGTTGAGCTGTTGTTCAGCATCTTAGCTGTAGAGGGCAGTGTCACTGGCCCTCATATGTGGGATCCAAACCGGGGCCCTCTGGCGTCCCAAGCCAGTTCTTAACCAACGTGCCACTCGGCCGGCCCTACAGTGTACATTTTTAAATAACCTGAGTCTACCTTCAGATACTGTCACCACTTCGTAAGTGGTGTGAGGACCTGGAAGCAGGCTTCCCCAGCCACCGCCTCTCAGCTTTCCTGCTATGGTCGGCATATACTTTTACTCTTGCCGAGTCTGTGAATACACAATGTATTATTACTATTTTTTCTTAGGCAGTTTATCTTATAGAGCAAGGGCCAGCCGAAAAAAATCATCTGATTTTGCATGTCGTATACCTTTTCCATTAGACCCTTTAACACATGAATCACAGTGACTTCAATTTCCCTGGCGGAGAGTGACAACCTCTGTGTCGTATCTGAGTGTGGTTCCAAGGACTGGTGTGTCTCTCGGGAGTGTGATTTCGCTTGCCTGTTTGTAAACTTCCAAATTTTTGTTGGAAGCTGGATGTATTGTTTAGGACACAAAGTAAGTATTTTTTATGCTTGGAGATGAGCGTGCCTTAGCTTCTGCTAGGCTGTTAGTGTGAGAGGCGTGTCAGCCTGGGCAGGAACTGGCTGCTTTGATGTGCTGTTGTCACGAGAGTCCCCTGTGCACCATAGGTTGCAGATTCTGGGGCTGTGGCCTTCTCGGGGTTTGGTGGTGGTGGTGGGGGGGCTCCTGCTTGACCTCCAGCTGTGGTTCCTTCCCCTCCCCCAGGGCTGCAGATTTTCCTTCTATATTTTCTTTTCTCTCAGCTGCAAATAGTTTCCCTCAGGGCCCTAGGTAACAAGATTTTTGGCTTTTCTTCCTGCAGGTTAGGGCCTTTTTTTTCTTCTCCTGTAGGGGAGGTAGGAGAGATGGATCTGAGCAGATTTTCAGCAGAGGTTGACAGTTTCCCCCCACCAGACCACGGGGGAGACTTTCTCAGCAAGGTCACAGATTTTCCCTGTAAGCACTTGGTGAGGTTTGTGGAAGAAAATCCTGCCAGAAGGTACAACCCTCCGTACATCTGCAGCCCCCCAGGGGTCCGTGCTTTCTTGGTAGCCCACACTCAGTCTCCAGCCATTTATTACAAATTTTAGCCAAATCCTCTCAGCAGCTTCCACGGTGTCTGCCCAGGTAGTCAACTTCGAGTCCTGTTTCTCCCTGCAGCCACCTGTCTTTCCCAGGTTTCAAATCACTTGATTGCCTTGTGACATCTGTTCTCTGGTGGGTTCAATTAAAGTCATCGATTTGCAGTTTTGGGCTTTTTTTGTGTGGTTGTTGTAAGAAGGGAAGTGATGTGTTTTACTGCTCTCCACATCTCTGAGCTTAAACCAGGAGTCCTGGAGTATCAATCAACAATGAAATGATCTAGAAAAATGAAGGTGCCGGAGCCAAAGCCTATGATCTAGAGTTATGGCAATACTCACGACAAGCGCCAAAGCCTGAAATGTTGACGCGGTTGTCTCAGGGGACGTGCCTGGGTGGGGATGTCCGTTTTCATTTTGCATCCCTCTGTACTTCTCTATTAAAAGTAAATCACCCACTTGTGTTGCTTTGCCCAGGAGCTAGTCACACACACACACACACACACAGACACACACACACACACACACACACACACACACACCCATAAAGGATTAGCTACAGGAGAAGTGGGTGGGTTCTGCAGTGGCCACTGAAAAAAGATGGACTTTGAGGATGGCAGCGCAACAGCAGCAGAGTGGACACTCATTCCAATGAGCTGTGCTGGCCTGGAAGTTTGAAAGCCACTGATGGCTCTCTCTTGATTCATATTTTCCAAAAGATTATATAAATCCAAGCAGGAATCCATAGCTCCGCACCTCCCTGTAGCTCACGGAGCACTGACAGGTAGCTTAGTTGTTTGAAAGTAGGCTTTAGAACAGGGTTAGCCCACGTGGGTTTAGAGCAGGAATCCTGTGGGCTGTCAAGCGTGTTCCTAAAAAAGAGACACTTGGTGGCCAACCAAGTTAAAGTGCTTCCTGAAACAGAGCTAAGCAGGATTCCTGACTGCAGGACTTCTCAGAGCCTTGAACTGGCTCCATCCACGGCGCTCCCAAAGGGACCACACAGTGTGCTCGGTTATCACACCTGTTTAGCCTGGAGTTCCTTTCCTTTTGGGGTGTTCCCTGGAATTACTGATTCATCAAAGACTCACTTAGAGATAGCTGATGTGTCTGTGTGCACAAATCCTGGTTTCATCTGATAAAATCACTCTGAGCCTTGCTCTTGTCGTCTATAAAATGGGTTTAAAATGCCTTGTGTGACCGTTGTAGGAATTAAGGGCAGGAAAAAGCAGGAATCCTGGTGTGGGGGTTGAAGCCGGGTCCGCACACCGCCCCGTCCCTGCCCCTGGGCCCACTGCCTCCCTGGCCGGCAGGGAATGTGGGGCGGCAGCATCAGTCCCCACTTCGTATGAGGTCCTGGATGAGAACCCCTGGAGGCCGGCATCTCTGAAGCTGCACCTGGCCATGGAGGCTGCTGCTGGACGCCTGCAGGTTGGCCGGGTTGCTGAATCTGCAGCCGCAGACTGGTACAGGGTCCGTGTGAACCATTGATTTCCTGGCACAAGCCTGCCCTCCTGGGCTCACATCTGGAGGCAGGGGCACAGTGCCTGCCCCTGCTCTCAGGATCAGGCAGACCCCGTTTTGGTCCCCGCTGGTCCTGCTGGGCTGCTGTCCATATTTAATGAGCAGTGGGGCCCAGGGCACCAAGCCTGCCAGTCACGCCTGCCTTGCCGTGTGCCCTTGGTACCTTCGGTGTGGATACCATCTGGTTGGAAGCCCGGGCCTCAGCTGCCAGAGATGCAGGGCGGCGCGAGAGACACAAGATGGTGCAGAGGAAGACGCTCTAGATGCAGAGGCTGGAGACCTGTGCCTCCTTGCTGGCCACCCTGGGAGAGCAGCTTCATCCGTATGCGGAGGGGAAGGGTGGCCGCGCGCAAAACTGTGCAGAGCAGCTAAACTGCAGACACTTGAACATTATCTGGCTCATTGAGTTCCCTGGAGTGGTATCACCCCCTTCTGATAGGAGGAAGCTTCCGGAAGGTCTTATAATGTATGCAAGACTTGGCTGTCTGGAATGGCAAGCTTGGGAACTGTCACTTCAAACCCCACCCTGCTCGCAACCCCGGTTAGTGTCCTGGGGGAGGACACACTCTGTGTCCCCTCCTGTCCCTACCAGAAGAGGGGAGACAATGCAGGCAGTGGGGTTCCAGGACACCACAGGAAGATGGTGGTCAGGATGGGGGACACAAGCAAAGAGCAGCTTAGAGGATAAGTCGGCCCACTTCTCAGCAGCCCGCCTGCCCCTGGTGCCACCAGTGAGGGCTCATCTCCTTGGGTGACAGTACCCAAGAGTCAAAATCTGTCTAATACAGACCATGCAAATGAGGCAAGCTGCCCTTCCGGGGGCTCCCCTGATACCCCAAAGCTGTGACTTGGAGTTTGAGGTCAAATTCTCAAACAAGGTGACATCACCCTTGGCTGGCTTGGCACACTTCACCCTGTCGATACGGTGCGTCCGGGAGAGAAGGACACCGTGAGCACTGCAGGGCAGGGCTAGGCATCCTGGTGCCCACCCAGCACGGCCTTGATGTCACCTGGCTCCCCCTCATGTCACTGAGGGCAAGCTCTATCGGTAGAGGGCCCCGTGGTGACCAGTTTAGACCCCTGTGGGCCTACAGTCTGCAGAAGCTCTCAGCCCAGCCCCCGCAGCCTGAAAACATCCACTGACAATGTGCAGACAAAGGGATGGTTTACAGAAACAGGTGGCCGGCAGGACTGGGCCGGAGGGCGATCACTTCCTGATCTCTGCCCTGATGTTGACATATAACCACGGATATTTGTCAAAACTGAAGCATTAACACTGGAAGAGTGCCATGCACTGAACGATACGGACTGGATTTGGAGTTCAACAGTTTTCCCAGAATACCCTTCACAGTTCCAGGATTCAGTCCAGGGGGCCCCACTGCATTCAGTCGTTCGTTTTCCTTAGACCCCTCCCGTCCAGGACAGGCTCCCACCCTGTCCTGGTTTCATGACTTTGACATCTTTGAAATCCAGCCTGCTTTCAAGGGGAGCGGCTAAGCTCACCCCACGGAGGGTGCTGTACCACAGCGTTTGTGGACATGTGTGAAAATTACCACCATCATTAATAAACATTCTGGGAGAGATGCTTTGAGACTATGCAAATACCTTACTTCTTAACACGTTGCCTTCTAATTTGAATGTTCCTCGGTGACGCTCGCCTGAAGAATTGTTACTGTGGAGCTTTGGTGATCTCCTATTCTCTCCTTCCTCCTGTATTTATTACTTGGAATGCTTCTCGAAGAAAGATTTGTCCCTTCTCCTCACTCACGCATTCATTCCACCATTTATTTGTATCAAGATGGACTCCTGGGAAGTTAGTTTATGCTTTTGAGTTTTAACCCAATCCTGTGCTAGCGACGGTTTGTTCAAATTGTTCCAGCTTTGGCTGCGGGGAGCGATTGCAGTTTGGTCTTTGGCGTCTGCTTGTCATGGCCCACTTTCTTTCCCTCTTTTTTTCCCTTTTCAAGCCCTTACTTTCTGGCACCCCCACACGCCCAAGGAACATCTTATGTCTCCCCCGCTCCAGCTCTAGAACGGGCCGCCGAGGGGTGCTGGCATCGGGGCTTAGAAGCCAAGTTCCGAGCACTGAGCATGCTCATTGCTGCTGGGCGCCCCTGGTCCTGGGGTGCTCAGCAGGCAGGTCCGGGGAGTACGGGCATGTGTTTCAGCCCAGGCATGTACAGGTCTGTATCCACTCCTGCGGGCGTCTGTCTGCAGATGAGAAAATAAGCCTGTGCTCGTCCTGCTGTCTCTGCACAGCCCCAGCCCCCGCCTCTGAGTCCCCATCCCAGAGGGTCCTGAGCTCTGCCTGGCTCTCCCTCCCACAGCCACGGCCTGGACACTCGCTCAGGGCAGTGAGCCCAGCCGATTACAGCGCGTGCTTCCCATCTTTCAGGGATCGCTTCCCTGGTTTCCTGGTGTCTGGTATCTTGGAGACCACGTGTGTTGCCTGTTTCTGTATTGCTTTAGGCGGAGGGTCAATCTGGCCTGTTACTCCATCCTGGCCAGTCTTGGGTGCGTTTACACAGTGTTTTACGGCTTACACAGTATTTCCACGCACATCATTCCCGCTGAGCCTCACGACCCGGAGGTCAGCAGCACCCCCCAGGTTACAGTGGTGGACATTTTGGTGCAGGGGGCAAAGGGGACTTACCTTGGCATTCAGAGGTCAGAGTTCGTGCCCGAGGTGAACAACGTCAGAGCTGGGACAGGACCTCTGGTTTCCTGCTGCCAAGGTCAGTGATTCTTCCAGAAAAGCCCGCTGATGGAGTGCAGGTCAGGGTGATGGCTCCAGCGTGCGGGGTGGTGAGAAGCGGGCTGGGGTGGGGCATGCGCGGTCAGGAAGGGCTCGCGGAAGCGGTGGGTGGCGACCTGAGGCCAGAACGGCGACCTTGGGGAGGAGAGAAGAGCATCCTGGGAGGCCACACCAGCCAAGCCGAGGTCGGAGGAAGAGTCGCGTTCCCCGGAGTCCCTGCCGGGCGATACCCACTCCTGTGTCACTGTGCCTTCAGGAGCTGCGGGCGCTGAGTTCTCGCTGGGGATCGGAGACCACTGGCCCAAAGATGGCCGAGCTGGAAAGAGCCACGACACCGGCTCGTCCTGAGTGACAGGCGGGGAAACTGAGCCCGGGGACCAGCCGGCTCCGGTCAGGCCTGGAATGCGAGCCCCGTCGGACGGGCTCCTCCCTTCACACCCGCAGCTTGTTTACGTTGCTTTCCTTCCACTTATTTATTTTGTATTCTTTGCCCTCAGCTGTGCATTTTTGTGCTTTTAATGTATAATTAGTCACAGCTTTGGATTTCTTCCTGTATCTTTAGGGCACATGTTTATTTTAGGCCCAAAAGTGGTAAGCAGAGAGGGGCTGTTTGAACGGTGGAGAGGCTCTCAGAGTCAGCCACAGGGCTGAGGCCTCCATGGGGTATAAAATCGGGTGATGCTGAAAAAAAACCCAAGTGCATTTCTGCTGCTGGTAGATGATGCCATAACGGCACTTAGGCCGTGAAGTTGCCGCAAACCTTTGGCGCTTCAGGGTCTAGAGACCCTGGAGCTGCCCGGGTTTCCGCAGAGGCTGGGCTGTGTCACGTGTGTCTGTCCCCCAGCTTGTACTGAGTGTAACCAGGTCCCCAGTCTCCCCTTCCCTATCTCCCTACCCCAGTCTTAGCGTGAACTGTTGGATTTGTTTAAATCAGTGAAATGCTGGCGTTGGCGAGACAGTTCTTAAGACCCTCATGGCATCACCACTCCAGGGATGTAGTTTTTCCTTCAGCACTGAGCTCTTCTCCTCTTCGAGACCCAAGCCCCAGCTCCTCGGCTTCCTGGGTGTGTCAGCTGCTAGTGCGACCGCGCTCACAACGCCAGGCGTCCGTTTCTTGCTCACAGGTCTGGGGGGGCAGCTGTGTTCTGCTGGGTTTGGCTGGGATCACTCAGACATGGTTCCAGGCTGTACGTAGGGCTCGGGTCTGTCCCACATGTCCCTCTTTCTAGAAATGGCAGCCACCCAGGTCAGATTCTTTCATGGCCAGTGGCAGAAGCACAGGAGGCCAAACCAGACTGTGGGGACACTTCTAGAGCCTGTGCTCACACCATCCCCACTGCATTCCAGGGACCCATGAACACTGCGCCACCTGACCTGACATCAGCAAGGCGGGCGGACATTCCAATCAGTGCTCACGGCCGGGGGCCGGAGTGGGGGAGCAAGCCACTGGGGGCAGCGTCCAGCCTACCACCCCCGCCGAAGCCTCCCTGAACTTGCCCCCTTGCCCCGATTTACACCATGGACTCTCTTTATGAGATTTCAGACTCTCCCGGGGGCGTCAGGCCCTGCTTCCTGGATTCCCAGGGAAGCCCTGCTTTTCAGCTCTTCCTTTTTTTTCTTTTTTGCTGCTAAGAATGCTTCCTTGTGTGTCACTGTGTACTTCCGGGTGACTGTCTCTAGGCATCGAGCTTCAGGCAGGATTACCCTGGGTGGCCGAGTGTGTGCATCTTCAGACTACTTGTGAACTATCACTGAATGGCTCACCACGGCGGTCTCACTCAACTGCCCTCCATCGACAGGGGTGCATTTCTGGTTTCCTCACTAATGGATTTTGCTCAAGTCATGGGTGTTAAAGGGCTAGTTACTCCTGTTTCAATGGCACTTCCCTGATTAATAGTGAGGTTGAACATTTAAAAATATATTTATTGGCCCTTCACGTTTCCTCCTTTGTGAATTGTTATTAGCGCTGCGCCCGCCTTTTGCTTCTAGACCCAGTGATTTTGTCTAATTGATTAGGAGGAGTTTGCTATATCTTCTCCTTGCTAATCCTTTGTCAGCGATGTGCACTGCACATATCTTTTCTTGTATTTTTCCTTTGTTTGGGGAGTTTTTGTTGTAGAAGTCGTTTAATTTTAATTGACTCAAAATGACTCTTCCTTGAAGGTCATGGGCTTTTTAAAATTCGTTTAATTAATCCTTCCCTATCTCAAGCCTATGAAGATATGATCTAATATTTTCCCCTTAAAGTTTTGTTCTCCAACCCAGGGACTTACTCCACCTGGATTTCTCCGTGTGTGTGTGGCATGAAGCAAAGATGTCATTTTATTACGGAGAACCAGCTGCGTCAGGGCCATTTAAGGCATGGCTGCAAAGTTCCACCAAATCCAACCCTCTTCTGACATTTATCAAGGTCCCTCCCCGCCCCCCACTGCTTTTGCAAATAGACCTGTCCTCCCCACCCCTTGATCCATTGGTCAATGTTAGCACCAGGGTCATATGACTGAGCTGTTGTCACTTCCTACGTGTTGCCTCAGACAGGACAAGTGGACCTTCTGAATCCTGGCTATTCTAGACCTTTTATTCTTTTTTTTTTCACTTTCTGATTTGCTACTAAGTTCCATAAAATGCCCTATTGAAATTTGATTGGAATGTAATGACTTTAAAGGCCATTTTTGGGGACATTTGCGTCGTAACGGCACCGAGTCTTCCCGTTCTGGTTAAGTGGTGGTCGTTGGCACTGTGCAGGGAGAGCCCTGGTGTCTCCCACCTTCTGGAAAACAGCCTTAGGGCACTTGCTGCTTCTCAGGAGAGGCAGGGCCCTGGCCACCTTGGAGTGGGCAGCAGTGACAGGTGGCACTTCTGGGGCACAACATGCCGTTGCATAGTTCTCTCCTCCCCCAGCAGGCACAGGGGCCTCCAACACTAGAGGTGGCGACAGCTCTGCAACCTGGGGCCTCCCGCGGCTGGGAAGCCTGGGCGATGCATTTCCTGATGGAGTGTCAGCTCTCACTGCCACGGCTTGTGAAAGCCAGCGTTAACGTTTCTGGAATTGTGCAAGTTGGTTTAAATTCATATTCTCTTAAAATTCACCATGGTGGGGGTATTCATGCCACAGAAATACAATAACCCAGCAATCCCCTCTCCCCACCCCCAAGAGCAGGGCACTTAATTTTATTTAAAAACTTGATTGTGGCTCTGAGAGCCCCTTGCTAAACCCTTGCTAAGCACACCGCCGCCCCTGCTGCTGCTGGTTAAAGCCACCGACAGGCAGGGATTGATTTGACTCTTGTGTAGCTTATGTCCACCAAAACGGCATGTCTGTCCATCCATCCAGGTCTTTCTTCTATGTTCTGTACTATTTTACGTCTTTTCCCACAACAGATTGGTACATCTTTTCTTAGTGTGATTCTTACATACCTCAGGTTTTTGTTGCCATGATAGGTTTTTGAAAATCACTTCTTTGGTAATTGGTTATTGCTGCCATAAAGGAACGTCTTTAACTTTTGTTTGTTAATTGTGAATCTAGCAACGTGCCTGACTGTCTTGTTGGGTTCTCTGAATAATAGGCTGGTGTTTTCTATGGAGACAATAATGTTGCCACAAACAAGAATGGCTCTGTCTGTTCCTTCCCAGACTTCCTTCTGCATCCTTTTTTCTTCTCTTATCGTGTTGGCAAGTACATGTGAGATAGTGTAGCTGTGAAGGGTGCCCTTGCTTTGTCCTGAGTTTAAGGAGAAGGTCAACCATTGAGTCTGAAGTTTATTGTAGGTTTTTAATTAACCTTCATTATGGTCACAGGTCGGGCACTGACTGCCCTCCCGGGAAAGTCAGGCCCAGAAACATTGTGCCCCCAATTCACCCCAAAGCAATTTGCTCAAACCAAACAATCAGCCTCAAAGGAACATTCAGAAGAATGAAACATTTGCCAGTTAGATACTAAGAAAGCCATGGTAGACTGAAAACAAACAAACAAAAAACAAACCCACAGTGTGTTATAGCTTGAACCCCCTTTGTAAGAAAAGTCAACTCTTTCCCTCAAGTAAAGCATCTGGGGGGACTCGTGTTAGTGGTGCCCTCTGCCCAGGTGAGACACAGTAACCCTGAATCTCTTAATTCTTCTCCCATATTTTCTGAGTTTCATGTAAGGAGCACCAATCTCTTCTGTAATAAGAAATATAAAAATAAAGCAACAAGAGGAACCACCAAGCAACATTATTGCTTAATATTTAGCTTCTTTAAACCAATTCAGGTTTTTCATTTGTTCCTCCCCCCCACTCATGCGCAGCGTAGAGGAGGAACAAACGAATGACAAAGAGTGGGGATTAGAAGGATTACAGCGGAGCCGAAAGATGGGCAAATGTGCTTGCCATTTCATTAAAAACGGCAAAAATGACTCTTAACACACTCAACCTAACACTTGTACAATCAGCAAATAGTCATTTTTAACCAAATAGCTTCTAACATATTATTATAGCGATTAACTTGTTTTTTGGCCAAATTATATTTGGCCACTTCTTCTCGACCAAATTGGTTTTGGCCCAATTACATTTTCCTCGTGGTTTCCTGGTCTGTAAAAAAGCGATAATTGTATGTGGCTCGTAAGAATCAACGAGGGAGACCAACGCCAAGTGCTTAATCCGGACCTGGCACACAGCCGGTGCCCAAGCGGCGCCGTTGCCCTCTACTTGGGGGACCCAGCGCCGGCCTCGCCTGTTACTGTTGGCACGCGAGCACAGACGAAGGTCACCTGCCCCCTTGGCCACGTGGCTCCCAGCTGTTGGATGCTGAGAGGTCCCAGGGCCAGCTTGGGACACGCATGAATTTTGAGGCGACACTATTCCACCCATACAGCTCCTCCCACCAGCCTCTGTGGGTCCCTGGCTGGGCGCACAAGGAGCCACTGCCCTGCATCCTGATGGGGACCCGGCTCACTGCCAGGCGGGGCACTCCTTCAAGGACAGCTCCTGTCGGGTGCATGTGGCAGCTTTACTATCACAGAGCTGAGCCACTTCCGGCACCCGTAAAACATGAGGACTGGGGGAAGCACAGCCGAGACACCAGAGAAGTGGTTTTTTTATGAACAGAAAGAAAAGGCCTCATAAAACCCCATAACGAGTCTCTTCCTCGTCCTTGCGTGTGCTGTGGCTGGGAAAGCAGTCCAGGGGAAGGACGTGTCCCCGTGGACAAGCTCAGGGCGCACGCCTGTGTGTGAGCTGGGTGAGCGCCCTCCCGGCCAGGTGGGTGTCCACACTTGACAGTGTGTGGGGGGTGCTGTAGCCGTGGCAGGTGCCCTGGGGGCTTGGCGCAGACCTGAGCCCTAATTCCTTGAGTGACCTCTCTGGCGGCTGGCCAGGGCAGGCTGCAGGCACCGAGTGGCCGGGAGGAGGGAAGCTTCTCACAGGCGGCCACGGAGCCCAAGGCCGGATGCTACGTGCGGGGCTGGTGAAGTCGTCCCAGCTCCACGCCAGCCTCGATTCCTGAGCAGAAAACCTTGCTTCCCGGGACATGAAGGGACATTTCATATGTTTGGCGAAGTGACATTTTTTGACGGGACTCGTTTCAGCGAATGTGGTGAAATTAAATGGAACTGTTGCCTCCGAGTTGGGTGGCAGCTTGCTGTTTCTGAGATGTTTCCTGTAATTGGGTGTGCTTTCTACCGCGGTCGCCTCTGCTGCTGTGGACCCCAGCGCTGTTGACAAAACATGTTTCACTATTTGTCCATCTGACCTCTGGCCCTGGTGGCAATGCAGTGGCCTGGTGGGTCCCTGTGCTCTGAGGGCTGTGGGCTCAAATGCATCAGGTCGTGCCAGTGGAGGGGCCTCCTGAAGGCCTGAGCTGGGCCCCCACAGCTTGGCCCACAGGCCGTCGACCAAGGAGCTGGGCTTCCAGAATCCTGGGTCTTTCAGCCGAGGGACAGGCAGCCAGATCTCTGGTAGGACGCCAAACCACCCATTTAGGGGGCAGGGGTGGCACTTCCCTGCAGTCCTCATCAAAGACATTGGGGCGTCTCTCTCTGGACTTGGCCCCCTCTTGTCAGCTCTCTCCAGGCCACCACCCACTGCTGGTCGGGATTTTCTGTCCTATCAGGCCCTTGGCTAACGAAGCCCTCTGATCACAGGCCTTGACCTTCTGTTCTGCACACGGAGGCGTGGACTGTCGCAGGAACCCAGAGGGCCTTCAGGGACACGGATGGGCCCCAGGCTGGCAGGCACTCCTGGTAGAGCCCATTAGAGCCGCTCCTGAGAAGGAAAGCCTGCTCGGTGTGGAGATTCCCAGGCCAGGGGCTGCCCGAGGGCTGCCTTGTTTTCTGCTTGTGAAAACGGCCCGTGCAGAGTGAAGCCAACGTGTAAAGTCAGAGACAGGCTGGAGGAGACGGAGGGAGGGTGCCCAAGGCTGTGCCCATGGCGGGCGGGACCCAGGTAGGAGTTCCAAAGGTGAGCGCCTTGGGAGGCCCTGGCAGCCCAGCCTGGCAGGGGGCACGGGCACAGCCGTGACATCACATGGCGTTCGGGACGTGCCAGCTCTCTGGTGGCTGTGACACATGGCCAGTGCCCGTCACACAGCCTGGACTGTGGTGTGCCTCTCAAGTGGGGGAAGCCTGAAGGGTGTGGCTTTGGGGTTCGTTTTAATTGCAATCAAGCCTGCTGACATTAGACCCCTGGAGTGAGGAGGAAGAGAGCTGGAAGGGGTCATCCAGCCTCACTGAGCAAGTCAGGGTCACGGGACCAGGAGAAGACCGGGCGCCGCCCAGGCCCACTGTTGGGTTCTATTTGAGGCTGTCAGCGCCGGCAGATGAGCAGGGGGTGGCCTGGGATGGTGGCAGGGCTGGTGTGGGAAGCCAGGCCTTCTGACCCGGGGCCCCTGCCCCTTCCCAGGAGATGCCAGCCTCTGCCATGACCGACCGCTGATTTTCATGTGTTTATTATAAAGGCCCCCCCGACTGGCGGGGGCCACAGAGGCACGTGGGCGGTGAAGTCCAGCGGCCCCCGCACCCGCCTCTCCCGGCTCAGCTCTGGCGCTGGTGATTGTCTGCACCTGTCGTTGTCTGCTTTATTCTCCTTATTTACTTGCTTCTCAGGAAGGAGCTCAAAGAGACATACTGCGGCAGCCAGGCCTGTCAGCTCCTGGGTGGCACCAGGGGAAGGAAAAGAAAACACCCTTTGATTTGCAAACCGCACAACAGATTTGAGGCTGATGAGAGACGGGCCTGGGTGAGCGTGAGCGAATCCCTCAGGAAGCAGGGAGCGGGCCCAGGGAGAGCCGTCCTCCTGCCCTGACCCCCGCCCGGGCGCATGAGGCCCTCAGGCCCCCTCCAGCCCCTTCCTGGTTAATCTAGTCTGAACTGTAGGCGAAGGATCCTGGATTCAGATCCCATCTGCCCACGCTCAGCGTGACACCCCGTACCCTGGGCGCAGCTCTCACATCCCCTGTGGCTGGTTCCTTGTTATACGAAACCCCGTGGAGGTGTACGTCCAAAAGCTTCGTTTCCGTTTTAGACTATCTCCTTTGACAGGTTCTTTGGCGTGGAATTGCTGGGTCAGCCCTCTTGACCCACATGCGTGGAACCTGAAGTGTCGCTCAGAAGAGGAGCGGCGGGTCCACCTTCCCACCAGTGGCGTGCCCGAGCTCGCCGGCACCCAGGGCAACAATTAATCTGTGCGAATGTGAGAGGCGGAAGGGCATCTCGGTGCTCTTCCAATCTTAATTTGTTTCATTACTTGGGAGGGTAACTGATTTATCTCTGTGCGTGCTAGCATTTGTCCTTCCTGTTCTGTGGAGGGTCTTTTTCTGCATTTTGCTCATTTCTCAGCACGTGGCTGAGCATTTTCTTTATCAATTTGTAGGGGCCTCTCATGTAATGAGACGTTAGTGTTGTGACTGTTGCAAACATTTACCTGCCCTGCGTTTGTCGTGTAGCGTTTGGTCCTGAGTCTGATGTGCAGAAATGTAATTTGTGTTATCAGATCATTCGTGTCGTGTTTCCTTCTTTGCCGGCAAGAAGCCTCCGCGCAGGAGCCGGTAAATCTCCATCCACGTTTCCTTCTGGTTAATTCGAGAATTCAAAGGGAAACTGTGCTGGGAGTAGACACCCAACTGGGAGCCCTTCCTGGCTCCAGTGGCCGGCAGTGGCCCAGGCTCCTCGTGGGACACCCAGGGGCCCCATCGGCAGCTTTCCTGTCCCCGTGTCCCTGTGCCGGAAGCTTCCCTGATCCGCAGGCTATTTCCTGCCCAGGGGCCTTGCCGAGTTCTTCCCTCAGGAAGCGTCCTTGCCCGCCCCCCCAACACACACACACACACTGATCCCCCCACAGACTGTCCCCGTGCCCTGGGCCAGCGCTGCACCTGTCACAGCTGCTATCCTAGAACTTCAGCGGAGCTTTGCGTTTTATGTACTGACATGTCGTGTGCTGGGTTGACTGGCGCCCCTGAGGCAGAGTTTCCATGCCCATCACTGGGCTTAGCGCACAGTAGGTGCTCATAAGGAGCTGAGGCCAAACTAACGCCAGCGAGGGTTTAGAAGCCTTCTCTATACCTGACATAATCGGATTATGTAAGAAATCATTGCTCACTGCTGGATTGGAGCCACAATTCCAAGATTCCCAGCAGACATGCACCTGGACGTTGGGGTCCTTGTCCCCTCCTCACTCTGGGCCCAGGTGATAGAGGAGGAGGGAAGACACTCACACCACTTTCTTTCAGGGTGACCTCACACCCCCTGGAACCATGGCCCCTCTCACTTGGTGCCCAGCGTCTGGAGAGTGGGGAGGGTCTCCCCTTGTCAGTGCCACCCACTCCCACCTGCTTTCAGCGGGACGGCCCGTGGCTGCCGCACACAGATCAACAGTCCCCTGCACCCAGGTTCTCTCTGAACATGTCCACGCTCCAACCTGCCCCAGACCTCCGCCCGGCCCCTTCCTATTGAGGAGCTCACAGCACCCTGCTTGCTTAGGGCCCAGCCAGTACTCTTATGAGTCCCCCGGGGCAGGGCCTGGACATGGAAGGGGGGCTCCTGGCTGCTCCCCTCTGGTCCTCCCCAGAAACCCAATGTGTCTCGTCTCCTGGGTGACCCGGACATTCCAGCTGTTCCTGGCTTCCCTGCTGTCATCACTCTGACCATCCCCACTCCACTGGCCTTCGTATCGGAGCGGCAGTTCCTCTCTGTGTCTCTTCAAACTCCCGTGAGCGAGAGGCCGTTCATTGTTGACTCCTGGATGAGAGCCCTCAGGTCAGGGTTCTTCCCTTGAGCGATTGGCACCAGGGCCACACGTGTCACCCTTCCGGCTTCTCAGGGCATCTGGGGCACAGGGTGTGTGTGGATTCTCCAGGCAGGGGCTGAGGAGGTAGTGGGGCTTGGCCCGCACCCCTTCCTGCAGGCATCACCCCAGCCCACACACAGGCCTGCTGGTAGCGCGAAGCCTCGTGCACACGCTGTGAGCCCCTGGCCCCTCGTCTCCCTGGCCTGGAACTTGCCCTCAGCATTCAAGTCAGCCCTCCTTCTCCAAGATGCAGCAAATCCGAGGTCACCCTCTCCAAGGCGCGGTCCCCCCCTCCAGACTCGCCCACTCACGAGGCACTTGTGCCTCTTCCCATGCCCACTGCCAGACCTTTCCCTCTCATGCCGCTTTCCTGTTGTTCAGCTCCCTACAGCATGAGAACGTGAGGCTGCCTGCCATGACTGGGGGCTCTCAGGGACCCCTGAAATCTGAAAAGAGGGGAAAAGGCTCATTGGAAATGGGATATTTTACCTTCTCGTAGGAGCTCTGAGATGTGCAGACAGCGGCTCGCCGACCCCAGTCTCTCGCCTAAACTTTAGACCCCGGCCTCCGTAGGGTTCAATATCAGGGTGAAAGAACTCTTCACGTGTGTTGTCACACGTTCCTTGGGCTTTTGGGGAAGCCTCTTCGGATGGGAGTTTCCATTTCTTCACCTAGAAATGAGGGGATCAGTCTGGGTGACAAGGTTCCCGAGAGAGACGCCCTCTCCATGGCCCGGGAGAGGTTTCCAGCCTCCGTGAAGCACCCAGGGGCTCTGCCCCCTCAATCCTTGCCCCAGAATTACCTGTAAAAAAACATTAGCCTTCCTAATAAGCAGGAAACCTTCATGCATCCCATATGCCAGAAACACAATTTGGATTAGAATATAAAGTGAAGATAAATGAGTGAGTTTTGTATTACTGTGTTTACCAGACTCATGGCTAAAATTATGGCATGAAAGCTATAAGGTTTCTCTTTGCGTCTGTAGGTGTAAATGTGTATATATTATGGATATGTGATATTTTTCTACCTCCGGATGGTATTACTGAATTAATTCAGAAAATCCCATAGGAGAGCTCAATTTCAATTGACTTAGAGAGACATATAAGCATTTACATATAAATTAAATATTACACATAAATGAATTATTTCTAAAACTCCCAGAAATATAGAAATGAACCCAAATGCTTTTGATGTTTACCTGACTTGGATGAATCTTTGGTAAATAAGATCAGTTTAATTTTTCTGGTTTAATAAAAATTAAATTGTCTTCTGAGTTATCAGCATTAATTTGAGCATACAGTTTTATTCTGCTTGGACGTACTCGTCAAAATAAGGTAACATTATATCTACTCGATGTTTAACATTATAAAAAGTATAAATTCAACCTAAGAACAAAGGTACACGTAAAGATGCCATAAAAACCAATTGCTTGATATCCATTACTTTATGTGTATCGAGCACAGCAGAAAAACAGAACAAAACAAAAACCCAGGTATTAACTTTTTAAGGTTTTGCTCTGTGAGCCTAAGTGCACATTCCATGAAAATAGTTCACGGGGAAGAAACAGACAATGGCCGGCTGTGTTTATCGGTACAACGTGTCTGCCTGAAGTCACGTCTGGGTCATTTCTCAGTGAGAAAAACTGCAGACACTTTCATTGCTGAGCTAAGTTTTAGTTTATATAGTTGTGGTTTATTATTTTTATATGGTATAGAAAGACTAGCTGCGTTTGAGTCTTAATAGCCTGGAAAGCTGTGCTATGAAGTGTGTGCCCATGAAACGAGGTGTTCATGTGACGTGTGAGCCGCCGCAGAGTGCTGGTATGTGAGGGCGGCTCACAACCGCCTCCTTCCTGGTTTTCTGTCTGGGAAAGGTGACGGATGGTTATAATCTGAAAATGTAAATGAAACTTATCACAGTAACAAGGGAACAACTTTGTAAGCAACTTTGTACACAAACTCTGCGTGCAAAGTCGGATGTGGCTTTGATAAGGAAGCGTGTACATGTGAGGGACACGGTTTTGTTGAGGGGAAAGAGAGAAATGTTGTCCTAAAACAGCGGTTCTCAACCTTCCTAATGCCGCGTGACCCCTTAATACAGTTCCTCATGTTGTGGTGACCCCCAACCATAAAATTATTTTCGTTGCTGCTCTATAAATGTAATTTTGCTACTGTTATGAATCATAATGTAAATACCTTTTTGTTTTCCGATGGTCTTAGGCAACCCCTGTGAAAGGGTCGTTTGACCCCCAAAGAGGTCGCGACCCACAGGTTGAGAACCACTGTCCTAAAGTAAGGCGATGGGTCATTCCAGACAGAGGAGAAATGCAGGACGAAACCCGAATGGATACAGAAGGTTGCAGAAGGTTTGCAGAAAAGGAATTTCCATGGCAATGTAATTATTTGCGTATGTACAATAAGAACGCTTCCTCTTTGTAATAGGACATCATTGCAAAAAAAAAAACACCAAAAAACAAAAACCTGGGTGTGTAACCAAGGCTTTAACTGGAATGTCACGTTTGCAGGTGATGACCAAACCATTTGAAAGAACTAAAGATGACTTTATGGAGTCAATGCTTACAAAGCCGTCTTGGAAAGACCTGCCTGGTACCTAGCTTACAGGGTTACCCCACCTTACAGGTGAGTGAGGAAGGTCACGTCTCGGCAGGCCTAGGAATCGAAGGATATTTTGGGGACCTTGAGAAGGTTCCAAATCTACAGGCTCCCCGGCCTCCTGGGCAGCAGGCAGAGTAAGTGACTTTCCCAAGGTCAGGAAGCTGGATGGACTGGCCTGTCCTGCCCTCATCCCTGGAAACTACAAAGAATAACAGCCTCAGAAACAGAAGATGACCTTGAGGAAGTTCTGGGTCCTGCCCCACAGAAGCTGTGTGGAGGCCAAGGTCAGTTCCCTGCCAGGGGTCAGGCAGGGCGCTGTGGGCATGGCCTGGTCTGCCATGGACAGGTATGCAGGGTGTGCACTGCTCAGCTCAAGAAGCACTGGTCACATAGAATACTGTGTGAATTGCACCCCCTAGATTGGAGCAGTGAGGGGCCCACACCATTGACCACACTTGTTCTGCGGCCTCCAGGGCCTGTCAGTCATAAGCCATCAGTGGACGCTGACTGTGCACTCTGCTTTTTCCCGGGAACAAGCTGTGGGAGAGCCACGTGCCGTAAAGCTTGCTCTAAGTGTCTGGCCGGCACGGCTAGAAGACGTTGCTGGATGCAGTTTGTGGTGTAATCCTGTGAGGCCCACGCCGGGCCGGGCCAGGCCAGGCACCTGTGCCCAGGGCTGAGGGCTGCACAGGCCTGCCTCCTTCTGGAAACATCTCAGGCTGCTCTGCTCAAGCAGCTCGTCCTGAGTTGCTTAGCAGGTAAATGCTGAGGCCAGCGACACGTTGGGTTTGTTCATTCTTCCAGGACGTCCTGATAAATGTCACTCTGGAGAAGGCCCAGGCTGGGGGGCTGGGATGAGAGATGTCACTTGCCAGCGTGCCCTTTCATGGGCTTATTCAATCTACAGGCATGGGAGTGGGGCCTGGTGGGTTTTAAAGGACTCCTGCTGTCTTCATTTCCCCCCCAAATGAGGCTCACATCCAGAGCTAAATGATGCAAATAACACACACACTCTCTCTCTCTCCCTCTCTCTCTCTCTCCTTCAGATTAGAGAAAAGGGTTTATAGCTGTGGGTCTGTTTTCACACTGATTGTTCCAAAGCAGGCTGTGTGTGTCCCCTGGATCAGGTGCACACACCTGTATGCACGAGCGTGGACACACACATGCACACGTGGATATTCACCGAGCACAGGTGCATGAACACCTTCCTATTACCAGCGAATGTGAGCACACACATTGCAATCCCTACAGGCAGGCTCGAACATGGGCACAGCACAGAGGCACACGCGAACACGTGGGCAGACAAACGTGCCCCAGACGCCAGTGCATGCGGGCCTCAGGCCAGGTGTGTGCCCCTTTGGAGAGAAACCTATGGCCCGTGCACACACAGGCACGTGCTCACACCACAGACAGAGTGTGTGCTCCGTGTCAAGTCCCCAGTGGTTCAAGTCAGACATTAAAGGCATTAATAAAAGACGCCACCAGAAGTTCAGTTGCAACATTGATTTCTGTGGTTGTCAGAGCTGAGTAGATAAATCCCAAGTGACATTTAATATTGAGTCTGCCCACAAAGGGCCCCCCTGGCAGGAGCAGAGCCAGTAAATGTTTACAGGTTTTAATGCGGAGCGGCCTGCAGTGAGGGGGCAGGTGTCCAGGGCTCTCTCGGGAAGCTTGGAGGGCTCCCGGCCCATTTGCTGAGTCATTTGCAGAAGAAGATGTTGCTTTTTGGACCTGGGACACCGGCCAGAGCCGGCGGAGGACCCTAGAAACCACCCAGGTACAGGTGGTCACTGTCCTTTCTCACAGTCAGCTCAGAGTGGCTTCCACGCGTGACTGGAAAGCGTCCTTCCTCTCCACACCCTCCTGAAGACTGACATCACCCTTTGGCTCTGATCACCAGCTGCTTGGGCTAAATTATGTCCCCCCCCCACCGCCCCCAAATTCATATGTTAGTCCTAACCCCCAGGACTGAGAGTGGGACTGTATTGGAGGTGACTAAGTTTAAATGAGGTCACTGGAGTGGGTCCTGATCCAATGTGACTGGTGTCCTTACAAGAAGAGGAGGTGAGGACACAGTGACAGAGAGAAAACCGTGTGAGGACCAGGGAGGAGACGGCTGTCCACACACCAAGGAGAGAGGCCTCGGGAGGAACCAGCCCTGGGACAACCTGATCTTGGACTCCAGCCTCTAGCACTGGAGACAATCGGTTTCTGTGGTTTAAGCCGCCCCCTCTGTGGTGCAGGACACTCATACATCAAGCAGTCCTCAGCTATAGCACCGACTGACCCCTAACTCAGCCTTACCCTGGCCCCCAAACACTGGGCTGATGCTGGCCATGGCTGAGTCCCCACCCCCAGTCGCATGTGGCCATGCCACAGCATCTTTTAAAGAGATGTAAATAACAAGAAGGAAACCCTGTCCACTTACCATTGCTGGGGTCTTCATTCCTTCGTTCCTGCCTGGCATCACGTCCTTCTGCTCGCAGAGCTTCCCTTAGCAGCTCTTGTAACGCGAGGCATCGGCTGGTGAAGTTTTCACTTCTTATGCTTGAAAAACTCTTTGTTTGACCTTCGTTCCTGGAAGATATTTTTGCTGGGTATAGAACTTTTGGCAGACAGGTTTTTCTCTCCGTGCTTTAAAGGAGCTGGTCTGTGAGTTTCTCGTATGCATTGTTTCCGGTTAGAAATCTACTGCCCTCCTATCTTTGTTCTTTTATACGAAACATGCCTTCTTATTTTTCCAGGTTTTCCCTTTATCACTGGTTTTGAGCAATTGGATTGATGTGTCATGGTGCATGTTCCTTCACGTTTCTTGTGCTCGGGGTTCTTTAAACTTCTTGGATCTGTGGGTTTATAGTTTCCATCAAATTCGGAAAATTTTCAGCCATTACTTTTTAAAATAATTTTTTCTGTTTTCTCTCTCTCTCTCTCCCTCCCTCTCCCTCTCTCCCTCCCTCCCCCATCTCTGTCTCGCTCCTCTCTTTTAAGTACTTTAGATACACGTATTGGGCTGCTATCATTGTCACGTGGCTCACTCATGGTCTGCTAATTGTTTTACTCCCTGTGTTTCACTTTGGATGGTTTCTATTGCTGTGCCTTCAAGGTCACTCACCATTTCTGCTGTCATCAGCCCCATGCAGTGTATTGTTCATCTCAGACATGGCAGTTTTCAGCTCTGGGCGTTTGATTTGGGTGGCACTGTTGCGCCGTCTCTTGTCCAGCCCAGAAAGGGCTGCCTGTGCCCAGCCCAGTGCTGGAGTTGCTGTAGGAAGACACTGAGCTGGGTCAGCGGCTCTGGCTTGGTTCCAGCAGGACCCCTCTGACGGCACGTCCTGAGCAATGTCACGGGCACGGGGAGGGCCTGAGAGCCAGTCAGGGGGCTGTTGCAGGACACCAGGCTTGACAGAGCAGCAGAGATGCTGAGAAACACTCCGATTTTCCCTTTTAGAGTAAAGCTGCAGGACCCCCGGACAGAGGGCAAAGTGGGGTGAGGAGGAAAGGGAGGAGTCGCGCAGGATCTCAGGACGGGCTCGAGTGTCAGGAAGACGGAGGTGGGCAGTCACAGGGTGCCAGCGTCCGAGGACCCAATTCGTCCTGAGGCAATCGGTGTGGGCGCTTGGCTGCTGGTCCTCTGATTACTTTGTGAGGGCACAGACATGGCTGTTAGGATTGGAAATTGAATGGTGATGTAACAGCAAAGGCCTTTTTAGCTGGGCCCGGGGTTGGAGACAGTGGCCCCAGGCTGTGGCCTGAGCTCTCTGAGCCTTCATCCCACCCTGTGCTGGGGGGACAGCACCGTCCCCCACTGAGGGCATGAGACTCAGATTCGGCCATGCATGAGAACCGAGGTGCTCTTCGCAAACGCGTTTCTGGTTGTTCATGAGCAGGTTCAATGTAAGAGTGGCAAGGTCCCCAGGCAGCACATGGCTGGTGGCCACTGTGGGGTGGAGACAGTGTTCTCAGATCATCTGGTGGCCCCAGAGCCCCGGCTCTCCCAGCAGCTGCCCCCTGGAGCTCAGGTGACTGTGGCACGAAGCGCTCTCATGGGCGGCTTCCTCACAGCAGCCCCAGGCTCTGCCCTGTCGACACCCCAGGACTGCCTCACCCGTTTCCATCTTGTTCCCACAAACCTGAGCCCGGCTGCCTTGCCTGGCCTCTTCGGGCCCTGCTTTCCTCGGTGACGCACACGGCTCTCCCCCTCCATCCTCAGCTTGCAGGCCTGCTGCCTCTCCCTTGTTCTGGTCCTTGTCTTGGTAAAGCCCCGGCCCAGGCTCAGGACCTCCCAGCCCTGCTTGTCTGCAAGTCCCCTGAAAAGTTCCAGTACATTTTATCTTCCGGGCTCTCTCTCTCACCAATAATCATAATCATAAATAACAGGAGCCACCAGCCGTGTGCCAGGAGCTGCCCTCAGCACTGTGTGATGTTTCCCCCAGTCTTCAGGACAAGAGCTATGATGGCTCCTCTGCCGGCGATGAGGCAGCCAAGACACAGCGGGTCACGCGTGAAAGGTGGGCAGTGGGAGGGAGTGGCCACGTCTGCATTGGGAGCCCCACACGCTCGTGGCGTCTGGCTCGGGGCAAGGCTTTGTTGTGTGTGAGGAGGGCCACCGCGCCACCTGCCAGTCGGAGCAGACGGTGCCTGCCTGAGACAGACGGCCGTGCCGGCGAGTTGGCACAGGTTTCCGGGAGCCTGACGGGTGGCTGAGGGCTTCGGCCTTGCTCCTGCCGTCTCTCCGGGCAGACAGCAGTGTGGCCACTGTGCCTCCGTTCCTGTCACTCGTTGGCGCTCGATCTGACCCCCAGCGCCACCTCCCTTCACTGGGCCACGGCCCAGCGGCTTCTTGAGACAGAGCGGCGAGGGAATAATTGTCCTGTCAAGCGCCAGGCCGCTGACAGCCGACAGGAGTCACACCCAGAGGCCTTTCTCCAACACTGTGCCTCATCTCCTCACAGTGACCCGACCGGCAAGGATGGCAGAGCTGGCAGCCCAGGACCTACTGCCAACTGCAGGCGGCAGTGGCAGGCTCCTCGCAGAAGCCCAGCCCGGAGACAGCGGGGGGAGTGCCACCTGTGTCCTCTGTGCTCTGTAGGGACCCTTCGCCCCTGGCAGCAGGTCCCCCTGCCCTCCCACCAGGGATGCGGCCCTCTCTGCAGTATCTCTGGGGGAGGCTCCGAGCTCATTTTCCTGTGCGGGAGGCTGGGGGAGCCTGGAGGTGATGGATAACGACCGAGAGCCTGGGGTTCTGGCGACGGCTTTCCTGCTGATGCCGGATGCTTAAGCTTCTGCCGCAGCCGGGCTGCAGGCAGGAGTGAGGCGTGGGGGGTGCGGCTGGGGGAGAGGCAGGGATGGAGGCTGCTAGGACCAGCCTGGACCAGGGCTGGGGGCTTTCAGCACGGAAGGTTCGGGGGTGGCGGGAAGCATGCCGCCTTGTGTGACAGAGGAGGGGTCGGAATCTTGGTGTGGTTCAGGCCTCGTCAATATCCAAGTGGGCGGTCAGGTGGGGCAGTGGCACGCTTCCTCAGGGGCAGGCGACAGCATCTTGGTCTCAGGTGAGCAGAAACGGCCTGGTCCCTGCCCGTTTCTCGGTCTCACCCTCACCTCACCCCGAGCCCCTCCTGCCCTTGAAGCCACCTTCTCTCCAGGGAATGTCTTCCCTGCAGGGGCTGCCTTTCCCCCCTCACCCCGCAGGCTCAGCTCTCAAGGGGCTTCCTCCCGGACTGCTCGTCCCCAGGAGTCTCCGCTCTGAGTCCTCCCTCCTACCCTGTCCTGTCTTCAGAGCACAGCCCCCGGTTGAGAGGACTTATTCGGAGTCCTCCCCCCGGAGCCTGAGGACCGTGAAAGCTGGACCAGTCTCACCTTGGCACTTGCACCTGACTTCTGCAGCTGCCCCCCCCACGGCAGACTGCCCGTACCAGCCCCCTTCTCATCTCCAGAGTCAGGAACATCCTCTCCTTTAGACCCACCTGGTCCCACCTCCCTGATGGGTGCAGAGCCCAGTCGTGGAGGGAGGTCGGCGTCAGAGGGCAGGGGAACAGACGCCTGCAGACGCCGGGGAGGGAACCGGATGTGTGCAGAGGTGGGGCAAGGCTCAGTGGCGTCACCTGGGCATGTTAGATCTGGGCTTAGGGCTGTGGGTCAGGCCAGACCTGTCGCTGTGGGCCTGGCCCCCGTCTGGGCTGGCCCTGCAGGGGTATAGCACAGGGGCAGGCTCAGGGACGGAAGTGACAGGGAGACTCAGACGTTTACAGCCAGGGAACCTGGGTGAACGGGGCCTTGTCCATGGAGATCGGCAACCCAGGCGGAAAGGTGGGTCCCCAGCGGGGAGGAGCTCAGCGCTGGGCACCGGGGCTGAGATGCTGATGGCCCCTGACGGCAAGATGTGGGAGGAAGGTGGTTCTAGTGACTAAATGAGAGCATGAATGACGGACATGTGTGTTCTGTACCCAGACGTGGCTCCCACCACCTCCCCGCCCCTCCTGGGCCTCCCAGGTCTGGTGCTCACCTGGGGGGCATGCAGGGGTGCCCACCGCAGGAGGGGGACTTACAGAGAACCGTCTTTGAAGTTTGTCTACCACAAAGTCCCCTGGAAACAGAGCCTGAGACAGAAGTTCGCAGGAGAGTAGCTTATGTGGACAAGAATTCCCAAACGCGCAGGCACCAGAGGTCTGAGAGACGGGGCAGGGGGAGGGGAGGGACAGCTCACACAGGGACAAATGGCCTCGGGCATCCTGGCTGTCCGCCAGCCCCCTGGGGCAGAAAGGGTGAGATGGAGAATTTGAGGGTGGGGTGTGCTGCCGGGAGGCACCTGTGTCCTGCTGGAGGAAACAGGGGTGTTGGGGGGCTAGGTGGGGCCCTTCTAGGTGGTTCCAGGACCTGGTCCTGCCCAGCCCAACGCCAGCCCAGGGCAACCAGGCTCCCACCTGCTCCCCAAGCTGGACCAGGTGCCCAGACCGGGGGAGGGGCCAGTGAGCCAAGCTGCCATCTGCACATCTTCCCGTCACAGGGCTCAGAGCACGTTGTCCTGAGAGCACTTGCTCCCTGAGTGCCCCAGAGTGCACTGTGGTTACAGGGTGGGTGCTGTGGTAAATGCCCACCTAAGGGGCGCCTGTGATTGTAATGAATGCGATGCCCCTCAGATGTGCATGTTAGTACTTTGGAAACACCCACTCGGGCGTCATGAAGCTCCCGGTGTGCTGAAAGCAGCCGTTGCCCGGGCACTGGGGAACTGGGCCGGGCCACGCTCACTCTGTGATGGGGGCAGGAGGCTTCAGCCAGCACGGCCCGAAGTCCCTGTCTGTGCCCCCCGGTCCCAGGCGGGGTCTCACCTGTCTCTGCCGGTTTAGGGCACAAGCTGGGATGTTGGCGTCAGCCCAGGTTGTAGGCACCACGGGGCCCCGCTGTGAACAGAGAGAAGGGCCTCGCCTGGGCCACGGTCACCGAGCCGAGTTGGCCTCGT
This sequence comes from Hipposideros armiger, assembly GCF_001890085.2. NCBI lineage: Eukaryota > Metazoa > Chordata > Mammalia > Chiroptera > Hipposideridae > Hipposideros > Hipposideros armiger. Next base: position 889,633 of record NW_017731630.1, read on the forward strand.
CAACACCAGGCCTGGGCTGCTGCCCTCTGGGGTGGCCAGACAGACCTGCAGGAAGACAGACGGATGCCTGGGATGAGCGGGACGGGCACCGGGCTCAGAGCTCGCTTCCCCATCACCAGCTCCAGCCGGCCCTGGCTGGAGAGACGAGAGGCTGGGCGAGCATATGCCTGCCACAGCGTGCGGCAGCTGTCAGCCGTCCGGAGAGCTGGCACAGCCAGCCCCGGGGCGCAGCAGCCTCAGCCGGTGCCGCTCATGTCTTGGAGATCGGAGACACGCTCCCTGCCACAGGGCCTCCGGTGGAGGGGACGGCACTGCAAGGGCATAGCTCCCTCTGCACACTGGATAGGGGACACGGCGCGCGCTGGCCGCAGCCAGGAGGGGCACTTTCCCCACTCGGGGTGGGGGGAACATGAGTGGCCCCGAGGGCCGGGCAGGGCCGGAGATGGCCAGGGGAGAGGCAGGGTGTGCGGGCAGCCCATCAGGAGCCAGCTCCAGCCTCCTCACCGGCCCTCCAGGGCACCATCACACCCGCTACCGCCTCTTGAACCCACGGTCCCGTGATGGAGGGTGGATTCTATCTGCCACTTTTCAGAAGACCCATCTGAGGCTCAGAGGGTTCTGCCCAGGATCGCACAGCAAGCGACTTAGCGCCCAGACTAGAAGCACAGCCTCCTGACCCTGAGCCGCATCCGCCCTGAAGTGGGGAGGAGCCCGGCTGTCTCTGGTCCAACCCCTAAAGCACAGAGCTGCCCTGTGTCCCCCTGGTGACCTGGCTTAGATGCCAGCCTTACCGCTTGCTCTGTGCCCAGCCCTCGCCCTTGCTGGCCGCCACCCCCACCCCCAGCAGCCGTGCTCATTTGCAGTTGGTTAACGGAAGGCTTCAAACATCACTGGATTTACAGGCCCCTGTGGGACCAGCCTCTGGGGTAACGATGGTCTGTGTGTGAACACTGCCTCTGCCTGGATCCTCTCCTGCTGGGCGCTTTCCCTGGCACCCCGGGACGGAGCACGTGCAGGGTCTGGGTGGGCAGAGTGGAAGCTGGCACAGGAAGGCAGGGGCTGCTCCTGCCTGCTGGGAGGGTGCACCAAGGGCCTGGGGAGGCGAGTCCTGCAGGAGCCTGGGAAGGCTGTGCCCCCAGGCCAGCACCCCAGCCCCAGGCCTCCGTGCCCGCTCTGTAAGTGGGGAGGACAGTGACAGCACCAACAGCAGAATAATGCCACTTCAGAAAGGTGATGCAAGAACCCAGGAAGATCAGACACCAGCCCTTGGGGCAGCCACAGGCACCGCGGGGCGTTTGTTATAAGAACTCAGAGCGGGAATGGAGGGAGGGAAAGTCCTAGTGTCAGGGATGCTCAGAAGATGTCAGGGGGGAAATTAGGCTAGAGAGGGTGGCCTGTGGCAGGCAGGGCTGTGGGGACGGCGCGAAGGTCATGGGTGAAGTTAAAGGGGCCTGGGGTGGACAAGGTGGACTGCATGGGGGCCCGTGCATAAGGAGACATTTGGGGTGACTTGGATTTTGAGTTCGGTGCCACTGGTTAAAGCAAGGAAGGAGTTGGGAGGAGGTATGGGTTTGCAGGGAGCGATAATGAACTCAGCTTTGGAGCCAGCTGGGGTGGGAGCAATTAATCTACGGGGAGAGAGAGGGTGCGTGCTTTGCTGGCTCAGTACCTGCGATGCTTCCTTTGAACATTGCTTTAATCGGCTTAGGGATTCATGCAAATCCGGGTGTGCAGGGCCCTGATTGGGCTGTGGGGGAATTGTGGGGGCCACCAGTCCTCGTTTTCTCCACAGCACCCTGGCTCTGAGCTCCTGCTCCCTGATGAAAGCCTCCATCCAAGATGGGGGTTTTAAACATTGTTAAGTCCAGCACCAAAGGGAATTTCCATAGGAAAAAGCGCACAGGTGCAGAGGCCAGGCCACACTGGACCAGAGCACGATGTAGAAGGTTGTTCTCAGAACAAGGAACGGGGACTCAGAACAATGACACGGAGGTGGAGCCCTGACCCAGGGCTGAGGCTGGGCCCTGATCCCACAAACATACTGAGCTCTGACTAGGGCTACATGCTGAGCCCACGTCCCAGAACCCCTGCCACAGAGCCCTGACCCTGGTAACTGGATGGGCTGTGGGCTGCGTCACAGACTGAGAGATGACTGGCTAAGAGCCGGGCTTTCACTTTCCCATTATTGAGTCTCGTAATGGCTCCAGGCTGAGCTCGGACCCCAGTCATACGCTGAGCCCTGACCCTGGTTGCATGTTGAACCTTGACCCTGGTCACACTCTGAGCCCTGACCCTGGTAATATGCTGAGTCCTGATCCTCCAAAACAACAACTTTGTCATGGATGCCACAGTGCCCTCCTGCCCTAGACATTCTGTGGTCTGCTGGTTTTGTGTCAGGGACTACTTAGGAGCAGTATTTCTCACCACCGCTTAAATGGATGCGTCTGAGTGTCCCCAGTCATTGCATTCGCTATACTTTACTGCTGTTGAGTTGCCAGAGGGCAGGCCCCACGTCCATCTTGCTCGAAGGACATCCCAAGGGGCGGGCACAGGGCACCTGTTCAATACACATTTGTGGAATGAATGAATGAGCGAATGAACTGATCAAATCCAAACCATGGTTCTTTTGGTAAAGAGGAAGTTTCGTCAGATGGCAGAGGAAGTGGATACAGTTTTTGAGCATCCAGGAGATAAAGATGGGACCAGAGCATGGGAGGTACGTGTGGGGCAGTTATGCCACGAGCCAATCCACTGTCAGTGACGTTAGATCCGGGGTGTGTGTGTGTGTGTGTGTGTGTGTGTGTGTGTGTGTGAGAGAGACGGCTCTTGGAGACTCACAGTCAGGCCCAGGGCCCTGGCCACCAGTGCACACACACCTTCGCGCACACACGCTGAATGTCAGCAATTGGCACCTGGTATATTGGTATCAGGATCGCATTTAAAAGCTTGTTATTTTGATTAGTAGAGAGCTGAGCTTCTTGTCACGTATTTCTGGGTCATGATATATTTGAAAGAGGCCAGTGAGGTCGGACTGCCGTGGGGTCCTGGGCTTGAGGAGAGAGACATGGGCTCTGGAAGGGAGACGCAGGTGGGGCCGTCGGGGTACAGGAGTGTGAAGGGACCTGGGGGCGCAGACAGCACTACAGCGTCTGCCACGTGCCGTCTACTTCCCAGCTCCCCTCCCAGCCCCACCACGTCTTGACCGTGACCCTCGGTGCCTACAAGTCTCTGCGCCCCAGTGAACTCCGGACCACTTAGAAGCTGCACCTGAGTTCTTGTCTCACCGGGCTGATGGGACGGGCAGAACCTGCATAGGCCCGATGCAAACGGCGGGCTCCAAAGGCGCTCGTTATCGCCGGGGCTGTATTGCTGTCGGTTTAGAGAATGGATGGGGCAGGGCTTACACGGTGCCCAGCACATAGTAGGGGCTCAATAACCCCCAGTGTCCTCTTTCTCCCCTTTCACCTCACTCCTCAATTTTGTTAGCGTGGTGGAAAGAATTGGATCAGCTCCTGCAACATCCTCTGACTGATTCCGGCCACTCAGGCAATTGCTCCCTCATTAACCCAGATCATCACACTCTTTAATCAACCATCAAGAATAGTGACACTCCAGGCGCTCAGCAGGGAGCCCGGCTACAAACTGACAGTGACCCAGCGCTTGCCAAAAGCCCACTCGAGACATTTGGCATTTAAGGGATGGACGGTCTGAGACACGCCGACTGCCCATTCACCCAGGCTGTTCTGCTGCTTTCCGTGTTCCTATTAGCCCCGAGGTGAGATCCTGAAAGCCTCCTGCTTCCTGTACCGAGTCCAAATCACTGGCGTGTGTGTGTGTGTGTGTGTGTGTGTGTGTGTGTGTGTGTGTGTGTGTGACAGACGGGGGAGGGGGAGAGAGAGAGAGAGAGAGACAGAGAGGATGTTTTAGCTCCTTTAAATAACTAAAAGCTTGTCATGAAGGAAAGGACACAGCTTCCAGAGGCCAAGGACCTCCCTGGGGTAGGCTCTGTCACCCAATGACGTGTGACCTAGTGTCCTCGCCACGTCTGTGCTCGGTGCCCCTTCCTGTGAAAGGGCTCCACGACTCACCTACAGGGTGTTGCCAGGGCCAGGGCGTGGGCAGGTGTTTGTCAGTGTTTGCTCTCGTCTTTCTCCTTCTTCCTTTCTCTTTACAGCTTCACTAATTCTTAATTACATGTCACCTATGATCCACGCTCACTGCAAACAACTCAGAGTTTCCGGATATAGTTGAGGCCCCCTGGCCTCGCTCTGCCTGCCGTCTGCCCCGATCACGTCTGTGCGGTGGGGCGTGTGCGGGCGTGTGCGAGCCTGTGTCCTCCGAGTGTTCACACCGTGTGCACCACCGTGCAGACCCGCAAGCTACTCCCCGCGGAGCCCATCCCTCTCTGTTGGAGCCGCTGCGGACGGCCTGGACTGGACGGGTGGTGGCCCGTTAGCCGTCGGCCCAACGTGGGCATCTGGGTTGTTGCTGGTTCTGTGGTTACAGCCGTGCTGCACAGACCACTCCGCGTGTGCTTCTCCATGGCTGACACTGAGCAGGGTCGCCAAGTCATGGGAAGCATGCTATCAGGGTAGCTGCCACTGTCAAACTGCCCTCCAAAGTTCCTGTTGTCATTTATTCTCCACCCCACGCGAGGGCTGAGGCCATGTCCATCAAAGGCATCCTTCCACCCCACGTACTCACATGGCATCCAGCACATATTAACTGAATGAGAGAAGGAAAGACCAAATGGTTGGATGAAGGGTTTCCTTTTCCTTTTAACAGCAATGTGGTCCACGCCCACTTCCCGTGCTGGGGATGAAACACGCACATAAGTGCAAAATGTGTCGTCGCATACGTGTCCGAGCTGCCTGCCAGGATGGAGGACCTCAGTGAGGATTTGGGTCTGCACACAAAAGTTTTTCTTGTATTGGATTGTTGGAAAAGTCATGACGTATTTTTTCCATGTTTTTCGTCGTAAAAATGTGTCATGACATTTCCGACAACCCAATATTTCAATGTAAAATAAATAAGGCACTTAGCGAACACAGTTACGAAGCCCCTTACCTCTCAGTCAATGTTTTAAAACGTAACAGGGGCTGTGTTCTGTCCCCAGACCCAGGACGTTAGACACGGTGCTATCGATGAGGCCGCAGGGTCAGGTCGAACCCGCAGCACACGGTGTGCTTGCGTTATATCACCGAGCCCCTCCCGACATGCCTCCTTTCCAGGGCTGTGATTTAAGGTTATGTGCCCAGCTTTTATGGGGGGACATACTAAGAAAGATCCATTTGAGAGATGTCCTCCTATCTTTTGCAAAACGGTAATCTAAAGCATCGTCCTGCTGCTGGACAGGGTTCAACATAAATTGCTCCTGATCATTTTGTTCTCCCAGCCGCACCTAGAGGACCCGCTGAGGTGAAGCGCACAGACCCAGGCCCAACCGGAGCTGCTGTGGACCCTGGACGGGTCCATTTGCGGGAGGGGGAGGAGAAGGGAGAGGGGAAGGGGTGGGCTGGCTGCGGGGTCTCAGCCTCAGGAGAGAGATCGGTGTGGAGGGGACAGCTCAGGCCAATGACGCCCAGAAGCTCCTTAAGGAAGGGTCAAGGCCACATGCAGTTGTTTGAACATCACTTATCGTTGCTTTGGGGGGGACCCTTTTGGAGGCGATTTATTCCCCAGTCATTTATGAGAATCTAATAACTTCGAGGGCGAATGAGGCCTGAGGCACTGATGTGGACCAGGCTCCAGTGTCTTGTCATTTCTGAGCGTCTGGGGGCAGTGGGCAGTCATGGGCGGCACTCAGCCCCGTGCCGGGGTCATCGCCAGCCTTGGTTTCTCACCCAAGGCCTTGCCTGCTCTGGTGTCTGGGCCACTCGGGGCAGACGCGGGCTCACCAGGCAGTGCCCGAGGAGGAAAGGCTGCCGTCAGAGGGCCTCAGGAGCCTAAATGTGGGCTGATTGGGAAAAAGGGTCTTTGAAGATGGAATTAGGTTAAGGCTCTTAACGTGAGGCTGTCATTCTGGGTTACTCATGGGGGGGGTCCTAAATCCAATTACAATTGTCCTTAGAAGGGACAGAGGAGAAGAGAGACCCTGTGAAGATGGGGACAGAAGAAGTGGCCCTAAGACCAGGGATACCTGGAGCCCCAGGAGCCGGAAGAGGCAGGAGGGACCCTCCCCTAAAGCCCCCCGAGGAGCAGAGCCCTGCCCACACCTGGTTTCAGACTTCCGGACTCCGGGACTGTGAGAGGCATATACTTGTGTTGTTTTGAGCCCCCGGCTGGTGGTAACGTGTCCTGGCAGTCACAGGCCACTAGTGCGGCGGGCAGACTGGCCCGCTCTTGCTGCAGAGTCCGCATGGAGGGGTTTACGGAGAGGCCGGCCATTGTGCCGGGAAGGACTCAGAGCAAACCTGCAGAACAAATGAGCTGGTGCGGGCACCGGCGTGGCGGTGAGGCGGGCAGGGACAAGCTCACGTGGCCCGGTCATGCATGCGCCGAGGCCGTGGGAGGAGCTGGGGGACAGCCAGCCAGGCTGAGGCCTTGGGTGGCCTTGGGAGCCACGGGGCGTTCAGCAGCAGAGGTCAGCCTCTCAGGCGTTGTCATTGTAATGGCTTTCTGCTGTTGAGTCAGGAACTTGGCCAAATGGTCTCATTTATTCCTCATTCTGTGACTGATGCCTGTTATTATCCCCAATTTGCTGCTTAGAAAATAGGCTCAGAGAGGTTAATTTGCTTGCTCAGATCACACAGCTGATGAGTGCTGGAGCCAAGGCTCGAAGTGAAGTTGTGGTTCTCCCAGGGGCTGTGTGTGTGGCTTCTAGCTGCTGTCGCCACCTTCGGAGGGTGGGCACGCCGGGCCGTGAGGGCCGCACAGGGCTCTCCCTGCAGCTTCCGCGTGGCACAGGCGAGAGACGGGACACACGCAGACGACCGTTGGCTTCGCTGCTCATGGAGCCTCTGGGAAGAGCAGCTCCGTCTTACATGCTACCATCCCCCTGAAGCGCTGGTCTGCTGTGGTGCCGGAGCAGGTCAGCCGGTCCCAGGGGGGATAGAAAACAAGAACATCTGATGTCTCTAAAGAGAGCAAATCCTCCGGCGGCCCCTGGGGAAGAAGCCAGGGGAAGAAAGAGGTGGGAGTTTGCAGCAGGAGGGGCCTCGCAGGGAACAGAAGCGCCCCCAGACGCAGCGAGCAGGAATCCAGCATTCTGTTTCTGATTGACTGACCGACGGTCTCTGTAGCTTTATTAACTGGGAATAAAACCTGAGAATTTATCTAAATCACCAGGAGCTCATGGGAGCTCATGTGGAAAATATTCATGAAGCCCGAATTGTGTGTGCTGATTGCAGTGTGTCACGGATGCTGAGTGTAGTGGGCTCTCCTGCGATGCTTTCCTGACGGCGAGCTCATTGCCGGTCGTCGTAGCCTGTGTCGCTAGTACATGCTCCGTTCTGATCTCTGTAACGTCCACCCTTTTGTCCTGGCTCTTCCGGAGAGGGACCGGCCTCCGTCTCTCCCCCTTATGAAGCCCGAGTGCACTTGAGGTCCCTGTGGTGGCCATTTGATGTCACATGCTGTGACAGCACGGTGTATTCTAGTGCACAACGACACGAGAGGTCATTAGCAAACGTGACAAAGTGGTCCCAGCCACCCTCACCCCCGGCCAGTAACGTCTGCCTCGAGATGGAGCTCCCGCGCCTGTCTCCCGCCAGCCTCTCCTTATCCGCCAGGTGTGCTTCACAGACCCTTGGATCCTGGTCTGTGCCTCCGAACACCCAGTTTGTCCTTGTCCCCCAAGCTGTGGTCCCGGATCTCTGCCCTGGGGTCAGAGCAGCCTGGGCAGCTTTGGGTCAGCTGTGCTTTCTAGACTCAGATGGGAAGGGACAGACACATCCTCTGGGGACCGGTGGGAGGTGGTCCCGGGAGGGGGTCGTGATGAGGACCCAAGGAGCAGAGCAGGAGAGCACGCTCTGTCGGGGGAAGGGGTACCTGGACCTGTTGGTGAGTTGAGGCTACCACCCAGAAAATTAGGTTGGAAGCCAGAGGAAGCTGTGAGTTTTGTGTAATTTCCCACTCAGCGGGGTGATGCATGCCCAGGGAATTTGGCATGATGCACGGGCCCCATGGGTGCTGTTGAGAACGGCGGCGCGCACGGGAGCCAGGGGCCTGGGCCAGCCTTGCTGAGCGGATTGCAGGCCTTTCCAGTTGGGCTGCCGCCATGTCGACCTGGCCCAGGCTACTCACAGATGGTTTCCACCAATAGCGAAGACGGCAGGGTACAGGCAGGCGCCATAGAGTGGGGGGTGGCCCCCCAACAGCTACTGTGCACTCACTGACACTCGAGCTCACATGGCACCAGTAGCGGCCAACAGGACACGTGGGTCCACTCTGCTCTCACTGCGCCTTCTATACTGTGTTGAAACGTCTGGTGGCTCTTCTGACTCTGCCATCAGACTGTGAACTCACTCAAGCCCATCACCTCCCACGTGCCACCTGCTGTGGAATTCCTCGTCCCCCTCTCCTCTGTCAATGCCACCAGAACGCTGGCACATAGTGAGTCTTCATTAGATGTTGTTGACCTGAGTTATGCTCAGGATGGGGGTGGTGTACCGGGTTGAATAGTGTCCCCCAAATTTATGTCCACCCGGAAGTTCCAAATGTGACTTTACTTGGAAGATTTTTGCCCATGCCATTAGCTAAGATGAGGGCAAACTGAAGTGGGCCCTTAATCCATGGTTGGTGGCATCCTGTGAAGGGGAGGGACACAGAGATGCACCGAGGGAAGGGGACCATGTGAAGACGGGGGCAGAACTTGGACGAACGCAGCGACAAACCAAGGAATGCCAAGGATGACTGGCAGCCACCAGGGGCTGGAGGACAGGCGAGGAACAGATTCTCCGTCAGAGCCTCCAGAAGGAACCAATCCTGCCAACCTGTCCACTTCAGACTCCTGGCCTCCGGAACCATGATGAAATAAATTTCTGTTGTTTCTGATTGCTTAATCTGAACCAGATGATTTTATGAGTTAACTAATTTAATCCTTAGGCCTCCCCGCCCCCACATTACCGTGGTCCCTAATTTACAGTTGAGAAAGCTTAACGCAAGATGCCCAACAGCTGTTTCCAGCGTCACATACTTAGTAAGCGTCTAAGGTGGGATTGAAACCCAGTAGAGCCCTGTTGCTCATTAGTCCCTGAGTGAGAAACCACCCCGAGGGCTCATCCAGGAGACCGCCCTCTTCCGCCCGCCCTGACGCTTCCTTCGCTCCAGGGGAGGCCGCCCACCTCACCGCGCCCTCCAAGAGGTAAAGCGAGAAAGAAGGCTTGCAGCCCCAGGAGCCACACGGGCAGTGCTGCCCCACGTGCGGGGAAGACAACGATCTCCAATCTGGCAGCCGGGGCTTTTGGAGCGGCACGGTTTTCACACTGGCTTCCCTCACCCAGCTCAGGGTCTTTGTGTGAGCAACACATTCTCTTGATTCCATTCTGTTTCATACAAAGAGAAAGCATCATAAAAAGGACCAAAGCCACAACGATTCGTCTCCAACTCATTTCAGAGTTTCAATTATCTAAATTATTGCTTTGCCCTGGCACAAAAGGAAGAAGCTCTATTTTTAAAGTCGCTGAGAGATAAGTGCCGGGTTGCCTCCCCCATCAACAATGCATAATAATTTTGATCAGGCGCTCATCACGTTTCAGTAGCGGCAACAATGGCACCGACCGGGGTCCCCGGCGATTTTATTTTTAGTCTGAAAATCACAAAGGAGGAGATTTCATACAGCGGCCTGGGCTTCTGAATGTCTCTTCTGCAAGACCAGCCACAAACGGCGTCTGGCCCCTTGAACTGGGAGGGGCCAAGTGGGTGGGCCGTCTGGCTGGAGCAGGACACGCGTCTACCTGTCCTTGAGTTCTTCAAGCCCCTGCTTGCTCCTGAGTCCCGCAGGGAAAGGAATGCTCATGAGAGGTGGCCTCTGTCACCAGGGGCAGCCGTTTCTAGCTGAAATGATAAAACATGTCCTCAATGGGCAAGGACCCTGCAGGAGAGAGAACTCTGGGGCGCTTCAGGTGAGAAAGGTTATCAGGGGTGGCTGCATGGAGAGGCAGCAATTAGCCTGAGCCTGGGGAAACAACCCAGGATTGATGGCCGGAGGTGGGAGTGGCAAGGGGAGAGAGGGCGGTGCAGGTGGGCATAACAGCAAAAGCAAGGGCCTGGAGGCCTGAAGACGCAGGAGCACAGGTGGGCGGGGAGCCTGGCACAGGAGGGAGACGGGAGAAGGGGCAGGACAGAGAGTGGGGAGGTTGGAGGGAAGAGGCGGGAAGTTTCCAAGTCTGGGTCTTCCTCCTCCCCCCCCCCCCCAGCTCCTGATTTGCTCTCCCCTAAAAGGCCCACAGCCCCCTCCCTTCTCCCTATGAAGACGGCACTTAATCCTAATTCTAAAGCCACCTCCTCGAGAGTTGCTCATCTCCCCTCGCTGTCACCATGCGCACAAGAGGTAGACCTGCTAATAAACGTCTGTCTCTTCTTCTCCTGGTATGTGTTGTATTGGGGGTGGGGGGGTCTCAGCTAAGAACTCAGAAGAGTAAAGGGAGAATTATTTTTCCTCCCCTACGACAGTCAATATGATCTATGGGTAGTTAGTATGGACCATGGATGGTCAATATGGACCATGGCTTATCAATATGGACTGTGCCTGGTCAATGTGGACTCTGCAAGGTCAATATGGACTGTGCGTGGTCAGTAGGGCGCATGTATTATCAATATGAACTATGAATGGTCAGCATGGACTACAGACAGACAATGTAAGGAGGGAAGTCGCAGGGGCCACTGTCTTCACGCCCCTGGAAGCCTCTCCTGCCAGAGGAGAGAGATGTGCCTTATGCCTCTCAGGGTGACTCCAGCACCAGAGGGTGGGACCCCTGCTGGGCAGGTGTGGTCACAAATGTGGGAGAGCTTTTAGCACAAGAGCCATCTGGAGTCATGGGGGCAGCCCCGAAGGGAGTGAGCCCCCCATTCCTGGAGGTGTTCAAGCAGAAGCTATGTAAGCACAAGGTTGCCCAAGACATTCCTGAACAGAAAAGAAATGGACTAAAATCTACTCCAACTTCCACCATCTCTTCCGATTGAAAGTGTCTTAAATGCTGGGATGAAAGCAGTGTTTAGGCTTCTTTGCAGGATCCTGTCCCCTTGTCCATCCCTCCTGGCGCCTTCAGAGCTCTGTCCCTAGTTCCTCCCCTTCTCCCCTCCTCCTTGATTCTCTCTCTGCTCATCACTTTGCATCTTCTTATCCATGGACTCAATAATCCTTTTTTTTTTAATTTAAAATTTTTTTTTAATTTATTTTATTTTATTTATTTATTTTTTTTATGTGGGGGAGGAACAAACTTCCCTCTACCCTGAAGCTTCCTCTGGCTGCTTTAATAACCAAATAGACATGAGACAAATTAGCAAGCGAAAACAAGCAGATTTCATACACACATATGGGAACCCCACCTGCAGGAGAGGCAGGGAGATAGAAAGGGAACGTGGGCACACAGACATGCTGAGCTAGGGGTGAAGTAAGGCCCCTTGGGGGCTTGAAAGGGTCACTGCAGGGTGGTGACAAGAGCAGATGTTTCATGACTGTCTTGAACCAAGTCAGACAGACAGATGTTGACAGAGACCAAAGGAGAAGGTCAGACAGGGATGGAAATAGACGGAGAATGTGGGGTGTGGGGTGCTGAGCTGCTGCCAGCCCAGGGCTGCTGACTGTGCGTGGCCTATGGGCTTGGGGTCTCTTGGGGCATCCTCGGCTGACTGCACTGTTTTCCCAGGTCTTCCACATATGCCTTTAGATCCCCCAGGGCTGAAGTTCCCACACCAGGCAGCACTCTGGACCTGAGAGTGGCTCCAACCCCGGATGAGACCCCTTCTGCCAGGGCAAAGCTGAGGCACTCTACCCCAACCTTCCAGACAGGTCCACTTACCACAGCTGTGCAGGGGTGTGGCTGGCTGCCCGAGCAGCCTGGTGTTGAGCTCCCCCTGCAAATGCTGCACCTGGAGTGGAGTCCCCAAGGCCACTTCGGCCCCAGCGCCCAGGACAGAGCCTGGGATCCCACCACAGCCTGCCTCCCCAGCTGTCCCCGGGGGCCGCAGCCTGGCCCCTGCAGGCCTCCCTGGGGTCTTTCCACACCCAAGCTTTCAGCTCTCAGACCTGGGTTCCTTTTGGTCTGGTCCTCCTAAACTGCCTCTTTTACATGTAAAACAATTCTTTGGTTTGCACCCCATTGCCCTAGTCCCCATCCCCCCCATCCCCTCCACTGATATAGAATATTTCTTGTGCCGGGGTCATGGGTCTTGTGGAACCAAAGAATGGAGGCATGGACCAGAGAGGTAAAGTTGCAGAAAAGGAGTTTATTAGAAATGAAAATACATTTCAAAGAAGCAGAAGCGGGCCCAAGCAGTACAGAGTGGCTCAAGGGCCATTATTAGAAAAGAAAGGACACCCCAAAGAGTTTGGAGCAGGCCCCGAGCAGAGGCAAAGCTCAACATGCTCAAAAGGCCAGTAATCCATTTGTTAAGGGTTCTTACCTGTGCACGTAGAGCGGGGCGCACATGGCCGTGGCCACGTTCGTTCGCTGACAGTGGTGTGTGCTGGGCCCTGATGCAGCTACAGCGACCTCACCCAGCCTGTGCTTTCAGGAGGTGCCAGGTGAAAACCTGTGCCCAGAGAAAACACTCAGGCATGTGGTGGGGGAACAGGTCCGTCTTCCAGAGATCGGATTCCTTCAGCGTCTGTACACCTAGGTGGCATTTTGGCCCCACCTTGCGCAATGACTTTGAGTGAGTCATGGGACTACCGGGGCCTCTGGTCCTCATCTCCTTTGCCACAGACACCTTCACAGATGCCCTGTGATGGGGCCTGACCACAGCCCCAGGAGGCAGGCGGGACATGTGCTGTCCCTGCACTGGGCCCTGGGCAGAGGTGCAGACTGATGGGATAAAGGCCACATGGTTTGCCCATCACCTGCTGGTGTGGGAGACACTCTGAGAGCTCCGGAGAACGACTGACCTTCACCCACATCCTTGGCTCTGTTGGGTGGGGCCCCCTCTTTTTCAAGTGGGACTGGAAGTCTTGCCTTGAGGTTCTACTACAGTGTGGGAAGAGGGGGCTGTGATTTTGTCGGGAGGTGGGGGATGTGATCCTGAAAGTATTCAGGGAGTCACCAGTGTGCTCGGCCATCACCTTGGGCTCTGCAGCCCCAAGGGGGTGGGGGAGTGGGATGACCAAGCAAGCTCGCAGCGCAGTGATGAATAAACATGGGGAAAGGCTGCTCCCAAATTTAATCTCGCTCCGAAGCAGATGACGGGGACAAATCAGTGTTGACAGGAGTGCAGAGAGAGCTGAAACCCACGTCTCCTTGCCCTCAGCCTGGCTTCTCTTCACCTCTGCTGAGGGCAGGGCCCACTGCCATCTGGCTCCGTACTGTGCCCCCCCCCCGCCAACGTGCATGGGGCCTGAGGACAGAGGGGGCAGGCTGGCAGAGGGCGTGCTTAGCCATGGGGTAGGGACTGGGCTGGAGCAGTCCCTTCGTTCCAACCTGGAGAAAGCCTGGCCAGACACAGAGCAGCTGTGGTCTGAGTAGGAGGCAGTCTTTGTGGTCCAGTGGGCTGGAGCTCAAATGCTGGCCTGAGGCTCTTCATAGGGTGACTTTGGGCACATCCTCCACCTTTCTGACTTTTGGGGGGCGGTGATTTTCCACCCTGCCCTGTTGTGTGCAGTCGTGAGCGACTTCACGGAGGTCAACTGCCTGCACAGGTTGTATTTCATCTAATCTAAGACACGGCAGGTCCTCAGATGCACTGCTACAAAGGAAAAAGACTGCCAGTTCTATTGTGAGACACCACTGAACGTAAGATGCATCCTGGTTTCAGAGCATCCTGGTTCCAGTGTGAGCCAATGTGCTCCTTTAGGTTGATTAAATTGGGGGATTTAATAGACAATGCAATATATTCATTTCCAAAGCAGTGTTACATTTTCTGAGAGAGCTTGATGGGCAGATGAAGCGAGGGTGCTGCGTATGGTCCCCAGAGCCAGGAGTAGGGCTGATGGGTGAAGTCACAGGGAGACCCACTCAGTGTGGAGAGGAAGTCTAGCCGTCAGAGGCATTTCACAGCGAAACGGCTGTCTTGCAAGCCAGTGAGCTCCTCAAACCTGGGGTGTGTTCAGTCCAGACTCAGCAGAGCCCAAAGAACTCAAGAACTGGACAAAGGCTGCCCGAGCGCCCTTCCACACCCGTCTCCCTCCAAGGCTCAGTTCTGTAGAAACGTGCCTGAGCCGAGGGAGGTGGGTAGACCAGATGGCCCCGCAAAGCGCCTTGCAGCTGTGCGTTCCCAGAGCAAAGATCCACTTGTCTTGCTGTCGGCTGGGTTTTTCTGGCTCAGTGGATGGGTGGTTAACGAAAAAGGGGCATGGGGCCTTCCCGGGAAGAGAGTGAGGCTGCTGTCTGTCCAAGGAAGACGGCCGCTAACTACCAGTTCCAGCTGGTAGCCCACAGGGGCCTACACCGAAGGTGGCCAGATGGTGAGATGAGGGGACCCAGAGGAAGCCTGCTGGACCCAGACCTGGCTCCGTGGGGGACTTGAGTGGCGGGCAGCGGAAGCCAGACCACCCTCCCTGGTGTCCCTGTCTCCGGACAAGCCTGGCTGCAGCCGTAGCAGAGGTGGTGGACCCATCTGGCTGCCAGCCTGGTTCCATCCTTGCCCCTCAGCTGACCCAGCCGTCACACTGGACCAGCCCACGTTTCCTCCCAGCGCCCGGCTCCTGGCCCACAGTGCCGACTGCCCAGCTCTGACCTGATGCCTGTCTATGCAGTCGGTACCCTGTTTGCGTTTGACTTTTGTCACCATCTCCTCAGACGTATGGCAGGCAGTGAGCATCATTCTGTCACCGTCCCTGCCGATGCGAGGCACCCCGTACATACTCTCGCTTAGTCTTTATGGCTCTGCAGTAAAGGGAATGTGACAATTCTCATTATGCAAACTAGGAAGCCAGGGCCTGTGTCACATTGTGAACGCTCCCAGAGCTGCAGTGGGGCCCATAGGTGCCCGGATTCCTGGCCACGTGATGTTCCGTGCTGCCTTACCCTGATGCTGCCAAGTGCCTCTGGGAGCCACACCCCTGTGACATCCCTGTCCTGACCCCTTTTATGCTGCATTTTCCTTCTCTGAGTCCAGAGCACTTGGAGCCTA
>NW_017731630.1:904935-913999 GCF_001890085.2 Hipposideros armiger
CCGATCTGAGGCCTGGCCTGAGGAGCCAGCGTGAGCCCCCCGCCCACCCTCTCCCCTCAGGGGCTGCCAAGTTCCTCCCAGGCCCCGGAAATTCTGTTCCCCCTGCCCCTGCCCCCCATCCAGCTCCGCCTAATTGCTGGACCGGAGAGGGGGCCCTGGGCTTTTGGGTTCCCACCTCCCAGCTGCGCCTCCGGGCTCCTCCAGGCTCACTTGTCCTGCAGCTTTGTTCACCTCGGCCCACTGCACAGACAGCCGACAAGCGTTCATGTTGTCCGTGTGATGAAGAGGGCAGGAGCTCCCGGAAGAGAGAACTAGTGACAATGGCGGCTCGGTGACGGGAAGGTTTCCCTACCAACCGAGCTGCCTGTCAACGTGACAACGTGATAACCAGGAGCAGGTGAGCCCCCACCCCTGCCCTGCTCTTGAGAACACTGCCGGTGTTAACACAGAAGCATGCTCTTCCGGGCACTGAGGCCAGCCCTGCTGACACCTGACCGTGGCGGCTGGTCGAGTTGAGGGGGGATTCTCAGGACACTGGTCCAGGGGCATCCTTAAGGGGCGCAGCCTCCCCCATCCGTCAGCCAGGTGGCCCACATCCGCAGGCTCCTGCATCATCTACGTGCCCCAGGTTCCCAGCAGAGGCGGGCGAGGCCCCAGGCAACAGGCCGGAAGAGTGGGCCATGTGGGGACGCCTAAGAGCCGGTCAGGTCACTGAGGCTGAATCTCCCTGAGCACCTTGCATGGGGGACAGTGGCTCTGGGTCACCTGGGAGACAAAGCCTCCTTGTATCCACCTGACAAATAGGGACACTGATATTTTTCGACTCCTGTCTTTATTGGTCACTTTTTGAAAACCTACTGTGTGTCACGTACTGTGCCACTGGACCTAGGAGCTTAGTGACGTAAGAGTGGGGGAGTAATGGCTCATGTGGCCCCTGGCGTGGGTCAGGGACAGGGAGAGCTGAGGCTGCCGAGGAGGCCAGTCTGCACCATAATGGGCTCTTTCTGGTTTCCAGCATGAAAACAATGAGATCCACGACCTCGGCCCCCACAGTGACAGTCACAGCAGCAGCTGACGTCAGCATTGAATCTGGCCATGGGCCGGACACCTCCACCTGCTCTCCCGGGGTGGGAGGGGGGGATTGGCTCCCTTCGCCTTGCCACAGCTCCACGGTGGAAACCCTGTCATGGCATCCTTTCACAGGAGAGAAAACTCAGGCTCACGAAGCACAGGCACTTGCTCAGCCTGCCCCATACCACACACACACCCCCACACCTGTGACCGAGGCGCCGCTCACACCCCAGCGGGGACTTCCTGGAGGCCAGGCTGCTGGCAGCCCATCCCCGTCCTCTCTCTGTGGGAGCCTCGAGAATTTGCTGCATCTCCTGGGGAGCCCCCACCCCATGCACTGCCTCACTGCCCTCCGGGTAAACGAAGATCAAGCAGAGCAGGTTTTCATAAAGACCAGCCATGTTTCTGCAGGGGCAGCTGCCTTCTCTGGCTTTCATCCCAAGTGATAGAACCCCCTCCATTAGCATGAGACGGGACCCTGAATTTCACAGCGAGGTCACCCACAGGCACACAAGCACACACACACACACACACACACACACACACACACACACAATGCCAGTCTTGATCATGGGACCACAAATCTCTCTCTTTTGCCATAAGAAAAGCTAGAAAGTGAGGAGAGGAAATTAGGCATCACAGGAAAGTCGTGTGTCTTTTCCGGATAATTACCCGTACCTTGTATAATCCAATGAGCCATCCAGGGGCCCGGATGGGACATTTAAGGGAGTTACTGAATGTTTTCTCACAGTTTACGCAGCTGAAGGAGTTAATTGATTTACAGGGTGGAAGGGTGAGTGTGTGTGCGCGCCTTGTTACATTTTCTTCTTTGTGCAACAGCCTGGGAGGAGGGGTGGCTGTTGGTAGGGCCTGGGGCTCTGTCGGTGTCACCATCTGCAGAGCTCACGGGAACAGAGCTGGGCAGGGACGACCAGGCTGTTACCTACTTGAGTTAGAAGCTGAGAACCATCCAGAGGGTGTGTGGGTGCACACGTGTGAGAACACAAACAAACAGCCTAAATTTCTGCGTATAGATTTTTCCATTAACATCTCAGCACTTCTCAAAGTTTTGCCTCATATCATAAACTCAATGCGTCTGGCTATGTCAATCACATTGTTATTATTTAACTTGACCCATAATTTTTATTTAACTTAAGTGTATGAGGACTCCATATTGCTAAATCATATCTATGAAGTCTTAGATTTGGTGTAATTGCCACATTTTCGTAACACACGTTAAATGATAGTGTAACCATTCATGAAAACGTTGTCCACGTAACTTGTGACATTGCCTCTTTTAGCCATCCTGACATCTTACAGATGACAGAAGTGAGGCACAGAGAGGTGAAGTGGTTCTGCCAGAGGCAGCACAGCCAGGAAGCTGTGCGAAACCTGGAGGGCGGGCTTGCGAGACCCCAGCCTCAGGGGCTGTGACCGGCTCCGTCCAGCTCCTGGGCCTGCATTTTATATCTGGCGTCCTCACTTTAAAATCTCCCAGATCCTACCCACTCCTGAAGACTTCGCAGCATAACCGTGGAGACGTGGGTGCCTCCACCTGTCCTGCTGACTCTGCCTCCACTCGAATTTTCTGGGGAGCTTCTCTTGTTCTCCTGCGTGAAGAGGCCCACCTGAGGGTGGGCCAATGCTCCCTGCTGCACGGAGTGGTCTGAAAAACACGCCTACCACACATCAGCTGTCCAGGAACGCTCTCTTGTGATGAGGAGAGGACCCAGGATGTACAGACGTTGGCTGGAATGAGGACATATCACGCCCAGCTCCACACCTGAAAATACATTAAGGTCGAAGCAGCGGGCCCATGCTGGGTCCAGCTGGACCCTGAGCTAGCACTGAGCTAGACAGCCGCGGTCCCTGCCTGCTGGGGTGGCCTCCACCTAGAGGCCGCGGCTGTGTGGGAGGGAGGACATGGGAGAGGCTCCCCTCCCGTCTTCCTTCCTGTCCCATGTTCTGAACGACACTGAACAGAAGCCGTGGCGAGCTCTCAGTTAACTCTGGTGCTCCCCCTAGATTCTCGCTCTGATGGGAAGGGAGCGCCCCTTCTTAAGAACGGCCACCCCGGAAGGGAAGACAAGGCAACACGGTGTGTAGGAAGTTCTGATGGTCCCAGCCGCACATACGGGAGCCAAGTCCAGCCCGTCACACTGGCTGCACCTCTCGCTTTTTTTCTCTGAGCCTCAGTTTCCCCTCTGGATACCACCTCCAGTGAACTAAGCGAATCAACCTGAGCGGGACCTTATTTCAGTGGCTCTCCTGGGGCCCAGGCTCCCCCAGGCTCCCCCAAAGGCCGTGCTCTGAATAACTGACAGCAGACATCACATGGGCTCTCCTCCTTATTCCGACTTGGACCAGCCTGCCTTTTCCTGCACACCTGGGCGCTCTGGCCGCCACCTGTGCAGCAGCAGCCTGCGTTCTCAGTCTTCCGTCTCCACCTTCACCGGTTACTTTGGTCCCTCCTTTTAGTTGGCTGATTAAACAAAGAGAGATTTGCATAGTAATAAAAAGGTAATTAAAATCACCAACACATGAAAAGCCCATTATAGGATTCCCAGAGAAAGGCCCCACCCCCCCCCTCCCCTCCAGCAGGAAAGACGCAGCCAGAGGGTGAGGGTGGCAAACCAATTAACAGA
The DNA here is from genome assembly GCF_001890085.2 of Hipposideros armiger. Taxonomy (NCBI): domain Eukaryota; kingdom Metazoa; phylum Chordata; class Mammalia; order Chiroptera; family Hipposideridae; genus Hipposideros; species Hipposideros armiger. The sequence goes on from NW_017731630.1 coordinate 908,652, forward strand.
GCCTGTTGGCTACCCACGGTCAGCGCTGGGCTTCGCAAATACAAATATTAATTGCTTTAGGGCCAAGTTGCTAACAGCCAACCAAACTCATAAATATCCCGCTCACAATGAGGTGGCTGTGCACGTCTCCATGGTGAAGACCCTGAGTGCCGCGGCCGCATGGCTCCTGTCCTCCAGTCGTCCGTTTCAGACGCAATGGCAACTCCCGATATCTGATCGCATCTCAAGGTCTGAGTTACAGTGTGTCTGCTTATTGGTTTCTTCATTGCTTACGGCCACTTAGAAGAAGTATGTATGTGTGTGCCGCGCGGGTCCATGCGTACACACACTGAGAAAGCTAACACGCCCGTCGAGCTATTGTTCAGGCGATAATTAAATTGGAGCTTTAGGTACTTAACGACCAGCAGGGAACCCAGTGGCAATTGCCTTGGCGAGGACAGTGGCTTCTGTGCAACAACTTCCATAAATGACACCTCATTTCCTGCGAATGGGCACTCAGAGCTCAGAAACCAGGCTCCTGCCCTGTGTGCTTGCTCACACAGACTGGGCACTTTCAGGAATCCGAGTGACAGATACAATGCACCCCCCACCCCCAAGCAGGAAAACAAACGGAGAAATCTGGCTTTGGCATCAGCCAAGCCCACTTTATTTCCACAACTCTTTCCACGCCGAGCAGAAGACGCCCATGTCGGGCCGAATGAAACGTTGGAACTAGGACCCATCGTCTGCCTTCCGCCCTCCTCCAAGGCCCATGCCTGTCACCTGTGGGCAAATGACTCAGGCCTGCCCAGGTAGGATCCCCAGCCAGCAAGAGCCCCATGAGGCTCAGGGTCCATGAGACATCAACGCTTTCTGCTGCAACCTGGACCCGTCCCATGTTGCACCCTGGGCTGTGTTTCCTCACCTTCTACATGATCTTGGGAGGGGCCTAAGCTAGACCCCCCCCACACACACACACAGGGCTCCTTGGGTCATTCATTCATTCATTCATTCATCTGCTCACTGAACAAGAGTTTCCTGCGGGCATAATATGTATACACCATGTGGCAAGTACTGAGAGGATATATTTTTAAATATATCAAAAATTGGACATTTTGGATATATTTTAAAAGTGGAGGTAAAAGCATTTTTTTCTGAATTAGACAGAAGGTGTGGTAAGAGAAGAGGACTCAAGGCTACCTCTAAGGTTTTTACCATGAGAAACGTTCGAAAGAACTGCCCCCTCCTAAGATAGGAAGGGAAGAGAGCAGATATTGGGGGCAGGGGGTGCAATGTTTGGTTTTGGCCACGACAAGCTTGGTGTATCTTTTAAGCATCTCAGTGCAGGTTTTGGTTAGACATTTGGATATAGGAATCTGGAGAGCAGGGAAAACATTCAGGCTGAACCATGATTTCATTTAGGAAGTGAGTTTAGAGAAAAGAGCTGGTCTGACAATGAATCTCAGGAACACACCAATATCTAGAGGCAGGAAATTTGAGGAAAACCCAGTAAAGGACACTGAACAACAGTGACCAGTGTGGCTGGAGGAAACGAATCCCGTTGTGTCCTGGAAGCCAGGTGGACAAAGGGCTTCGGAAAGGCGGGAAGGGTCACCTCGTCAAGTGAGAGATGAGGAACAGCCATTGGGAGCAGCATCTTGAAGACGCTGCGAGTGCTGTTTTGGTCAAATGGTGGAAATCAGTTGACTGGGGTGATCACAGGTAATAATGGAGGAAGGAAAAGTGGAGGTAAGTAGGGGCGATTTGTTGAAGGTGGAGTCGTATAAGTGGGAGTATCAGTGCAGAGGACTATAGTGTGCACAGTCATATGTGAAAGATATTGATATATAGTTCACATACACGCATTTCATACATGTGAAAGATGTTTAGGGCAGAACTTTATGATTCAGTTGGGTAGAGAAATTTGATGATGTGGGAGGTAGAGGCAAGATACTGTCGAGTGACCCCAAGAAACAGATAAATAACGTGGCTGATAGTTTCCTTCAGCCCAGCCCCCAGAGCCCACAGCGTCCAGCACGCCCCCGGGGTGCTGTCCGTGGTGCTGAAAGTGACTTTGCTGCCAGGCAAGATGACACCGGCGCGCTCAGAGGAAGTGTTCAACACACAATTTATGGTTTGGCGTTTGAGTACATCAGCCTATATATTTAACTGCTATTTTATTGCCCATTAAATCATAAACATCACATAATTTATTGGGTTTTATCTATACTGGAGAGAACAGAATACAGAGGAAAGGAGGGTGGGAGAAAGGGAGAGGCTAGTTCTTAACACGGAGCCCATAACACGCCAGGCAGTTTTTAATGGGTCATCCCATATAGTTCTCACAAACACCCCAAACGGTAAGCACCAGGAATGTCATCTTTTCAATGTGGCTCAGGGAAGGGGCGGCATCCAAGTGTGGGCAGCGAGTGAGGGGAGAGGCTGAGTCAGTGTTCGAATCCACGTCTGCCTACATGTTTGTATCCACTTGCATAACCTTCACCGCCACCTACAGGGCATATCATGTCTCCCATCCCCTCCTTTAATGGTTTTCCTGAGGTCAACGGGGAACAAGACCAGGACAGCGGTCGGTCTGACTGGCTGGAAGAATCTTAGGTAAGCGACATCTTGTGCTGAGCATGGGCGTATGGAAGGAAGTGTAGAGAGTGTCTCAAGTTCATTTCAAATGCATACACTTTCACAAAGTGTAAATGTGCTCGGCCCTTTCCACACTGGCTAGCATCAAACAGCTTTCACCTGGCTGAACTACCTTTCCTCAGTGCAGTAATTCATACCCTGTGATAATCAGTGGGGTTTTTCAGGGTCGATGGGATGGCGGCCCTTAACAATGTGCGGCCAGATCTCCTGCTGCAGGAGCGAAACTGACTGATGGGCCCAGCTGTTCCCCTTCTGGCCCCACAACCACAGTTACACCAAGGCACCCAGCCCTGCCACACCCCCTTTTTCTTCCCAGGGTTCAAATCTGCAAAAGAGCTGGAGAGCCTGCCTGCCTTCACCTCCTCTAGTCCACTCCTTGGTCCTCCTGCACAGATGTTTCCCCCAGTAAATGCCCCGCAATCTCATCCTCCCAGGGCACGTGCTTCTTAAGGGGTCCAAACAAAGTCTGACAGGTAGAGCTAACCCACCCTCTGGGGCTGCTACACCAGAGGCTTTGTCCTCAAGGTCTACTCAATGGTATAATATTTTCCTTTGCATGTGTGTGTGGATGTATTAGATGTGTTTATTATTATTTAAAAGATTTATTTTCAATTAAAGTTGACACATAATATTATATTAGTTTCAGGTGTACAACATAGTTATTCGACATTTGTGTACCTTATGAAGTGATCACCCTGAAAAGTCTAGTGCCCATCAGACACCATACATGGTTATTACAATATTATTTGACTCTATGCATGTATTACATAGTCCTAATCAATCAGAAAACCTCATTCTAGATCAAGGTTCCTTTAACATCTCTGCTGTAAGCATTCCACTGGTCACCAAAATTGATAATCCCATCATCAATAATTGGGGGACTCTAAGGTGAAGGACCTCTCAACCCCCTCTTTTTCTACACTCTTCATAGCTTCCTCTCCTCTTTCCTACAAAAACGCTACTCATAGTCCCCCGCTTATTACAATTGGCTCTAACATGTGTTAAACAGCCCCTCACCTGACCTGCTCCCTCCCTTTCCAAGCGTGTCTGTACCAGGTGGGTGGACAGAGAGGGCACGGGAGAGGAGCCTGACTCCAGCGTTTGGTCCTCTGTGACGTCCTATGTCCACCCCTGCCAGCTCCTGCAGCAGCCTCAGTTAACGAGGAAGTAGCACTCTGTTTCCTTGCATGTCTTAGTTTGAATTCCACGAGATTGCCATTTTTTTGGAGGGGAGTCAAGAACAGTTGAAAGTCAGTGATTTCATATAGTTCACTCTGGTATCTCCCTCGAGAATCCTGGTGGTGGTATGAACTGAAGATGAGGTTGCCATGGCGAGAGGCAGATGCTCTTGGGTCCCTAACACCAGCAAATATCATTCCAGCCAACCTCTTCCTGACCAGGTTTGCATGAACCCTACAGAGGTGGAGACCTCACATCAAGGATATTGCTAAATTCTCATCACTAAAAGGACCAGATGTTTTCTGAAGTGAAAGGACATTTGTGAGATTTCTGAGGACTGCCTGGACTGTGCCAGAGGCAGAACACAAAGCCTTGCTTCAGAGGAATAAAAGGGAGGAAGCTGGCCAAGTGGGGAGGACCGAACGCAGCGCCCGCATTGCTCACCTAGTTCCAGGTCACATGTTCCACTGAACCTCCCCAACAGTCACTGATGAGCCTGGCCAATCTCGGCCCTCTCACTCAGTGACTCCTCCTCCTCCCTCATCCCACGTCCACCCCTCACTAAACCCCATCACAGCGACCTCTGCACTATTGATGGACTCCGTCCACTTGTCTCCATCCGGCTGCCTCTGCCCTGGGCAGGGCTCCCATCTGCCCCCATCCGGGTGACTGTGACAGCCTCCTCACCAAGCCCCCACCTCAGCTTTTCCTCGCTATAATTTTATTCCCCACACCCAAGCCAGAGCAGCCTTTCGGTTGTAAATCGGACTATGCCCTCGCATTGCTTAAATTCCTTCCATTTTTCTCCCATCGCTTCCAGAACAAAACCTAAGCTCTGGATCTTGACACCCAGGCTTTTCTCTGTTCTCCAGCCTCATCGCTCAGTCCCACTCCCCACACAGAGACGGTTTCCCGACATGATGAGCTGTTCCTGCCTCAGCCTTAATGGGGCCACTCACTCCTCTCTCCCAAGAACGCTCTCCTGCCCCCACTGCCACCACTAATGCCTCTTCATCCTGTAGGCGCCCCCGAGTAGCCCTGTCATGGGCCATGCCTCACTGCCTCTGCGTCTCGAGGAGCTGTTCCAGTGCCTGTCGCCTAGATGGCCCCCTCAAAAGATACTCCGTGAATGAATATCACCAGTGTCACTGTGGTCCCTGCCCCTAAGGCCCTCCCTCACTGACACACCCTGTTCCCTGCACAACCTTTCCTCTGGAGATGTGGGCGGTTGAGAAGCGGGGTTTACCTTCCCAGGGGAAAAAGTACAGACCCAGGTGAGAGGAACAGAGAGAAAGGTGTCACTGGAGTAGGGATTTTAAGCGGCTGTGACTCCTCTCCAGCAGCCCTGCAATTCTGGTACCTGAGGGTGAGTTTGGGGCCACCTGTGTGGGCAAGAATGCTCAGGGCAGGGCAGGGTGACAGTCTTCCTTCTCATGATGTGATCGGAGCCTATCTTTTATAGAGCAATGAAATGTGTGTGTGTGTGTGTGTGTGAGTGTGTGAGTGTGAGTGTATGTGAGCGTGTGTGTGTG
>NW_017731630.1:914314-937626 GCF_001890085.2 Hipposideros armiger
GTGTGAGTGTGTGTGTGAGTGTGAGTGTGTGTGAGTGAGTGTGAGTGTGTGTGTGTGAGTATGTGTATGCGTATCCTGTACAGACAGAGCCCAGTGCCTTGGAGCAGAGAGAACCATAGCTGGATAGAGACTTGTGTCCCCTTCCCCACCCAGGCGACCTTCGTCAGCACTGATGCACCGTGGGAAGGATTGGGGCTTCGGTTTGGGCTCAGTCAAGTCTTCCCTCCACTCTGTGTAGCGTGAGGCCTTCGCATGCGCCCTGACTTTGAGCTTGGGGCGCTCCATCTGTGAAATGAGAGCTGCCGCAGGGAGTTGGTGAGAAAGGAGTGGAGCTCCTAACTTCAGAGGCCCCAGTTGCCCCAGGGGGAAAACCGTCGTGGAGGCCACGTTTCCCGTGGATGGTCATCGGTTAGCGCATAGCGACCCCATTCTCTGTCTGCAGCCGAGCTCCGGGCCTGGGCAGAGCGGCCCTGTCCGTGCGTACTGACTCCTCCTAAGGGCTGGTTAGTCTCGGATGCACCACGGCTCTCAGACGCATGGCCTCCCGCTTTCTGGGCCCCATCCCCTCACGCCGTGGATCCGCGGATGGCCTCTGTTCTAATTAGCTTCGCACATCAGACGGCAAATTGGCAAAACTGTCAGACAAGCAACGACAGGAAAAAGTTTGTAATTAGTTCTTCATAAAGATCAGGAAACGTGGTAAAAGAAAAACAGTTGAGTCTGTATGTGGTTCTTTGAGCTATAATTAGCATGTTGGATGTACAAGCCCACTCGCTTCCACGCTGCTGCTCAAAAGTTGGGGAGGCAAGTGATGACCGATGTTTTCAGGGGAAGAAGGCACCTCCCTTAGGCTTCAATGGTTGGGATGCATCCTTTCGTCGCGTGGGCCCTCACCCAGCATGTCCGAGAACCTTATCGTGGTGGGCGCTGCACTCAGCAGTGGGAATAGTGTCCACTCCAAGGCATTCATTTCTAATCAGGAAACAGGGCTCCACAGGTCAGGAGTGACCTGACCCATGTCTATCTCAGACCCACACGGAAGCCTGAAGGGTGCCCTGACCCCTCTGGGCAGCAGTTCCATCCTTGCAAAATGGTGACAGGGCTGATCGGGGTTGGACTTCATGCCTGAGCCTCTGACTCACTTGTTAGGGGAATCCTGTTTAGGTAATGGGGTGGGGGTGGGGTGGGGCAGTGGGAACCGGAAAGCCCTCTTTTACCTCCTTTAAGCCCTCATGCTCCAAATCCCGCTCACCCTCGCAAGGCCTCTGCTTCTCAGAAGCTTCCCGCAGCCTCCCACCGACACGAATTTCCCTCCCCCAGCTCCAGTATCAAAGGCGAATTCTCCTAACAGAAATAACTGCAAACACGTGTATGCACGCTCCATGTGCTAAGTCTTAGCGAATTGATTCCCCACCTCACCAGCCTCATGTTGCAGGCGAGGAAGCAGTGGAATGCATGTTGAATAACTTGCTCAAGGTCAGACAGCTACAAGTGCCAGAACTTGAACCCAAACCCCGGCAGCCTGACCCCAGAGCCCACGCTCTTAACCAATACCCAACACCACTATTATGTTTCGCCCGTGTTGAATTGGGTGCAATAATTAGGTTATTTATTCAACTCCAAACGGCCCTGTAATGGGGCAGGAAGATGGGACCGCTGAGGTTGAAGATGCTTAAATGGCTTCCCCACGGTGCTGGCCTGGGAAATTGCAGAGCTAGGATCTGAACTCAACTTCTTGTTGCAGTCCGCTGCCCTTGGTGCAGTGCCAGCATCACAGAGTCTGGGCTCCACTGCTGCCTCTTTCATACAGCTACTTAGCATTTTATTCAACTAGAAGACACATTCAGAAAAACGCATGAATCCTAGGTGAAGAGGTTGGCGCGGCTTTACAGAGTCAACTCACCGGTAACCACCAGCCAGGTCAAGAAAGGGAGCCTCACCTGCACCCAGAAAGCTTCCTTCCCATAACCGCCTTCAAAAGCAACCGCCATTTAACTTCCAACATCGTCTGCTAGGTTAGAACTTGGTATAAATTGAATCGCATACCGTGCGCTCTTTTGTGTCTACCTTCTCTCTCCCAGCATCATGTGCGTGAGTCACCCATGTGCTTGCGAGGAGCAATAATCCTCCACTTTTATGGCTGTATTACGCACGTGTGACTCTATGAAGATGTATTCATCCGTTCTACCGTTGATGGCCAATATAATCGTTTCTAATCTTTCGGTTATTACAATCAGAACTGCTATAAATCTTCGCGTGCGTCTTTAGGTAAATATACACAGCATTTCTGCGGGGCCGACGTCAGGGAGTGGAATTAGCGGGTCACAGAGGAGACACGCTCAGCTCCAGGCGGAACTGGCAAAGGCGCTTCTACGTGGTACCAGTGGGCACTCCTACTGGCGGGGTATTTTTAGTTCCTTCCCAACTTTGCCAACATTTTGATATTTTCCATTTAAAACTTCGGCCATTCTGTGTAGTGGTGCTGTTTTGTGATTTTAATGAGACTGAGCACACTTCTCTAGTGTCCAATTAGATATTATCCGTGTGAAGCTCCTGTTCAAGCTATTTGTCTTTTCTTTTTTTTTTTTAATGTTTGTTGTGTTTTTCCTGTTGGTTTATAGAGGTTTTCTTTTAAATATACTCTGGATACAATGAATCGATCTTTTCCTTCGTGGTAAGTACCTGAAGGCCCTGAGGAGAGCGCCCTGTGTTACCTTCTGGAAGCTTCATTGCTTTACTTGTTCACATTTAGGTCTAAAATTTATCTAGAGCTGGGTTTGGATGTGGCTTTTAAACAACTTTTAAATGATATGAGGTGAAGATCAACTCTTTTTGTTCCCCAGATAGCTTATAGCTGTCCAACTGACCCAACACCGTTTACTAAAAAAAAACAACTATCTTTCCCCACTGTATTGTGGTGGCACTTTGTCAAAAAATTATGAGTTTCTTTGTGGAAAAGTTTTCAACTACAAATTCATCGTATTTAAATAGATAAAAGGTTCGGTCATTTGTCTACTTCCGCTTCAGATAACTTTGATTGTTTGTGTATTTAGAGAGTTTGTGAATTTTATCTACGTTGTCAAATTTAGTGGAATAAAGTTCAAAATATTTCCTCATTATCCTTTTACTATCTGTGTAATCTGTGGTGGTGTCATCATTCTCATTTCTGATATTTATGACTTATGTGTCTCCTCTCTTTTTTCCTGGTCAGTCTGGTTAGAGGCTTACCGTTTTAACAATCTTCTAGAAAAAAATCAACTTTGGCATCATTGATCTTCTCTATGGTGCCTGGTTCTCTGTGTCATTGATTTCTTTCCTTATCTTGATGGTTTCCCCACTTCTGCTTAACTACTGTTTAATTTGCTCTTCTTTTACCAAAGCGGAGAGCTTTGATTTGAAACCTTCCCTCTCTTCTAATTTTGGTATTTAGTGCTATAAATGTCTCCTTGCCCTACTGCTTTAGGGACAGTTTACAAATTATGGTTTGCTCTGTTTCAATTTTCATTCGGCTCAAAATGCTTTTTAATCTCCCTTTGGGTTTCTTCATTGATGCATAGGCTATTTACAAGCGTGTTATTTAGTTTCCAACTATTTGGGGGACTTTCCAGAAATCTTTTTGCTATTGATTTCTAACTTAAGTCCAGTGCGGTCACAGAACGTACTTTATACAACCTGACTCCTTTCTAACGTCTTGACATCTTGTTTTAATGGCCCAGAATACGACCCATCTTGGTACCTGTTCCACGTGCACCTGAGAAGAACGTGCGTTATAAATGGGGACGAGGTCAAATCGGCTGGTAGTGCTGTTCACATCCTCTAGGTCCTTACAATTCGTTGCGCTTGTCCCATCAAGTATTGAAGGACAGGTGTTTAAATCTTACTGTTTGCATGGGTTTGTCTTTTTTCCTGGTGTTTCTATCAGCTTTTGCTTCATGCGTTTTGCCTCTCAGTTATTAAATGCATATGCATTTAGGGCTGTTATGCCCTCTTGATGTGTCGACTGTTTATCATTTGAGAGGAATTTTTTTTTAATCCCTGATAACATTTTTTGTTCTGAAATCTTTGTCTATTATCATAGCTACTCCAGATTTTCCCCCCCTTTTTTGGGGGGGTGGGGGTGGGGAATGAATGTTATCATGGTATACCATTTCCATCACTTTACTTTTATCCTATTTGTGTTTTTATATTTAGAATAGGCTTTTTGTCGGCAGCATAGAGTTGCATCTTTTTTCTTTACCCAGTCTGAAAATCTCTATTTCTTAATTGGAGTGTTGAGAACATTTAAAGCAATTATCAATAATATTTGGTTCAGTGCTACCTTCTGATGTTTGTTTTCTAATTGTCCTATCTTTTTATTGTTGTTCCCTATATTTCCTTTTCTCCCTGTCTTCTTTTGAAAGAGGGGTTTCCATCTCTAGAGGTTCAGTTTGGGTCCTTTCATATTTTCTGCGTCATTACTTAATATGTTCAATCTCTCCTCTGTTTTATTGAACATATGGAATATAGTTGTAAGAGCTGTTTTAATATCCTTGCCTATTCCTGCTACAATCTGTGTCGGTTCTATGTCACTCTCTATTAAATGCTTTTTCTCATTAGCGTGGGCCATATTTTCCTGCTTCTTTGCAGATGTGGTGCATTTGATCGAATAGCAAATGTTGTGAATTTTATCTTGTTGGGTGCTGGATATTTTTGCATTTCTATAAACATTTTTAAGCTTTGCTCTGGGATCTGTTTTATCCTTTTCTGTCTTCTTCTAAGTTATGTTAGGCCGGATCGGAACCTCCTTTAGCCTAGAGATAATTACTGGTTGCTCCTGAGGCAAGACTTTCTGAGCACCTGTGAATACCTATGAATCATGAGGTCGTGCAGTCTGACTGTTGGAACAAGGCATATGCTCACCTTCCCTGACCTGTGTGAGCCCTAGGAATCATCCTCTCCGTTCTTTGGGGCCACCCCTTCCACAGCCTTGAGTAGTTTGGGTTTTTTTTGTTTTTTGTTTTCCCCTGCAGGCAGGCATGGTCAATTTACTTCCACCTATGCTTTAAACTCCACACTAAATTGCTAGCAATTTTGCTTTCAAGTGTTGATTTACTTTTAAAAAATATTCTCATTGTAAAATAAAACACAGATACAGAAAATCACATAAAAGAAATGTATGGTTTACAGTGTATTCTCAGGCAAACACCCTGGTGACCACCACCAGTTCAAGAAATAGAATGCTGTGGCCCGCCCTGGGATGCCTGGGCATGGCTGTGAGCTCAATCAATTCTTCCCCGCCCCCCAAGCCCCCTCCACCCGGGACCCCTACAAGTACCCGCTATCCTGATTTTCATAGTAATTACATCTTTAAATAAAGTTTTGTCATTCAAAGACGAATCCCTGGACTTTACAGCTCAGTCTTGCCCAGTTTTTAAAACTGACACATCTTTTAAGTATCTTTTATCCTCTAAGTGCCTCCTACTTCTTCCTGTTCCCTACCATTATCTGCGGGGAAGCCTGGTGCCTTTGACGCCGAGACTTTCCCAGAATCTGGACTCTGCTGATAGCATGAACGTTTCCCTCTGTCCTTTATGCTTCCTGCGTATTGGCTGCTGGATCCAGAGACTGGGTCAGACGCAGGCTTAATCCCCTTCTGAAGATGCTATTTGCTGTTTGGCCAGGCAGTAGGAGGTACATAATTTCTGATTGTATCTCTTTTTGTCATGGGAACAGCCACAGATGTTTAATGCCTGTATCTACCCATTCATTTGGAGTTGCAAAGGGTGAGATTCTAATTCTGTCATCTCTTATGCTTATTTTTATTATTTTTTTTTGTCAACTGATTTTTCAAGAATTTAAGGAAAAAAATCATCTTACGGACCCACATACTTACCATTCCCAGTGCTGTCCCTTTAGCTAGGGGGACTTTTCTTGTTTGTTCCAGGGTGGGAATGAATACTGGTGATGAATTAACTCAGTTTTCATTTACATGAAAGTATCTTTATTTAACCCTCAACGTTGAATGCATTTTGCTGCTCATAGAATTTTAGGTTGACATTTAAAGATGGCATTCCACTATCTTCTGGCCTCAGTGTTTCTGGTGAAAAATTAGCTGTTATTTTTACCTTTGCCTCTGTCTGTAATGTCCCTTTTACTCCCTCTGGATGCCTTCAAGATTTTCTCTTTAGCTATGATGTTTAGCAGTTTGACTGTGATGTGCCTAATTGTGTGTTTTCTTTTGTATTTCTTTTGCTTGGTTTTACTGAATTTCTTGGATTGGTAATACCGGTGTTTTAATCACAGAAAATTTCAAATAATAATATTTGAATATTTTTCCTCCCTATTCTCAGTTACACATCTTAGATCACTTAATACTATTCCACAAGTGAATGAAGTTCAGTTTATTTCAGCTTTCCCCCCCGCATGCTTTAGTTTATTCAAATTCTAATATCCCATCTTTAAGTTTAATCATCTTTTCTGTTGTAGGGTCAAATGAAATTTTCCATTTGCCTTTACAGTTTTGGTAACTGTCCTAAAAATTCCCTACCTCTCCACTTATTACATACACTTTAACCTATGGCTATTTTATCATAGTTATCATAGGTATTTTAAAGTTCCTGTCTTATAATTTCAACATAGTGTCTGGATCTATTTCTAGTAACTGTTTTTTCCCTTTAACCTTATATGACAGATTCCCACTTCATCCCATGTCTGATAATGTCTGATAATTTTCTTTAATTGAAACAGCATTGTGTAACTTTAAGATGTACAATGTGTTGATTGGATAGAACGTGGCTCTATGTATTGCAATACAGCCAGCTAATGCCTCTATCACATCACATAGTTATTATTTCTTTTTTGCGGTGGCAACAGTTCACACCTAGTCTGTCAGCAACTGTGAAGGTTATAATACGGGCTTATTGCTTATAATCACTATGGTGCACGAGAGCTCCACCCCTCAGGGTGATTTTTGTTTTTTTTAATGGACATGGTGGATGATGCGTGGTAAGCTCTCTAGAGTCTATTGATTTTCCTGAGTGTTAAATTTGTTCTGGACGGTAATTAAGTTACTGGTATATCATCTTGGCCCTGTGGTCCTGTGGGCTACATTAGGGAAATTGATTCACTTTCCCTTCATCTTAGGGTGCAGACCTTCATCTGGAGATGTGTCCCTTAGTCCTAACCCCCTGCTGGGGTTTCAGCCGAATACCCAAGGAGGTCATCAAGGCCCTCTGACTTGGTGACACTGAACTCCACACTCTGCTTCTCCAGCACTGGGCACTGCCCAGTTCTCTGCTCAGAGCTTTCCGCCCACCAGCTGCGTTTCTGATGAAGTGCCTTCGAGACTTGCCCTGTGCCCATGAAATCTAAGAGCAGACCAGGGATTTGATGAGAGTTCCTATGTGACTTGGGGTCCTCCAGTCCAGGGTTTTCACCTTCAATTTCCAGCCTCCCTGGCAGTCTTAAATTTTGATGTCTGACTCCCCAGCCCAGTAAGACTGCTGTTTTCTTCCTGAGCTCTAATCTGCTTGTGTCTTGGGGACCAGGGCTTCTCTCAGGAGAAAAGCCACATGGATGTAGAACTTGCCCAAAGTAGGTTCCTTATTTCAGGGGTTGCATCTCATCCAGATGCATTTTCTACAGAATTTCGAGTTGTTATTGATCTATTCCTTTGGCCTGTGTGTGTGTGTGTGTCCTTGTGTCTGTACCACCTTGTTTTGATGACTATAGCTTTGTAGTAGTTCTGAAATCAGGAAAGTGTAAGTCCTCCAGTTTTGTTCTTCTTTTTCAAGATTGTTTTGGTTATTTGGGGTTTCTGTAGCTTCCACATGAATTACAGGATGGTTTTTCTATTTCTGCAAAAGAAAAACTCATTGGGATTTTGATAAGGGTTGCATCAAATCTGTAGATCACTTTAGATAATGTGATATTACCTAAATATTAAGTCTTCCAGTCCATGAACATGGATGTGTCTCCATTTATTTACATCTTCTTAATTTCTTTCAGCCATGTTTTGTAGTTTTCATTGCAACAGTCTTTCATCTCCTTGGTTAAGGTAATTCCTAAGTATTTTATTCTTTTTGATATTATTGTAAATGGAATTGTTTGTTTTCAGATCATTTTTTGGGTTTTTTTTAATATAGAAATGCAGCTGCTTTTTGTGTATTCACTTTATTTATTTATTTAAATAAAACAGGTGTTCTTATATTTTCTCCAAGGTTTATAATTGTTGTTGACCTAATATAAGGGTTAATCTAATATAAGCTACTCTGCCATTTGGGGAAGTTGTGAAGTTCTTGTGTATTTTTATTTTGCACATATTCTAAGCCTACCAGTTTTCATTATTATTACCCACTTATTTATTCTTTCTACTGCCTTTTATTTCCCGTCCTCAGTTACCACGCTTCCACTTAAGACCATTTCCTTTTGAATTCAGAACTCCCAGTGGGAAGCTTCTCTGAGAGTTTGTATAGATTATAGTTTATATTCTTATAAAAGCAATTTCTTGGATAATTTCAGTCACACTCATCTGGGGTTATATTTACCCAGGCTGCATGAACAAGTCCCGAGAAAAGGAGGAACTGTTTGGCAGTGTTTTGGAGTCAGGACAACACACACATGTGTGAGTTTCTTGAATAAATGTTGTTTGAGTTTTGATATGACCCATGTGAGCTCTGCTTCACTTGGGTTTATTTCTCTTGAGAAGATAATAAAGCCCCTTGTGTGTAAGCGCCCTGGTCTCTCCAACTGATGTTACCAGCGCAGGAAGTTCCAGGAGGTGGTTTTTGAGGAGAAGCAAGTCCTCACATCGTAGAGTTACCTCCAAAGGTGAGTGAACATGCATAAGATACCAAGTGCCCTTCATATCACATGATGGCTCTGTCCTTCTAGAATTATCCAAGGCCATCAGGTGCTAGTTTGAAAGTCACGCTGACCTGACTTTGAACTCCAGCTCTAGCCTGAGGGGCGCTGCAAAATTACCCAACTTCTCTAGGACCAAGTTTATTCATTACGTAAAGGAGAATAGCAGTACCCACTTCAAACATTTGTGACGATGATTTCAAGAGATAGATGGTGAGTAAAGAACAGAGAAGGTGCCATTGTCCTTCCCTCCTCTCTCCTAAGCCATGTTCTTCCCAGCCTCACGGGAAGACCTGCTCTCCCCCCCCCCGGGATCCCCGTAGCAAGCTGCTTTCACATGACTGTCCGTTCTGAGGTCAGCAGCTGGGCCCAGTTCATCTTTGGGCAGAGGGCCTGGTGTGGAGGTGCTCAGCGCTGTTCTGTGGGGCATGCGTGTGCTCATGGCAGTGCCACGCCACGGACGCCCTGTCTGTGCCGGGATGTGGAGATACCAAGGTGGTGACGGAGTCCTCCTGGGGGGTGGGGGGATGTGGTTCCCATGGAAACATGAAAGGTGCTTTGAGGATGCTGACCATTGGGCTGTGCAGGGCAGGATACCCCCCAGCAGTGCTTGTGCATCTGGTGGACAAGAGAGAATGGGAGTCGGCCTGGTAGAGAAGCGTGGGAAGAGCTTTGCAGGAAGGGGCACAGAGGCAGGGCGAGCCGCGGGGTCTGAGAGCCGTGGTTGCCTGGAACAACGCCATTGTGTGCATGCCAGCTGCCAGCAGTCGTCAGTTACGGGCTGCTCCTGGGGACTATTCCCAGCACATCTGGCCTGCTGTGCCCGTGGACAGAGCGCTCTGCTCAGGTCAAGAAACACAGATGGCGGCAGGTGAGGTCCAGCATGTGTGCTGACGTGGGAGGCCCAGCGGCGGTGTCAGCCATGCCTTTCCTTCCCTGCCCCCACCCCTCTCCCATCACCCCTTAGAAGGCCACTCTCCCCACAGACGCCCAGGGCCTGGGAGGGAGAGGGCGCAAAGGCGAGCTGAGGAAAGCAACTGTGACCCACAGGCCACCAGGCTGTCTTCCCACTGTCACCTCCAGCCCAGGGGGCTGGGCCCAGGGAGGCCCCCCGCCGGCCCGAGCCACCTCCTCCTGGCAGACACTCGAGTCGGACGTGCTGCACTGTGATGACGTCCAGGACACAGGGACCACCATGGGCTGGGGGCTTCCTATGCTGCCTGCAGGCCTTTTGGGGAGAGGGTTTCTTCCTTCCGTCTCCCCTCATTTCTGCCTCTGTTGCTGGCTCCTCTGACCTGGAAAGCACACCCACTCACTGTCTCCAGGTGTGCCAGCCACGGAGCTCCTTGCCTGCCTGCCAGTCCCCTGCCAAGGAGGAGCCCAGGCCCAAGCACTGAGCCGGCGCTTGAATTATGAAAAGCTTTTGGCCTCTGCCACCTCCTCTTTTTCCTCCCGCCCCCACTTCTCACCTGACTCCCCAGGCTTGCCTCCGCAGCACGGGGACCAGGAGCCACCTCCAGGCAAACCGTGCTGGGGAATTTGATGATCTGGTGCCTGGGATGCAGAACTCCAGGCTGACTCTGCTGATGGGCCTCTAGGGCCCAGATCGCGGATGCATTGAGGAGAGAAAGGGCATGATAAAGCGGCAAGGATTTCTCGTGCTGCTGGAGACAAAAGAAGAAATGCCCGGAAGACGTGTTTTATCACACGACCAGAGATGCTCAGGGTTGGCGAGCCCTGGTCCCTTCCAGGCCCCGGGCCCCGCGGTGACGTGCTAAGGGAGCCAATTTCATTCCTGGAAAGTGCGGATTGGGCACAAAGGGCCTTCTGGGATTGAGTGGAAGCCTGTTTCCCCCCATCTTCCAGCCACTGGTTCCTGATTCTGGCGTTTGTGGACTCACAGGCTTTTCTGCTCTTTCTGCCTCATTGCTTCTTTCAAAACTTGGACACGGCAAGCATTCCTGCCCCCCTCCTCCCCCAAACACACGCGCACACACCCCCCCCCAACGCTTGCACCCCCACGCCTCCCCACACAGCAGGGTTTTCTCCCTTTCCGCCCTGGAACTCTTCTTCAGATGTATCATAAATTACAGATTCATAAAATGTCATCGATTTGGGAAGCGCCTTTGGGAGTCAGTCAGGTCCAATCCTCTCATTTTACACACGGGAGAGCCGGAGGCCCCGGGGTCACGGCGGGGCGCAGCCCATCAATCACGGAGTGGGCCCTGGAATTGAAGCGGCCTGACTCCAGGACGGAGTGCTTCCCACGGTTCCCAGCTCCACTCTAATCTGTTCAGATTGTGTTCCTAAAAATAGCTCCCGGAGCTGATGGAGAGATGCAGGGGCCCTGGCTTCATTTTCCCTGTGTGGGTGAAGCGGTTTCCAGGAGCGGCTCGGAGCTGGGGGAGCAGCTTTCTCACGCAGGCGCGAGGTGGCCGCGCGGGGGCTGCAGCAGGTGCTGAAGACAAGAGTCAGCCTGCCGGATGTGCACAGCCTCCCGGAGAAGCCCCTGCAACTCTTACAAATAACATGGAAACAAATCTTGAATAAACAGGGAGATTAACCTTTGTGGGAGATAGATGCTGGTTTCAAGGCTCAACTCCGTAACGGCATTAGGCGCCCTGCCCTCTGCCGAGGGTGGCGTCTAACGCAGCTTCCTCCTCGCTCTGACTGACGCTGGGCTTGGCTGTTTGGCTGGCTTGTGGAATGTGGGCAGAGCTGCGGCGTGCCCTGCTGAGCAGAGGGCTTCAGAACGAGGCATGTGTCCTCTTGTCTTCTCCATCCTCTCCTACCAGCCGTGCAGAGAACCTGCCCGGGCCCGCCCACTGGTCCAAAGAGAACTTGGAGACTCAGGAAGCAGCTGTGAACCCATCCTGCAGCCGCCGGGGCCACCCAGGCAGGACGAGCCCAGCGGAGACGCTGAGTGCTATTATAAGTCCCTGGGCTTTGGGGCTGCTTGTTACGTACAATAACTGCTGACTACTACAACCAAACTTGTGACTAGGATAACCTAACATTGTAACGCTGTCGGCTTTTCCTAAATTAATTTACGAATTCAACACATTATCAGATCACACTCTCAATAGGAATTTTTGGAACTTGAAAAACTGATTCTGAATTACATCTAGGAAAAAAATAACCTCTATGAATAGCTTAGAACAACTGGAAAGGGACGAGTCCCAGGTCACCGCCCTTCACTCCGCAGGCCTGCCAGCTCCGAGTTCTTGGCTGGGCACAGGACACGCGCCACGTGTCTGGAGGACAAATGAGGCTGGGACAGTGGCTCAGTACCCCAAGGTGCTTCTCCATTCATCCGCCCCCAGAATGCACAGTATGTGCACATGAGCATGTGTGTGCATGTGTGTACATGTGTGCATTCGAGCGCCTGTGTGCATGTGTGTTCCTGTGTGTGTGCACGTGTGTGCGCATGTGTGCCTGTGCATGCACAATGTCTGGTGTCTGAGCTGGGTGAGGCCCCTCCCTCAAGGAGCGCAGAGCTGGAAAGGCGTGTGTGGACGAAGCTCGGAGCTGACACGCAGCTGTGAAAATGGACATGGCACTGTGGGGGTTGACCTGGACCAAGGGTAATGGCAGATTATTACAGGAGGGAAGAGTCTGGGGGACCAGAGGCAGTGCGATTTCATTTCAGTTAAAAACAGAAACAGCAAAATGGTGTGTGTGTGTGTGTGTGTGTGTGTGTGTGTGTATTTTTTCCCTATATTTATATGAGATTAGAGAAAATACAACAAGATATGTGCCATTTTATCACCACTGGTGACCTGACAAGCTCAGGAGAGGAAGGAGATCGGGGTTTTTTTCTGTACACGGGTCTGTATTCTTGGGGTTCTTAAGGCTGCAAATGACCCTTGTCTTAGAGAAGCCAATGAATGAGCAAGGACGGACTGAGACAGGCCCGTGTGGGGGCAACATGGACATTTGGGGACCAAAGTGGGCTGTGGAGGCCCCAGGGGCGCTGCTGGTCTGGGTCCAGGGTGAGGGAAGTGGCAAAGTGGGGGGGACCCAGTGTCCCCCTGGGGAAGATGTGTGGCATCCAGGAGGACCCCTGGGTCACATGGATGAAGGAGATGGGCACAGACCACGCAGGCCCAGGGCGGGCTGGGGGCAAAATCGCCCCACTTGAGAGCCCCCATCAGAATGCCCATGACCTTGACTTAGAGCTCCCTGGGCCCTTGAATCTACATGCAAACCCTGTGCATATAGGCACTTTCCAGAGAGAAGGTTATTAGAGGCATTGGGACTCTAAGAGGAGACAGTGTGCCCCCCAGTTGAGAAGGCGGCTGGTGTGTCTGCAGGAAGGCAGCCCAGGACTTGACCTCTGCCGTCCTTGCAGAGAAGTTGGGGGATTGCATTCACCTCCTTGTAGGAAGCTGAGCTCTCCCTCGGGCCTTGATCACGTTTCTCGTTTCTCGACCTGAGAAGGTCTCTCGGCTTTTTCTTCCCTCTCCACAACCCCTCCTTGTCTTTAAAAAACACCTCACCCACCAATTGCTGCTTTGTCTGAAGCGTTCCCACTGGGTCTCTAAGCTGGTTGATGGAAGGGGGGCTGTTCCGTATGCAATCGCCTGCATTTGTTTACGTATCTACGGCAAAGGGGGCCGACCCTTCATCTGGGTGACACAGCTGCACTTGTAAAAAGGGCATCTATTAAAAAGGCCTCGGCTTGGTGCAAGCTGCGGCATCTAATTGGCTTCTTGGGGACTTGTTTTATTATTATTATTTGCTCGGGGAACTGTTCATTTGCGCAAATGATATTAAATGGCTATTGTCTCCATTTTTAAGGAATTACCAGCTGAGAAACAACACAGAGACGTCAGCGCAGCGTGACAGCGGCCCTGGTGCAGTCTGGCCATGGACCTGGGCCTGCCGAGTTCCTGACCCATAGTCAGCTGGTTTCCACCGCAGTGACCGAGGTCCCACTTCTGCACAACCTACAATCGGGAGGTCCTCCCTCCGCTGTACGGCCACGCGAGGAACATGGCACTACACGGAAACACAGCACTCTTAGGCGTGTCTATTTATAGTGTAAGATTTGGAACATCTATGGAGTGAAACGGATTTCGGGATGGAGGGTGGGGGGGGCGTCTCCTCCACAGCCGTAATGAGCTGCTGCCCCCCCCCCGCCTCCATTGGTGGCTCTCAGAGTGACGCTCTGATCCCTGCAGTGGAGCCTCCTGGGGCCTTTTCCAGGAGAGGCCTGACGGGGAGGCCTGCAGGGCCAATGGTTAAAATTCTGACGCACCAACATCGCTGTGCTTCAGCTCCTGGAAGGTGACGACAGGGCTGCCGGGAGGGTTGAACGAATTAACAGGTGTAAAGGGCCCAGGTCATGTTTTCGTGGGGCCACGTGCTTGCTCTCACTGTACTGCTATCATCAGCAGGTGGGGACACCGCGCCTGACTCTGCCAGTCAGACATGCCCAGGGACCCAGACAACACCCACCAACACCGTAACTACCACAGCAAGATGCGGCTACCAAACGCACGGCTGTGCCCCCAGGGGACATCGGGCAGCATCTGGAGACACTTTGGTTGTCACACCTGGGGGAGGGCGCCACAGGCTTCTAGAAGGTGGAGGCCAGGGGTGCCGCTCCACACCCTATAGTGCACAGGACACCCCAAATGTCACTAAGGCTGAGTGTCAGAGTCTCTGGTGACAGGTTGCAGAAGAGGAGGGTCGTTCCCGAGCCAGGGAGTCGGAGAGGAAGTGAGAGTCCTAGGACCAGACGACGCCTGTGGAGCCTGGGTCTCCTGCCTTTTTGGTGCCCTCTCAGTGGTCATGCACAGCCTGCACGGCCAGGTCTGGCCATGTGCTCTCCCCCATGCCCCCCAATCTCTCACTCCCAGGGGAACCCTGTGACACTGGCACCTGGACTCCACTTCAGAACTGGTACATCAGGGCTCCGGGAGGCAGAAGGCTCGGATGGGTCACCCGAGGTCCTGTGGCTGAGCTGGGTGACGTAGGCTCGCTGCTTCCACGCCACCCTTGACCATCACCTCCCCTCACCCACTCAGCCATTCTTACCAGACACCAGCTGAACCCCTACCAGGGACTGGAGCTCGGCTCCAGGTTGGGACAATACAATGAACTCCCAGAGGCACATGGGCTGGTAGGTGGTCTGAGAGGGAACCCACTGAGCCGTCACACACTGCGCGCGGCTCACCCACCTGCCTTTCTCTATGAAGACGAGTCCTTTCAGCAACAGTCATGGAGTACCCGCGCTCCGGGGCCATTCGGGCCGAAAGCAGGGGCAGCAGGGCGAGCTCCTCCCTGTATCCCCGTCCCGCCTCCTCAGCTCCCAAACCTGTAGGAACTGTCAACTGAGCTCTAATGAGAGGCCTCCGCAGGTGACACGCACCTACGGCAGCTCTAACTTCTCCGTCCCTGACATCTTCGATGAGCCCTGAAAAGCCCAGGCGGTTTTCATCATGATCCTGAGGCCAAGGCCTGCCCAAAAGCAGCCTCTAGGGAGAAAAATCTGACATGTGGGATGCACCGAAAAGTGGCAGCTTTCGGGCCCGGAAGCTACAGAAACAGAGCGGGGGTGGAGAGGGCTCCGGGGCGCCATCCGGGAGGACAAGCCACGTGTCATCCAGCAGCCATCTCAGAGGAGCCCACGGCCCTCCCTGTGGCCACCCACTCCGTCCGCTCAGATTAGGAGTGTTTGCAGGCCCCAGAGAAACCTCAGGACCACAGACAGGTACACACAGTCTGCTAAGTTCCAGATCGAAAACTTAACATTTCAGAGGTAATTTTGTAACTGGAGCCAATCAGACCAACATAGCACCATGTCATTTAGCTGCGGGGTTTAAAATAACCTTTGCTCTGTGTGTTCACTGCACTGTGGATGCCATGAGCTTCCAAAGAAAGGATCTCAATGTTACAAACACGGCTGCCTCGGAAAGCCTGTGGCACGTGTGATGGATTGTTCTAGAGCCAGCATGAGTTTCTCTCTCACGTTTGGTTGGTTTGGTGAAAGGGGGCCCAGGATCTTCCCTGGGGGGAGAACAGCCACTGCTCCCCCCCTTCCCAGAAAGCTCAGGGGACATCAGGGTGGGACCAGGGCTCTGCCTGCACCTTGCAAGCTACTGAGCCCTGACCCTACTCAAGGCCCTGTCCTGAGCACACAGCAGTGGGGCTGGCTGCAGCCCAGGTGCTGAGGCCTGGGTGGGGGTCCCCACAGGGCTCCCTCACAAGGCCTGAAGGTACCCAGCTCCCTCAAAAACCTTCCCCTGCAGTGGGCGGCTGACTGTCGGCTGGGGGGGGGGCGGGGGACGGGGAACTCTGTGCAAATGCTTCCTCTCTCTCTCTCTCTCTCTCTAGCAACCCTACCCTCTCACCTCTCTCTGATTGTAACCTGTGCCCATGGTCAAGGTCACCACCGGCCCTCCCACCGCTAGCAGGAACTTGTTTTGTTTCAGCCACAGTGGATCCAAAGCACCTGCCGGGAGCACCAGGGGTGGTGGGCTCCCCAGAGTGTGTGCCATCTCTGCAGCCACAGAGACGCAGGTCAGGCTGCTCCATGGGGAGGGGCACTGCTCTCCTTCACCCCCCGCCCTCAGGAAGAGGTCTGTGGATGGAGGGGTGAATGGAGAGCAGCACTCTCGTCCTTTGCTGTTAAGTCACCAGGACGCTGGTTAGGATGCAGGCTCTGGGTGGGCAGGTCTGCTGGGTCTGAGCTGCTCCATTCCCAGCGGGCTCCCAGGCGCTGCCCTTCACTTTGGGTGCACAGTCGAGGAACAGAGGGTTAGCCCTCACACTGGATTTTTGGCCTGCACAACGCCCTTCACCCTGTGCCGGAGCCCCTCCCCTCGGGGTCTATTTCTCCCCCTCCTCGGATCTGGGCTGCCTATGGCTCTGAGAATTCAGCAGCATGAGCTTCCCGGACGTCTGAGCCCCTGGGGGCCTTCCTGGAATTCTGCGGCCCATGAGGCCTTTGAGGACAAGAGCGGCCCACCGAGAGCTAGCAGCAGCCTTGACGCGAGCCAGGCCGCCGGCACTATCGGCACCCTCTGTCGGCCACTGGCTGCTGCTACCTGAGAGAGCCCACCAGGACTTGCACTCAGCTTCCCACAGCCCCAGCTACCAACTGTGCTGGTGACGGCGACAGCTGGCCTTTGTCCCCTGTTCTGGGCACAGACCTCCAGAAACCCTCGCGACTTCCTGAGGGATAAGGATGTCTTGTGTGAGTGACAATGGGCCCCTTGTCCACACCTGAGTTTGTGTATTGGGGGCCCTCAGATGGTTTTCAGGGACAGAAAGGCCCACGAGGTGATCAGAGGTTGGGAGTTTTGGCTGTTCCCTGACCTCTGGGGAGGACGAAGGCTAGAGATTGGGTTGTCACATTGAATCAATCATGTCTGTGTAATGAAACCCCAGATGAAACTCTGGACTGCGCGGCCCAGGGGAGCTGCCTGGCTGGTGAACGCAAGGTGTGCTGGGGCCTGGTGTCCTTGGGCACCACGAGGAGAGGGCCCGGAGCTCTGTGTCCCCTCCCCCCGCCCCAGCTCCAGGATGACCCCATGCACCTCTTCCACCTGCCTGTCCCTGAGTTCTGTCCTTTATCATAAAACTGTGCTCCTCGTGGCATGGTGAGGTGGCCTGGGCCTAGTCCTTGCTGCGGGAGGTGACCCGCAGCCCAGCTGGGAAATGCCCAGGTAGTAATTGGCCCCACCCTGTCCTGGCTTCAGGGCAATTCACCTGTTGTCAAAGGAGACAGTCCCCTTGGCTATGTTCTAGTGGCCCGATCACCATCTGCACGCCGTGGCCCTGAGGCCTTGGGGGGCGGGATGTAGCTGGGGAGGGCGCTGAGGTGGCACCCAGCTGGTGTCACTGCAGCCCTTCCTCAGAGATGAAGGAGCAGCCCTTGAAACTCCCAGAGCCCAGGGGACCAGGCTCCACTCACGCCTTGAGTCAAATCCCAGCTGGATACGCCGTGGGCACCCCCTGCTGAGCCTGCCAGCTGCGACTGGGGTGGGGGGGGGGTGAGGATGGAGTTGCCACAGACCCAGTGTCCCAACCCTTTTCCACCTCTTCCTGCTGGGCGACAGAGCGAGCTGAGCAAGGAGCAACACGGCCAGGGGTTAACGCGGCCAACTGAACAGGTAAGACCACAAGAGAAAGAAAAGGCTACAGCAGATGCAAAAACTGAGTTATCTAACTGACCCAGCTATGCTCTCTTACCTGAGTTTAATGGGGGGCGTTGTGCCACGGACACCAAGACGAAGGGCCCAGACCCTGCTCTCCTCGGGCAGACAAGCAGTGGAAGCAAAGAGCTAAGATTTATGGGGGTCCCCACGCTGGGCACTGGCCCACATGACGCACGTGTCCTGTCTCACCCTGTCCACACACCCAGCAGGAGTGGGGCTCCGGCTGCCCCATTTACAGACAGGGGGCCTCGTGGACATGTGGAGGCTGCTCAGAGGGCCCTGTAAGGTTAGTGACACGCTCACGTGTCTCTCTGTTTGAGGGGTGGCTGGAAGCAGTCTCGAGCTCTGCAGCCTGCCATTCATAGGAGGGGGGCAGGGGAAACTTAGGGTCCCCCCGTCTGTGGACTGCATTTAGATCCTCACCGCAGGTGAATCAGCTCTGAGGGTAGGCGAGGGGAAGTGGGGAGACAGCAGGGCACTTTGCACATGGGGGCCACACACATCACCCCTTAGCAAGTGAAATGCCTCCTGGGTTAAGGCGGGGGCGCGTCTGGGAGCGCCTCAACAGGGGCTGCAAAGGAGGAGGATTGGGCTGAAGGAACACACACACTTACATTTATGCAAAAATACGCGGACGTGTGTGCTGGTATAAAGAAATTAAATAAAGTTTCTAAATAAATAAATTAATCATCTTAAAGGTTTTATCGAGCCAAGAAACTAGGGCACATCCTGGGCCCAGGTCTGTTTGCTGAAGTAAGCAACAAAGAAAGAAATAAAGTTTTATCTCTAGCAATATTCTCACATTATCCCACTCGGCACCAAATGGCGATAGGTCCTTTTGTAAATGAAATCGGAGAGAAATACAGCAGTTCTTATGTACGAGGATGTTACAATACTGTGCATGTTATTTCACTTTATTCCGTACGTTACATCAAGAGTCAGACTCTACGTCTCTGGATGTCCAGGGTTCTGAACTACCCTTTGACTTGTGCCATTTCTGGGGGCACCTTGAGACAGTCACCTGATCAGAGAGCCCAGGTGGCCGAGGTGGAGACAGGACACGTCCCCTGTGTAAGTTCTGGCTCTTCCCCACGGGCATGGGCCTGGCACTCAGTTAATAATGAAAGAAATAACAATTCTTAAAAATGTTAAAATATTTTAGTGCATATTATTTAATAGTAAGACCTTAAGATAATTCTTAAGAAAATAATTCTTGGATGAACTCCCCGAGTGGCGGAGGCTGACCTCTGCCCGTCCGCTGGGCTCCTGTGACGACCAGCAGGAGGCTGGTATCCACCTGAGACAGAGGTAGTTGTTCGTTCTTGTCCTGTTTGCAGACAAAATGACTTCCAGAGGAGGGCAGGGACCTCCATGCCTCGCTTTCGCAGTGGCCATGAGCGGCAGGATGGCACTGAGCCCAGAGCCTTCCCAGGTGGGTGGGCGTGATCAGGCTCTCCACCCTCCATCAGAGACTTGGCTCCCTCTGACCATTAGCCTTGTTAAACGTGGCTCAGAACCAAAGAGCTTTAATTATTCCCCCAGGAGAAAGTGCGCTCCCTTCCCCGCATCGGCCCCTGTGGAAGGCAGGCAAAATATAAAATAAAATAAAATGAAACGTCGCCAATCCATCAGCCTCCCAATGAAGACAGAGTGCTGACACGAGAGGAGCTCTGTGCGGGAGTTATTAAGCGTGGAATGGACTGGTTCAAATTAATTGGTTCAGCTGTGACCTCTGGTCCCCGGGAAAGGTTGGGAGTGTTGACTACACAGGGCAGAAAAACCCAGCCAAGCGGACACAGTAATTGGTGGTGAGCTCAGCGCCAGCTGGGTGGTCCAGGAACACAGACGTTTCCGCCTATGATGTCTGCCTCTGCCAACCTGAAGAGGGAGCTTGGGAAGCCAGCCAAAGGGGCGCGAGCCACGGGGGTGTGGGAGTCTCGGGGACGGGTGTGGGAACTGTGGAGGGGACTGGGAGCCCTGGGGGGGAGTCATGGGGAGGTGGGAGCTATGAAGGGGCTTTGCACCTGGTCTGGGGTCACAGAATGACGCACCCCCTTATTCGGGTGACCCCCCCACACACACACACAAAGCCCCAGTGCCTGTGTAGCTGGGATGACACTACTGGATGACACCTTGTGCCAATCTGGTCATTTGGCAGTTCTCGGGTGGCACTCAGTTTGGAGATGGGGTGAGTGCCCCCTCTTGCTCTAACCGCTCCTGACTCCAGGGCTGAGGAGAGAGAGCTTCTTACACCCACAGGGGATCCCCAGTCCTGGCTGTGGAGTGACTGCCCAGGTCTCCTCTGCTGACGTCCACTCCTGCACCCACTGTCCACTCGACACCTCCACTGGGACATGCAATGTGGCCTCAATCCATCAGCCGCAGACCCACCTGAAGACCGCCCACATGCCGGCTAGGCCGAGTCCCCACCCCTGGGGGGGCACCACACCCCCTCCCAGGGCTCATGCCAGGGCTCAACATCCATCAGAGAATCCTGCAGACGCCCCGTCTCTCCTGAGTCCTCTCCCACCCCCCGGGGGGACCTTTTACTCACATCCCTTGTCTCAGGTCATCTCGTCCCTCCCGGACACCCAGCTCTTGCCAAATTGGACCCCCAGGCTTGGTCTGTCCCCCAGGCCCTGCAGGGTCTGGCTGGCGTCCCCTGAGGTTACTTCCCTGAGCTGGCTCTGCGTCCGCCCCAGGACCCCTCACTGGAGCCCTGCGCCTCTCCCAGCCTGGCACCTGCGCCCGGCTCCCTCCGCCCTCCAGCTCAGGTTCACCCTGGCCATTGGATGACAAAGCCGGGCTCCTTGTCCTCACAGCCCACGTCCTCAGCTTTCACGGGCACTCAGATCCGCCTGGCCGCCTGTTCGCCACTATAACCTATGGACAAGCCTTTCGCGCAGGTCCGCCCCTCACCCCCCACCACAGACCGGGGGGCTGACCCTGATTCTGGAGCAGGTCAGCTAAGTCACTGCAGAGGGTCTAAGTCCAAAGTAGAACGTGACGGGTGACCAGGAAGGACAGTGGTCTTGCTGTCATCTGTCCCCCTGTGTTTGGGGTGTGGCTGCCTGGCCACCGTGCAGAGTAAGAGAATAAAGACCCTCTGGGGCTCCGTGGGAAATGCCTGTCGCCACCCACTAGCAGGGTGGAACGCAGCCGCAGCCACGTGCCTCGCACCCCGTCCTGGGCCCGAGGCCAGGGGCACCCAGCAGTCCTCCTGCCAGGATAGGGCTGTCACCAGAGGCCCAGGGCCAAAGTCTTACGCTAACAAGGGTGTGCCTTTCCCTTCAGGGTCCCCTCGACCACCTATGACCGTGCAAGTGTGGACGTGGCTGTTGGGGCACAAGGAGG
This sequence comes from Hipposideros armiger, assembly GCF_001890085.2. Taxonomy (NCBI): domain Eukaryota; kingdom Metazoa; phylum Chordata; class Mammalia; order Chiroptera; family Hipposideridae; genus Hipposideros; species Hipposideros armiger. The sequence goes on from NW_017731630.1 coordinate 935,677, forward strand.
GGTGCTGACTAGACCCTGTTCCCGCTTAGCAGACTGGACCTGCCGCCAGTTTCCCTGATTCCTTCTGTGGCCGCAGTCCTACCTCAATGACCCCTCCGCCCCCTCTCCCGAGACCTCTGTGGCTGAGCAGCTGGCATCCGCCCTAAACGCCCCTCCGGTCTGACTCCTCAGCCCCAACCCTGAGCCCACCCTCCTCTCTGACCACCCCTCGGGTTCCATCCCGGGCTTGTTCTGGCTCCCGGCCCCTTAGACACCGCTGCCCTGCTGGACACTGGCCTCGGCCTTCGCCCGCCCGACCCGGCACTCGGTTCCCGGCGCTCAGGGCGCACCTTCACTGCATGTCTACTCAGGCTCGAGGCCAGCACGTGCTCTGGGGACTTTCAGCATGTTCTCTGCCCAGAATGGCCACTCTCCACCTTGTCTGTGGGTTAGTACCCCCCATTCCTCTCCCCTGGAAACCATTCTTGTTTCTGTCCCCATAGGCCTCACTCCAACCTCCAATGCCACACACCTCATCCCAATGCCACACACCTCACCCCAACGCCACACACCTCACCCCAACGCCACACACCTCACCCCAATGCCACACACCTCACCCCAGCGCCACACACCTCACCCCAGCACCACACACCTCACCCCAGCGCCACACACCTCACCCCAACGCCACACACCTCACTCCAGCACCTTCCTGCAGATGAGACATTGCAGGCTGGCCTCATTTTTGTTCCTTCGTAGTAAAATTTTCTTTTGACAGAATGCTGAAAGCTGACATAGTCATTGTTTTAAATGAAACAGAAGAAAATAACTACCGGGCCTGTGGCAGTTTGTCTGATTTTGTTTGGGGAAGGATGAATCCTTTTGATCTTTCTCATTTGTTATTTTTCTATCCAGTAAAGCTTTCTTCAATTATGTTTCTGATCATTACTCCTGCTCCGCGTTCTCCGGTTTCTTCCTTAGAGACATTTCGATATTTTTAAAGTGTAGATTTCCTTTTTAGGCCCTCCCTAGCGAAACTCTCCTCACAAAAGGTTCAGAGATTTATACGTTTTCTTTCGGTGGGAGGAAGCGTCTCAAGGTTGTCAGCGACGTGATTTTCTGCCGTATCCCCTTTTCTTCCGTGGCCCCATGTAGATGCTAATGCCACTGTGATTGCGTTTTTGGCTTTCCTGCAACCTTTGCGTGTCTCTCTTTGTCAATGTGTAGTGTTTCTTCATCTAAGCTTAGTTCCTGCTGGTGGTTCCCTGGCCGCTGAACAAGAATGCCGTGGCATGGTGCACCCAGCCGAGATGCCAGCCCTCTAGTACGCTCTCATTTCGGTGGCAACACTTTCCCAAAACGCTTCTTTCGGAATCACCACAAGGATGCTCTTTATTAATTAAAATAGCAATGACAAAATAATGCCTATACACAGAGAGTCTCTGGAGCACATGCGTACATTTAAATGGTCACGATCCACACAAGCATCCGTACCGTCACCAGGAGTTCAGAAATACAACGTCACCAGCACCTTGGTACCGTCTGTTCCCTTTTTCAACCCGTCCTTCCCTCATCCCCGTGGTCACTACAACCCTGGTTTTGGGGGTCACCTTTTTCCTTTGCCCTTTCGTCTTACCATACATATGCGCCCTAAATACAATGCTACTTACTCCTCCTGCTCTGAAGTTTATATAAATGGAGGCACATGACAGGCAGTGCTCGGGGACCTGCCTTTTTCGCTCCACACTGTGTTTGTGAGATGAACGTATGGGACGTATGTGTCTGTGGTCCTCGCACTGACAGCATCCCGATAGGAATTTACCACGCTGCGTTTCCTCACTTTGTTCCGATGGCTGCCAGGGGTTTTCGGGTCTGGGGCTGTGATAAACAACGCTGCAACGGCCGTTCGGCACGTGTGTCCCACGTGCTGAGCTTAGAGGCCTGGGCTGGAAGCGGCATTCCCAGACCATAAGC
>NW_017731630.1:938081-939941 GCF_001890085.2 Hipposideros armiger
CACATAAGTCACTTAGAAACGTGTCTGGCTCACAGTTGGTGCCCGGGCATCTCAAACTCAGCCTGTCGAAAACCTGACTGGAGTTATTTTCTCCCAAGCCCGGGCCACTTCCTGTGTTTGTCACCCCCCAGTCGAACAAACATGTTTTATAGGACAGCCGTGTATATTTTATTTTCCAAAATGGGACACTTCGGAGGGAAAACAGGGAGCATATGACAAATACACCAGGGAAACAGGCTTGAGCGGAGACACCCCCGGGCCCCCCCAGACAAACCCGGTCACACGCAAGCCACTGCCAAGCACACTGCACAGATAGGTCTGCAAATCTCCTCACCACCCCCTGCAAGCCAGAGAAGCCTCGCTTCATTTTATTAAGTAGCTAGAATTTAATCGAGACGAGCCATTCATTTGTAAAACAGATAACGATTAGAGTTTCTAGTAAAAATAGCTGCCCTCTACCCATCTCTCCTTGTGCCTTCCCCACCTGAGTCGACCTCTTTTAACCCTGTCGGCTGAGTCTTCTAGTAACTTGGTTTCTATTTCAAATAAAACCCTCTTCCATTATTTATAATGCTTGCTTCCAGTTTGAAGCGTTGTCAGCTGGCCTCCTACGGGAATGCCTGAGAAGTTAGCTCACCCATCGCCTCATGCTCCAACCAGGCCCCTGTGACTTTACATAACAGGCTTATGCTTTATGTCTTTTCCCACCGAATATAAGAGATGCGAACTTATTCCTCACTTTAGAAATGACGGTATTGACCCCACCTTCCTCTTCAGAGCTGCTCCCCTTCTGCTGAGAACCCCTGTTAGGGCTGAGGGCCCCCGACTTACACACACTTAGAGACCTAGAATTCAGTGCCCTGTGCTTTGTCTCAGGTCGACTCTCAAATGTGAAAATCAATAAAGAATACTCCCACTATTACAGCACTTTCAGCACAGTCCACAGAAGGCCACACGGGACGGCTAACTGCATTTCCTTTTCCAGAGAGCTATTTTTGTGATTCCTAGGATTTCTATTTGTCTTTTTCTTTGCTGTTATCTCTAACGCATCTTCATTTAAAAAAAGAACCTCCATCTGTAAACAGCTTCTCCCGGGTACCCCCACTTCATCATGAGTCCCCGGAGACCTGCCTCCTGGGGCCTCCGACTCCCTGCCCTTCAGGACGTCCTCTGTGCTGTCCTGGGACCAGCTCCCCTGGCGTGACCCCCTCTTCCAGGTTCCGGTGGCCTCCTCGGTGTGGGCTGACTCCTTTGTTTTGCTGGAGAACGTCCTCAAAAGTACAAGAAAGGCTGCATGGCAGACACACTGCCAGAGGTTTTAACCACGTGAATATTCTAGCAAAGCGAAAGTTAACTTAAGAGTCTGTGTGTTTCAACCATTGCTATTTTCCACTTTCTAATGCCTGCGAGCGACTTCAGTCCCGAGTCAGGTTGGCTGACAGCCCGGGGACCAAATCGCGTCCATCGAAGGTTTTGTGAGCAAAGCTTCAGGGGACAGTGGCACCCACGTGCTAGTCTCTGCGCTGCAGCTGCCTTTCTCCGCATGGTGGACTTGGGGGTGGTGACAGAGCCCGTACAGCCTGCAACCCCTCAAATGTTGACCGCTTGGCCCTCCGGCAGTGCAGCTCTGCCCAACAGGACCTTCTGGACAATGGCAGTGCTGTGTGTCTGTGCCGTCCACTGGCCACAGCTGGCTACTGGGCATTTGCAATGTGTCTACTGCAACCGAGGAACTCACTCTTTAAGTGTATCTAATTTTAATCAACTTTAACTTAAATCCCACATCTGGTGAGTGGGCGGCCACACTGGACAGCTCCTCGGTTGGGGAACCATTGGGTCACGGTGGCCAACGCAGGAGCC
>NW_017731630.1:942566-943885 GCF_001890085.2 Hipposideros armiger
TCCTCACATCATCTTCAGCCCACTGCCCGGACAGGACACGGGGCAGCCAGGTCCAGAAAGCACTAAGTGATGAGCAAACCCTGATCTTCAGGTCCAGGTACAGGGTCCACCCCCTCATCTCTTGGCAGGCTGCAAGAGTGAACACCCCACAAGCCCCCAAAATTCAGGCTCCAGAACCTCCTTTGTTGGGGTGGAGTAGAAACGGGACAGTCACATCAGCGGGCTGAATGAAGGTTGTGCCCTGTCTTCCTATGTATATTTTTACAGTTAGCCTTTTAAAATACTTTTTATTTTGAAATCATTATCGACCCACAGAAAGTCGCAAAAATGGTGCAGAGCGGTCCGGTGTAGGCTCCACTCAGTGTCCTGCAATGGCTGCATCTTATACGATTATAGTGTGTAATAAAGATATATGGGACACAATCAAAACCAGAGACTTGACATTGGAGCAAGATGTGTGGAGGTCTGCGACATTTATCACACATGTACATCCTTGTAACTGCCAACGCAATCAAGTGACAGAACAGCTGTCTCCACGAAGACCTCCCTCGGGCTGTCCTTAGAGGACACCCCACCCCACCATCCTGACCCCTGGCGCCTACTCCATGATTTTGTCATTTCAAGAAATGCAGCTCCCTCGTATAAGACGTTAGATTGAACTGTGTTCTGTTCAGACCTTTAGCAAGACTCATTCACCATTTCAGACAATCATGTCACCAGTGGCATTTGAGCAGTATGCCGCCCTATCAGACAACTCGGGGGTTCATTCTATAGAAATGTCACCCCCATAAAATTGCACAGCACGTATTCCTCTCTTGCGTGCACTGACTCAATGCATCTCTCTTAATCTGCACTCACATTAACGATTAACAGTGATCACACACACACACACACGCGCACGCACACACACGTGTTTTTACCTGGTCTTATTGCAAAATGTTATACGTAAAGGAAAGGATAGATACTTCAGCTAAATATTTCAAATACACACTTACTCGTTATACGGAAATAAAAGCATTTGACACCTTCACTGAACCGTCTATTTAGCTGTGCCTAAGCATTTACATACTGAATTACGTATTATTTTTACTATAATCAGTCTCTTTTACTGCTACTGTAGATTATAAATAGGGTATTATATGTAAATATATTTTAATAATGTGTGCTGGTTATGTTATATTGCCTATGATTTTCATGTCAGGAGAGCAAAGGGGTGTTTTTACAGGATTCGTAATTAGAAGGGCTTGTTGGATCTGAGGGATAGAAAGGAATTTCTGGGCCCTGGGTGCCCAGCTGCTGTCCAGAGTGCTGAAATACGG
>NW_017731630.1:944049-945193 GCF_001890085.2 Hipposideros armiger
ACCCGATTTGAGTTTTGCCCAATGCAGCTGCCTGTCCCCTGAAACTTTCAGGAGCACCGCCTGCTAATGAGGATGCCAGCTAATTACTGGCAAAATGATGAAGAAATCATACCAGGACAACTGCTGGAGCTCAGCAGGGGGCCCGTCAAACACCTCTCAGGCCCCTCCTTCCACTGGCTCACAGTTTCACTTCTAAGGACAGTGACCTTGCTGGCAGACGGCTCAGCATGCCAAGGCTGGGGGCTCCCCGCAGGACTTTGAGGCAGGAGGGCAGACAAAGGCTCTGGTGGGTCAAGTTTCTCTCCCCGACCCTGCGGAGACTCATGTGTCCCACTACCAAGAGGGTGCATGGTCCCGCAGACTGGCAAGTTCCAGAGCTGTGATATGGCCCTGACAGCTGCTGCCTGGAAGGATGACGGCTGGCCCGTCACAGGCTGTCAGTGCTCCTAGCTGCTGGGCCATCAGGTGAGGTGGTTGGTGAGGGCTGGCAGGGACCAGGTTCAGGTCCTGAGGTTGCGGGCAGAGCCAACTCACAGGGAACAGAGCACAGCTCTCTGAGGGCAATGCCCAGCCCTGCCCAGGAACTTGTGCCAGGAGTGACAGGTGGCGGGGGGACAGAGCCTGGAGGTTGGTGACCTGCAAATCTTGCTCTGGTTTGTCCCTGTCACAGAGGAGGAAACTGAGGGTCTCCCCACTTCCTGCCCTGAGCTGGGGCCACATCCCCACCTCCAGGCAGCACAGCGTCAGTCTCCTGAGGGGGACCCCTTCCGGAATGGGCCCTGCCTTCCCGAAGGAGCCCCCTGGTCCCCTGACCGACCCTAGAACTTGGACTTCCCCGGACGGCGCTCCCGCCCTCACCCAGCTCTGCAGACCCTGACTGAGGGTTTCACATCGGGGTGGGTGTGAGGGACCAGCTCGCTGTTATCACCATCTCCTCCTGGGACAGCACACACATCATACACACGCACCCCCATACATACCAACACACACACACACACACACACACACACACACATACACACACACCCCTTTCTTTCAAATCAGCACCCCATCTGACAAGCCCTAACATTGGCTGATTTAAAAACAGCCTTGTTTGAAGCCATCACTGGATGGGGTTTTCTTTGATTTTGCTTCTAATTATGAA
>NW_017731630.1:947503-948257 GCF_001890085.2 Hipposideros armiger
AAAAATTCTCATTTATGTCTTTAACCATGTGGAATTCATTATATTGAACAGCGTGAGGAAGAGAATCTAATTAATTCTTTTTTCTGATGAAAAGTTTCCACATTAAGCCATCAATCTGCTCTTCACTGATTTGTAATACTACCACCATAATTCATCAAGTTCCCATATATACACCATTCTGTTTCAGAGCTATTCTGGGTCCTATTTTTGTTCCATGGAACCCTTTCTAATTCCTTGTACTAATATAGTCCAGTTTTATTTACTATGTTTTCATACTACTTCTTGACTTCTGGTATGCAAGCCTCCACTCCTTAAACTTATTTTCTTCAAAGTTTTTCTTGGAGTTTTGCTTCCCATATGAATTTTGGAATTGGTTTGTCAATTTTCACTAACAATACTGTTGGGATTTTGATTGAGGTACCATTGGTTTTATTAATTAATTTGGAGAGGATTGTAACCCTGATGACATTAAGTCTATCCCATCTATGAAAATTCCTTCATTTATTCTGAACTTTTATGATGTCTTTCAATAAAATTTGTAATGTTTTTCACAAAAAATCTTGTGCATCTTTTATGACATTTATTCCTAGGTAACACAATTTTTGTTGTTATTGTGAATGGAATTTTTTTTCTATTACATTTCTTATTTGCTACTTTATGGTACGTGGGAATGCTATTGAATTTTTTAAATGCTGGTTCTATATTCAACTACTCTGTTTTTATATGTTGATCACTGAATCCAGGAACTCTGCTG
>NW_017731630.1:952290-954996 GCF_001890085.2 Hipposideros armiger
TGCCCCCACAGCAAGGAAACCAGCAGAGCCCACAGCCCAGGCACGACCCTCCTGCAGGGCACCTCCTGCCACTTCAGGCCTAGAGGGTTGTTTGTAGGTCGGTTTTACTTGATAATCCCCGTTTTACAGAGGAGCAAACTGAGGCTCAGGTCAGTTAAGTGGCTCATTGAGGGTCCCAGCTGGAAAATGACGGACTCACATTCAAGCCTGTCTCTGCCGGACGTGGTTCTTGACCACAAACAGCACTGCTTCCTCTGGGCGGGTCAGGAAGCAGAAAGGCCGGGCAGCCCCCCATCCTGACGTGGCCCAGTGAGCAGAGCAAGAGACATGGGAGGGAGACACCGGGGCTCAGAACCACTAAACCCAGCTGCCCACTTCGTTGGGAACGAAGCCCACAGCAGGGGGTGTTGTCAGGCTCTTACAAAGGGGCAGAGAGTCTGCGCCCAGCCTGGTGCCCCCTCCTGTGCCTGGAGACCCATGTAGTCTCGGACCAGGATATGTGCAGCTCTGTCTCTAAGCACGGAGGGCCCAGAGCTTGGCTGGTCTGCAAGGGGTCCTCAGGCATGGCGGTCCTCCCTGTGCACCCGGGCCCGGGGAGGGGGGTGGGCCCGTCTGTGAGCACGACCAGGATAGCAGTGCCCTCGCAGCAGGCAGAGCACGTGGCCCGTCCACGCTCCCTCGGGAAGTCTGGGGTGGGGATGCGCCGTTCTGTGGGTGCCGGGAGCAGGGCCAGCCCGGCAGAGGTTTCTCCTCCTCGTCTCCTCCCGCTTGGCACTCAGGCTCATTGACAGCCAGGGACACAGCCACGTGTCATGTCTCCAGGCCAAATCCAACGCAAACCCCATTTCCAGTCTGCCCAGAAAGATGCCTCACCCCTGACGAAGGTCTGCTCCTGAAACCAGCGTTTTGGCTCCTGAGCCGAGCCCCAAGCTGAAGTGACAGGGTTTTTATTGAATCGTGCCTTCAGCATCACTCTTATTGGATAAGTGGGAGCCAAACTATGTTTACTGTCCTCTTCTCTTCTTTTATAAGGGCTCAAGCTCAGCCATTATACAGGGCCTGGCCACAAGGGACAGATNTGTGGTGGTTCCCAGCTTCTCAAGTCACCTTCATGTAAAAGTTGTTTATCCTTAACGAGATTGTGGGCTGCAGAAGGCTGGGGCTGTGTCATAGTTTTCCGGGTGGGGATTGTATCTCCCCATCTGGTCAGAGGCTCTGTGGGGTGTAGCTTCTCAGGGGACCCCTGCTGCGTGCCAGGCATGGACAGGGCTGGGGGTTCTGCGTTGAATCTGACGCGGCCCCGCCTCTGGGCTGAGGGACCTATAATATGGTTGTGGGTATAGAGAACGGTGGGACAGAGGGGGCCATGAACGCAGTGGGACGCTCACGGAGGGTCTTGAAGGCTGGGAAGGCTGGGGCACTCGGGAGGGCTCTGGGCAGAGGCAGTGACTCATGCAAGGGGAAACGGGCGTCTCACTCCCACGCAAGAGCTGGGCTGAGTCAGAGGTGAGGTTAGAGGGTTCGGCAGGTGTGGGTGTCTCAGAGCAGAATTTCTCCACTGTAATCTGCATACCAGTCATCTGCAGATCCGAGTTCTGCAGGTGTGAGTGGGGCCTGGGACTCTGCATCCCTGGCGGACCGCTCTGCGAGTGGGGACGGTGTAGAAAGAACCATCCTGCAGCCAGTTTGGGGGGCGAAGTCAGCCTGAAGGCAGCAGGGTCACCAAGAAGCTTGCTTCAGGTCTAGTTGTGGTGGACGCCATTGTCCCCCCACACACACCATTTGTCCCCAGAGCCTCCATGGGAGGCAGTGGGTGCTCTATTTCCTTCTTCCCTCCTGCTGCGTCCTGTGTTCATCCATTTACTTATTCCTTCCTTTGTCCAAGCCCCCACAAAACATTGGGAAGGAAATACATTGTTGGGGAGTACACTGCCCCACATGGGTGAACATCTGGCTGGAAAGCACACAGGGCAGAGTGGAATGAGGTGCCGAGGTCCTCCTCCTCCAGGAAGCCTGTCCTGACTGCTCAGCCCACAGCACACACCCGCCTCTCAATCTGCATGAGTCACACGTGTCTCCACTGTGGTCCTAAGGTCCCTGTCAACAGAAAGCCCATTTCCTTCCATTTCTCCCACAGGGCTCAACTCAGGGTCAGCACCAGTAGAAACTTAGGGTGTGGGAGACAGGGTTTGGGGAGGTGGTCAGCCTGCCCAGGAGCTGGGGCTCCTGTCAGGTGACTGGGGTGAGCCCGGAACCGCCCAGGAGAGGAGTCAGAGGGCGGCGTGCAGCAGGTGCTGGGGGGTCTGATCCGGAGGAGGCAATGTCACATCTCTGTGCCTTTAAACCAAACCACATGGCCCTGGTTCCCAGGGAGGGCTCTCCGGAGGAGCTAAGGGGGCCATGCTTTGCAGAACCCTCCGAACTGCTTAACGACACACAACTCAGTAATGAAGAGACAGTCTAGCGGACCAGGATAATCTGAAATTAAAGAAAAATGGAACGTATTAAAAATGCATTGCAGTGTTAATGAAAGATGTCAGCCTGACAGCCTGAACCCCGCTCGTCATGCCCAGATCAGGAACAGCGCGTGCTCCGGGGCTGGCAGCGCCTGTGTGCCTGCTTCTCTCTGCCCAGCCTGAGGCCTCCAAATGGCAGACCAAAACGCGGGCGCGGACTGAAGCACTTAAGACTTGCCAGCGTCTGTTG
>NW_017731630.1:961336-963523 GCF_001890085.2 Hipposideros armiger
CCCGCAGTTTCATGTCGAGATAAATACCAGAGAAATTCACACACGCGTGCCCGGGAGCTGTGCCCTGACTTCTTCATTGTCTCAGAATACATAATAGAAAAAAGTGGAAATGACCTAAAACTTACAAGTAAGGAAATGGGCACTTCACGGCGGCGTGTTCCTTCGATGGGCTACCACCAGGCGGGAGCTCACAGAGCAACATCATAATCTAAATCCCCAAGAGATGGCATAGGGCAGGCTGCTGCAGACAGTATAATACCATTTACGTGAAGGTTAAACCCCCCAAATCAATACGGTGAGCTGTGTGCGGTACACGCAAACAGAGTGAGCACGGAACATCGTGAGCCGAGTGGACTGTCCACGACGGCCGGGTGGTGATGGTCTGGCAACCCTGCGAGCAGCCGAGTCCAGGCCAGGACACAGGTGAGCTGCAAACGGCGAGGTAGTAAAAGGCATTGATGTGCGTTGCAGGTAGAGAGCGTTTGCTGGCTCATTCTCTGTGCTTCGCAGTACGTCTGAGATATTTCTCAATAAAATCATTTTCACTTCTCTGCAGCAGCCCAGCTGCCTCTTGGGGACACAATTCAGAGTGAAAGAAGGCAGACATAAGAGATAGGCGGCGTGTGGCCCCCTCGACACGAAGCGGAGGCAGCACTTACCCCCGCGGGGGGAGCACCGGGGGAGTGGGACGCGCTGTCTCCCCCGGCCCGTGCGTGGGTCATGATGTGCACATCCCCTGTGTGTTTTACCTCAATAGAAAATAGGAGAAAACACGACAAGGCAATGGAGCGTGTTATCCTGCGTACGATCCTGCAGCAGCAAAAGGACGCCGGGGAAAAACCAAGGAAATCTGAACAAAGTACGGCTTTTAGTTATTCATCGCGTGCCATAGCGGCTCCTTCGCTGGGATAAACGTGCCCGACGAACAGAAGCCGGTAATGGGGCACCTGGGGGTGGGGTTTACGGGAAGTCTCTGTAACTGGCTGTCCACCGAAAGCTGGTCACGTAACTGTCCCTTTTGCCTGCAAGAACTCCAGTCGCCCACATGGTGATGGAGGTCCTACAGGGGCCCCCTCCGCTCCGCCGGATCCCCACACGCAAGGCCTCACAGCCCCACCGCTGGGGCTTCTTCTAATCACGGGCCATGTCCCCTGTTACCCTGGGCCTGCCGATCGCTCCTACAGCCTGAGGAGCCCCCAAAGCATCCTGACATGCCTGGGGTCCCTAGAGAGGAAGAGTGGGGGGCCATTAAGAGCACACCCAAAACTGGGCATTCGGGAGTCAGNGCTCGTGCTTCAGGCCCAGGGCTGCAGGTTGTGCTATGAAAATGTACTGAAGACTTCAGTCGTCCTGCTTAACTATAGCCTTGAGCGGTTTCTTCCCGGGGCCTGGAGTCAGAGCAGAGGGCCTCCCTTCCGGGCTGCCGCCCGAGGCTCTCCTGTGATGTGTCTGAAGACGGGGGCTCTGCCTGGAATGGGGCACATCCTCTGCCAGGGCTCTGGATGCCGGAACAGCCTCCCAGGGCCTCGGGGGTTCTCTTCCTGAAACTGCTACATGACATTCCTCTTGTCTCTGAAGTGGGGACAAGACAGGGCTTTATCAGATCTGATTTGCCCACTCAGCCCCATGCTGCTTATTAAGGGCTGCAGCTGTCACTCTCACGGCATAGAGAGGGCTGAGGAAGCGCCTCCCTCCTGCTCCCAGAAATGGTGACGCCTGACTCTCGACACACACTCCAGCCCCTGAGTGTCGGGCAGGCACGTCCTTGGGGACATCGAGCTGGTCTGTGGTGAGGACCCCCCAGGATGAGTGGGGACGGTACTGACTGGACCCCATGTTTCTTGTTTTCTTCTTCAATATGATGCCTCCTAGGCACGTGTCTGGTCCCTCGGAGGTTGCACTTTGCTATTTTGACCCAGACCTCTGCTATTCGGGGTGGGGGGAGGGGGTGCGGAAACGCTGATTCGTCTCTCTGGTCAATGGAAGCCGACCGCTAAGATCTTTGGCCCTTCCCAGCTCTGCTCTGTGTCAGTGCCACCTGTCTGCCCCTCTTGGAGGGCCAGCTCCATTCCACCTTGGTACCACCTGCTCCCTGCAGAACCTGGCCAGGGATGCATAAATGATGGGCACTCCACACCTGGGATGGGTTCTTGCATGAAAGAATGGCTATGTGGTCGCGTTTCACTC
>NW_017731630.1:964473-965767 GCF_001890085.2 Hipposideros armiger
TGTCCGCCAGCCGTGGTCACGGAGCAATGTCAGAATGGCAGGGGCCCCCTGGCCCCTCGCTAATGTCACTGAGCTCAGCCAGGAGTGTTCCCACCGTCTCAGCGTGCGCCAGGACCACCACCCCACCTCGCCTGCCCGCTGCACCTACCATGGCAGGTGTGCAACCTTGGGAAATCCCAACCATCTCTATTCTGTCTTCTGTAGATTTGCTCCAACACCTGCCCTCTTTGTCTCTTATTATTTTGCTATGATCTAACGTATTATTTTTCCGTGTCTATTAACTAAAGAACAGATCATCCAAGTTACGGTGTATTCGTACCATGGATGCTACTTAGCAATAAAGAGAAACAAGTTATTGATCTACTCAACAACAGTGATGAATCAGGAAACAGGCTGACGGAAACATCAGAGGCAAACGTGGCACAGACTCCACTTAGATGAAGGTCCAGAAAAGTTGTGGCTAACACACGGCGGGAGAAACCCCAGCAGGGGTTGCTTCGGGGTGGAGGAGAAGTAAACGCCAAAAGAAAGTGTCAACGCTCATCAAAGCTCATCAGCCTGGACCCTGCAGGTTTTTTGCGTTTTATTTGATAGACCCGGTACAGTGATGGTAATAATGAAACTCATAAATGCCGTCCGAGAAGTCTCATGGGCTGGAGGAGCTGCCTCCGATAGGAGCTGACACCGATAAGTGGGTTGTATAGGATTACCCTCCCCACCCACAACCATGACACTTGTCAGAATAAAGGGTGGGCAACAATTGTCCACGACAAGGGCAACGTCTAAGGCCAGGCCCCCGGTTGCCCAGTGATCTTCCTGGGACATTGTCCAACCACGGCCTCAAGAGCTGGGTCCGAGCACAGCACTGCCGTCCCTCTGAGCTCACGGGGCAGAAATCAGCCGGTAGGTCACTGGGAGCCGCTACAGAAGAGCAGATATTTACAAACAGAACGCAAAGTAGCCAAACCGAAGTTCGGATTTTTTTTGGCTGTTGTTTCTTTTGTACAGAATAATAAGATAGAGAGAGTCTGGCAGGTTGGATAAAGAAAAGTAAGAGAACACACACAGAAACATACTAGAAATGCTAAGGAGGAGGCCCTCTGGGTTACCTTACTGGAAAGCTCAGACGAAGTGAGTGCTTTCACAGAAACACACTGTGGTCAAACATAAAATGACAGATCATCTTCCGGGAGGAGGCATCTCAATGCCTATAATCCACAGAATATTAGTATTCATCATATACAAAGAATCCCCATGTATCAAGGAAAACACGCTGTCACCAGGCTGGCCAGGG
>NW_017731630.1:968560-986320 GCF_001890085.2 Hipposideros armiger
GCTTCTGCTCAGGCACTTGGTGACCGTGCCACCTCGTGCCCTCTGGGCTCTCAGGTCAGGAAGCAGAGGCATGGAGTCACCCCTGGTGCTGCTATGCTGTCTCCCCAACCCCTCCCTTCTGGAGGCTGGGCTGTTCTCCAAGGTCAAGGGAAGGTGACTTGTCCAAAGGCCTCCTGGCTGCACCCAGTGAACTGTTGTCACGATCATCTGTTAGATTCCCGAGCTCAGTGTTGGGCTAAGAACTTACGAGTGCTCCTGGGAGGCTCCAGGGAGACACTGCACGTAAAGTGCGTGGCATCTGGGCACAGCCTGGGACAGGAGTTACCATGTGGTGCCCCCCCCTTGTGCTCCTGGGACTCGCCACGGCCTCAGGTATGACCTTAAATAGGGTCCTCGATTTTCACTAGGGGACGTCTGGGTGCATGCTTACACACACACACACACACACACACACACCCCACCCCCGCTGGCTCGGTTGTCACTGGCTGCCATGGGACTTAAGAGGCCAGCATCCAGGGAGAACAGGCTACCTGGGCAGAGTGCAGCACTGGCCCCGACTTCCCATCCTCGCCTGTGTCCACACCCCCGGCCACGCAGCTCTCACACCCTCCCTGGGTGTGCGTGGAGGGGCGTGTCCGTCATTCTGACTCAGAATTGACCACGTGCCTCACTTGACAAGCAGACTGAGTGGGAAGAGAAGGTGTGCCCGTTCCGATCTTGGTCTCAGGAGGGCCTTGTGTGTGTCTGCTTGCTGTCCTGTGTGCCCACCAGCACGTTGGGGGGACGTGCCTGGGTCAGCCCACTGGTCCCAGGAGGGAGACAGGCATGGTGGAGCGGAGGCTCCCAGCTGCACAGACACATGAGTCCGGCCACAATCCTGTGCCCACAGGGACTGGCTGGGCCAGCCAGCGTCCCTGGAGATCAGCTGAGCCCAGCCCAGCCTGGAAGGGCCTGGCCTCTTGGCCTGATGCTTGAAGCCCCTTGGTTTTGTGTGGGTCTTCGCTCAGCCCTACTGGGCCACGCTTAGCCTTCACACCATCCATATTTCCTTTAAAGCTCTTTGGAGCTGAAGTCCTAGGTGGAACCCTGGGACACTGGCCTCCCCTTGGACTGGATCTTCTAAAGTGACTTTTGACCTGGTGACCCTGTGCCTGGGGGAGCTGAGAGGCTCAGTCACAGGGAAGTCACCCTTATACTGCTGTCCAGGTGTTCAGCACTTCACTGATCATGTACGCCCTGAGTGTGTCCCCTCCCGGGTCCCTCCACGTGCTCCCCACGCCCTGCAGCAGCCATGGAAACGGGCTGGTCCACACTCCTTCCCAGACAGGGGTCCAGGCTGGAGAGCAGCAGAGGCCGCCACATACCAACCGGTGACCAGGGGGCCGTGCGGAGGTCACTGCAGGGCGTGCACCCGCCTCCCGGTACAAGCACACCTGGAGTGGAAATGCCGTTCTTCCTGCAGGCCCAGCCTGTCTTCCTCCCCTCCCCTCCCCCCTGCCAGCCTCGCCTCCCCTCCCCCCAGATAATGACCAGGGTGTGAGGCTGCACCCTCAGCACCCCCTCGGGCTATGATGCCACTGCGGCTGCTCTCTGCTCCAGCGGCTGCGAGGCCTAAATTACCCGGCAAAGGGAGATGGATAGCAGGGCCTTCCGGGCTCAAATTGATTCTTCACTCAGCACCAGCCACGTCTCCTCTCCCTGGTGAGCAGTGAAAACACTTTTTCCTCCCATAATGGCCCAATTCACAGCTCCTCAGTAGGAAGCAAAGATGTATATCTAATCACAGATTAATGGGGGCGGAGGAGGGAGGGCAAGTGCCCTGCAGCCCTGGAGCCATCAGTGGAGGTCAGCAGGGCTGGGGCCAGGCGGACAGGCATCAGCTCCCTTTGGGGTCATCAGGGCTCTGGGGACATGGACACGTGGCCTTCACTGCTTTGCTGAGAAGACAGGCAGAGGGTCCAGACAGAAAAGGGTGTCACGGGGCAGAAGGATAGCTGGTACATGTGGGGCATGCTCTGTGCTGACTCTGTGCCGGGTGGGGACATGGAGGCACAGAAGTGGGGAGATGTGCTCAAGGTCACCCAGCAGGTAACTGGCAGAGGAAGACGTGACCCCGCAGGGCTCTGGATCCTGCTCTTAACCCCACAGCCCACCGTACGGCAGCTCAGCATCTCCAGGGGTGCTCATGCCCAGCACACGACTTGCTTCCACGAGCACCATGCATGTACAATTACTAAACTAGTTCCAGATGAAATGTCACAGATTTCATTTGGCACAACATGGCTCCTGTGTCACTGAGCTCCTCCTACTTGAGGGTCAGCACATGTTCGCTGGAAGAACATAGCATCTCGACCCAGAAGACCCAGCCCTGTAACCCTCCCGCTGTTCCCACCCTATATGCTGTGTGACCTTGGGTCAGCTACTCAACCCTTCTGAGTCTGAATCTCCGCACCGATAGGACAATATTACCTCCGCAGAGGGCTGTTTAAAAGACTGAATGAATCAGCAACTCTGAGAGCCCCCCTCAAGGTCCCTGGCTAACAGCACGTGCTCAAAAAATGTGGAAACAGCAAGACATGGAGCTCGAGGCGGCAAATGGGACTACAGGGGTTTCCTTGCAGATCCTGCCTTTGGAGAGGTGACAGAAGTCCACAAATAACAGTGATCCACAACGACGGCTCTGTGCTCCGTGCAGGGGAGAGAAAAGGGGCTGAAATGCCCCGGTTGTGGAGATCATGGAAGGGTTCACAGAGGACGCGGTTGGACGCTTCTCTGAAACCCACACATCTAGAAGAGCTTCAGAGCAGACCCTCAGTGAAAGCCGAGTGATCGGGTTGAGGGGTGGGGTCTGGCCAGCAGGTGGGAGAGAGGCAGGCAGGTGGACAACATCTTCCCTGAAAGCCTCAGATGGCAGCAAGGTGACCTCTGCCCCCCGTGTGGCCACAGCCACCTTCCAGATTCTGGATGCCTGCTTCCCACTCCCTTGAGCCCAATCTCCCAGGGTCCGAAGCATGAACTGGGCTCCTTCCTGCCTCCAGCCCATGTTTCATTCTGGCCCAGACCCCCGGAATAGTTCCTGTTTTTCCAATATCCCTGTGTCCAACTCAGGGGCCACCTCCTCCAGAGGTCCCCAGGTGGCTCCCCATTCTCTTGCTCAGCCAACCCAGAACCCTGGGGTGTCCTCCCTTCAGAGCCTCTCCCTCACACAGCCTTCCATGACCCCTGCCCCCTGGACAACGGTCACTCCTCGTCTGCCTGCTCCCCCATGCCACTCCGTCCTCACACTTGGCAGAGATGGCTGGTGCCCATCTGTTGTCCTCCATGGACTGTGAGCACTTCAAGGGCAGGACCCTATCACCATGTCCCCACATGTAATTCAAGGACATTGTGTAGTCAGGACACTAAGCATGCTTAAGCAGTAAATGGGTGAATGGATTTTCAGGGCCTGTCTGTCTCTCTCCTGGTTTTGCTTATGCCAAAATAGAGAAATAGCAAATAAGAGAAATGATCTTCCCAAGGCCATAGCACAGGTGGGCTGTGGCACGGAGCCCCTCTGACGCCCAGCTAATGCCCCACTGACGCTCCGTGACACTGGGAAAGTCATGTAGTCCTCTAGTCCCCTTTGTCCTCACCATGGAGGGCATGGACACGAACGTCTCAAATGCAACATGTCTCTGTGTGTGGTTGTTTCTAGAAGATCTGAGGATCCCAGTCTTAGCAACAACTATAATAACAATGATGGTATCGTACAGCGCGGTGACTGTAGTTAATAATAGTGTTGCATATTTGAGAGCTGCAAGAAAGTAGGTCTTAAAAGTCCTCATCACAAGAAAAAAGCTTTTGTAACTGTGAGGTGATGGATGTTAACTGGACTTATTGTGATAAACATTTCTCACTGTATACAAATATCGAATCATGGTGTGACACACCTGAAACTAATATAATGTTATATGTCAATTATACTTCAATGAAAAATAATAATAATAGGGTGATAATGATGGTGGTGATGACGATGGTGGTGATGATGATGATGGTGATGGTTATGATGACAATTGTGATGGTGGTATTGAAGGTGATGATGGTGGTGATGATGTTGATGATGATGATGATGTTGATGATGGTGGTGATGATGGTGGTGATGACGATGGTGGTGGTGGTGGTGGTAGTAGTGCTAATAATGACAGCATTGATTGAGCACTTGGTCCAGGCACAGTGCTGAATGCTGAACATTCTCCATCTCATTTAATTCTCACAGCCACCCTCTGAGGTGTGTACAATTAATAGCCCCATTTTACAGATAAAGAAAATGAAACACCGAGTCAATGGCCCTTGGTCAGAAGCCAGAGCAGGATTAATTCCCCGTCTGTCTAGCTCCAGAGTCCAGCATTCCCAGGGCACTGCCATTCCTCTATGTAGCTCCCTTCAGGGCTGACTACTAATCTTGGTAGTGTTTTAGTGCCTTTCATTGTAATCCCCGGCAGCCAGTGCTGTACATCTGCTAATTACATGTTTTATTGTCTCGTTTGCTGTTAAATATTGTCTGCACCTACCATTAAGCAAATCCACCTCCTTCATGGATTTGTCCTCTCCCGAACGCTTGCACACAGCCCTTCCGGGTTCAGAGTCAGCTGGCCAGCCCGGGTCTCGGCCTTGGAGCCCCCCTCCTTCCACTGTCTGCCTGGCTAAGCCCTCAGCAGCCCCATGCCAGTGTCACCGTGCCAGCCTGTCCTCCCCACCCACCACCACAGGGATCTTTAAACAGAAGCTGCTCACATCACTCCCCTGTGTGAAGCATCTTCAGTATTTTGCAGAGTCTACATGACATCAGCCATGCTCGTGGGCTGCTGTTCCACGCCCTTCTCCTGCAGACTGACCTCCACTGGGATTTCCATCAGCGTGGCCCCGTCCCCTGAAAGGCCAGCCGCTAGCCTGCTAGGCTCCTACCCTAATGCCTCTGGGTTCCCAGGCCAGACGCAGACAGAAGCTCCGACCCGCAGTGCTCCTTGCCCCACCTACCGCAAGCCTCCTCCTCCTCCAGGAGCCTTATCTCATGTCTGGTCAACAACCCCACAGCCTTGCACACATATCCGGGATGGCCCTGGCTTGAGCACCCTCAGGGCATGGCCCCCACTGTGGACCCCCTGCCCCTGGCTGAGCGTCCTGTTGTTTCAGATCTGCACCTCTTTCGGGCCCTGGGGGGCCCTGGCTCATCCTCACGGAACTCCCACAGCCGTGTGGTGCTGGTCAGACCAGCAGCCTCCCCAGGTAAACCCTGCTGGGCTGGCACACCTGGTGGACAGGTGGAGAGGAGCCTGCTTGCCCACCTGCAGGGAGACCAGGCACCCAGGCGTCTGAACCCTGCAAAGTAGGGAATGGAAGCCTTTGTGAGTTGCTTTTATCTTTTCATAACGCATTTTTTAAAATTACTACGTCAATATTTGTTCGATGCAGAACACTTGGGAAACAAACAATGGAAGGGAAAAAATTATCCATAATTGCACAGTGCAGAGATAAACACCGGTGACTTCAGAGTGGGTGTCCTTTTCTCCTTCTCCGCCTCCTCGCTTCCCTCTCCGCTCACATGGATCAAAAACAGGACCCTTTGTGTGCACGCACACACACACGCACACACACACACACAGGCACACACAGACACGCACACACAGGCACTCCCACAGTTGTTTGTCTTTCAGCTCCATTAGCAATGGCCGTGGCATTCCCCTGCTGAAGGGATGCCTTGCTCCCTATGTTTCCACACTGCACAGGGCCCTGTCCTGTCCGGTCCTCTCGGTCTACACCCCCTACCAGGTCAAGGCTGCCCTTACCTCCTGTGCCTGCACCCCAAAGGCCCCATGCTGCCTCCTGCCTCAGCTAGGCCCTCTGCAGCCCGTTCTCCTCCGGGAGGGAACATGGCCAGCACCCTCCCAGGCCTCCTGCTGTTCCCTTCATGAAGGCTAGTGCCTGGGAGTGACCACAGTGCAGCCTGCCTCCCGCCCTCCCCATGCCCAGGTTTCCTCTCAGGCCCGCACCACCTCCTACCGGGCGCCGACTCTGCTGACGGCCCATCTCGCCTGGACCAAATCCCGCCACTCCACACACTACGCGCATGTAGCAACTCTATATTCTCCTGGAGGCGACTGGTTCAATGGGTCCATCGTGTTCACACCACAGAGCCTGGGGCGGGGCTCTCTGACACGCCACCTTATCTCATGTCCAGCACAGTTCTTGGCACACAGTGGGACCTCTCTTTGTATTTCTTGAGGGAACTATGAATGAATGAATGAATGAATGAATGAATGAATGGAACACATGCCTTTGAATGTGCATTTTGACACACAGCCTTGGCTATTTCTTCAGGATAAGCCCCTCCAGGGGAGTCTCGGGGTAAAAGCGTAAGCATACTCTCAGACGACCCCACTTCCCCTGAGGATGCTGACGTCATGTGCTGCCCCATCGGGTTGACCCGCATGCTGAACACTGGGCAGCCTCAGGTGCACACTGTTGGGTTCTTGCTCAAATCTGCAAGTATTCCATTACTGGTGAATGTAAACAGTCTTTCATCTGCACACTGACCACTCATTCAACTGCATTTGTGACTTCCTGGTTCACACCCGCGTCTGTCTCTGTGTGGCTTATTGTTTATTGTCTCCGTTTATGAGGATATTTTGTGTCCTCGCCTCATTAACCCTTTGTCTAAACATAAAATATCCCTCCAGCCTGTTGTTTGCTCTTAGCTGTGCTTACGTAATCATGAGGTTAATGAAGTTTGAGTTTGGATGTCATCACGGGCACTAATAATTCGTGGTTTCCAGGTGAGTTTCAGCGTAGTGCTGTAGTTAGACACGGGCTCTGAGATGAGGCAAACCTCTTCACAGTGAGATGGCCGGCACGACCAAGCTGGTCCACTGAACAAACACAACCAACGGCCCGGGATACATTTGCAACAATTTGGTCAACTGTGGGAATTCTGACTTCAATATATATCAGTGATGTTTCTCAAACAGCGCAAACAGCTTCCCTTCTAACTTTGATGTAGCTTTGGGAACGCCAAGGGGCAGACGTTCCAACTCATTAAACCGCCTACGTGTGTCTAAATTTCATTTTCAAGATAAAATCCTAGACTGCACCCAGGATCAGAGCGCTTGTTCATGGAAACGCACTTTCCTGCCCAGATTGCCGGGGTTTTTAATTCCCCCAATCCTGGAGATTCTGGGGATCAATTAATTCTCTAAGCCGTGTGTACTGGTCTGTTGAGGCTGCTATACTCAAGTCACAGGCCGGGCCGATTACACAATGGAAATCCATTTTCTCACAAAATCGGGAGGCTGGGATGGAGGTGTGGGGGCTGCCTCCTCCTGAGGCTTCGGTCCTTGGTGTACGGATGGCTATCTCCTCCCTGTCCTCACATGGCCATCCTTCTGTGTGTCTCTGCATCCTAGCCTCCCCTTCTTAGATCACCAGTCATGGTGGATGAGGACCCCCCAATGACCTCATCTTACTTTAATCACCTCTTTAAAGGACTTCTCTCCAAACACAGTCACTGCCTGAGGTCCTGGGAATTGGCACTATAACATATGCATTTCAGGGGACACAACTCAGCTCGACACCTTATAATTGACTTTTCCAGATTGAAGAATTATCCCAGTAACTTTATTACAAGCATTCCCAGAATTCTTCTACTATATGTAAATATAAACCTGAAAAATATAAGCCTGAAATATGCATGTTTTGTTTTCTCCTAAAACCAACCAGGGTTATGGGCGACACGCTCATTCCCTGGTCTACACCGAGGGCCCCGGGACACAGCAGGACCGAGAGCGGGCTCCCAGCCAGGGTGGGGCTTCACCGTGGCACGTGGGGAGAGTCGCTTCATCTTTAGGGCCTTGGTTTCCTCATCTGTAAAGTGGGGTGATGATAACACCGAGGGGAGGGGCCGTGGTGTAGCCGAGTTGGGGAGGTACCTGAAGCCACAGGTGTACGGACACACAAGAGCCCAGCAAACGCTGTTTCTTTCCCTGGGTTAGAAACTTAATTTTCCCCTCCACTTTGATTTTAAAATGCATACTCCCTAAAAACAAACAACAGTACAGAGGGCATAAAGAGCGAAGGCGGGTCCCCAGACACTCGCCCAGAGCCCCCACGGTAACAGCTAACACCAGCGTTCTGTGGGTGCCTACGCTTGCATGGCTGTGCAGTACCCTTCCTCCTGTTCCTCCCGGGAACACAGCTAGATGACGCGTTACAGCCTCCCTTCCACGGCCAGGGACTGAGCTTTGGCCAGTGGACTATGAGAGGGGGTGACACGTACCTCCTCCAGTCCCAGCCCATCAAACCCGCCCCATGCAGGTCGCCCCCTCTCACTGGGCGTCCTTTGTCCGCTGGCTGAATGGTGACAACTCGGGGGACCTAGAGGCAGGAGAAGCCACAAGATGGAAGGAGCCTGGGCCCACCAGGTGGACCTTCACCCACGAAACAACTACACGGAACACCTCGTGTCAGGGAGACACGAACTGGCGTGTGCAAGCCGCTGAGAGCTGCGTGTTTGTGTTACAGCCGTTCGCCAGCCCTGACCACGGCGCGAGGCCGCACTTCACAGCGCGTTGGTTCTGCAGCTTCCTTTTCTTTACTTAATCCATATCCCTATCTCCCTACATTGGCAACAGCGTTTACGCTACGTCTTCAGAATCTGTGTGCCAACGACAGGTCACCGATGAGCCACGTCACAGTAAAGGTTTCATGTCACCTATTGAGATAGGCTCTTCCCCAAGTTAATTCAGTCAGTGATTCAGACATAGGACCAAGGCCTCAACTTTTCTCATCATCCCAAATTCCCATCTTCATATTGTTGGCTTTTGTCCTTGGACCCGTTCTTTCTTTTTTAGGTTTCACGCCCTTTTTTAAATTTATTTTATTTTTTTTTATTTACTCCCCTCATTTTCCTGGAGTATAGCCTCAAATCACTTGTTTGAGAGAAGTGGAATGAAAGATGAACGCCGCATGCCTGAAAGTGTCTTTACCCCACCATCACGTCCGATGAGTAGTGTGCGGACAGCATCCCGTCAGAATGCTACGGCTGCATTTGTGTAAACAGCTGCTGATAAGTCGGCAGATGTCAGTGTGCATTTCATTGCTGTGTGGATGACTTTTTCCCCTTCTCTGAAAGTTTTTAGGACTTTTTAAAACCTTAAGCATTACACAGCGTTATGGCAACTTGCCTTGCTGTGAATTGAATTCATGCTGCCTGGTACCTGCAGGAGGAGCGTTGAGGGTTAAGGTTGCTGCAGTCCTTCAGTGCTCAGATTCTCCCGCTGTATTGATGGGCGAATCCCCTCGCCCGTTTCCTCCGGGTTCGGTGTCTGGCTGTTGGCCTCCTGGAGAGGGTCTTTGCTGTCCTTTATCTATTTGCTCATAACTCCAATCGTTCTGCCTTTTTGCTCTACGTTCTTGGATATTTACTAACTCTGTTTTCTCATCTTCTGTTGCTTTTCTAAGGGGTGCAATCATATTTTAGGACCGAGCTGCTTATTTTGGTTGTCTGACAGCTCTCTTTTCAAAAAAGCATGCTGGGGGTTTTTTTTGTTTGTTTTTTTGTTTTTATGGCTATAATATCCTCTCCAATATCTGTGAGAATGTTAATTGGAGTATTTTTAGAGTACTTTTCACTTAATTTGCTCTGTTTCCTCTGGTGTTTGTTTTCTTCAGTGCATTTATCTTCATCCTTCTCTCTCGTGCTCCTGGCTCCCCTCACAGGCCTGGCTGTCTGTTCATGCAATGCGTGCAGGCGGGGATGCTGGAACGTTCGTTCCGCTGGGGTTGGTCAGTGGACTTGCTTCTCTGCTCAGCTCTCCCTGGGTGACAGCTCCGCCAGTGGGCTTTGTGAGGGGCAGGGAGACATGTGGCGGCTGCAAGATTCTCTTTAGTGTGAGGGTTTCTTTTGGGGGAACGCCCAGCTCTGGCTTTCGCTGTGGGGCTGATGCCATGGCTTTAGGTTGTGTCTGTGGATGGCACCTCTGCCCGTGCCTGGGTCCCATGGCTGGGGAGAGTGAGGGTCTGCCGGGTGGGCTTGCCTTTTCAGCCTGGCTCTTCGCCCCAGGACGCCCACACCGGCTGCCTCTGGGACCTGGGCCCCCCGGGATTTTGGGGGTGGAATTGTGGCTGCAGCCTGCTGCCATTATTCAGGCCCCAGCTTCCTCGTGTTTATAGGTCAACTCACATCCCTCTGCTTTCTGTCTTCTGGAATTTATTAAAATCTCTTAGTCATTGTTGTGAGGATTAAAATGCAATTATGTAGGCAAAGCACATCTTACAGTACCTGGCACATAAGGAGGGCTGGATAAATGTTAGCAATTATTATCCAGCTGGCTAAGTGATATCCTCGAGATGGTAAGGCCTCGCCTTTCAAGGAGGCATGGTTAAGGCAGACGGAGACCAAGACCACCAATAATAAGTCTCCCGATCTCCCCTAGCACTGAAATGCGTATTTGCATGTTGGCTTAGTCCTTCCTTACAGTCCCAGGAACGTGGGGAGTGCACTTGGCACCTCCCCTCCCACCACTGGGACCGAGAGACTTGACCTTGATTCCAGGGTGGGGTCAGCGGGAAGGCACCTGGTGCTGGTGCAGGCATTCCTGGGAGAAAGAGATTGTTTTGGTTTAAAAGGCTCATAGACAGACTCCCTAGAGGTGGTGAATGAAGGCAGGGTGGGCTGTGGGCAGGCCGGGCGTGCAGGGCTCAGGCACCATCTGGAGCGCCTCTCAGGGGAGGGCGCCTTCTGGTTGTTATCAAAGACAGGGTCCCATCAGCGCTGAGAGGGCCCGGCAGAGCCGAGGGGGCCCAGGACCTCCACATCATAGTTCCTGCTTTTGTGGACTGTCCTCAACTGTGGGCAGAAAGGTGATTTGCTTCCAACGGATACAAGACAGCAAAAGTGATGGGCTGTCACTCCTGTGACTATGTTACATGACATAACACGGCCTTGCCAGCCCCTCACTGGCTTGATGAAGTAAATGGCCTTGTGGGGGAAAGGCCCCGTGGCAAGGAACTGTCAGCATCGTCCAGGAACTACAGGTGACCTTTAGGGGCTGAGGTGGCCCCCAGCCAACAGCCAGCAAGAAGCTGGGGTCCCAGAACTGTAAGAGAATAAACTCTGCCGACACCCTGAGTGAGTGTGGACGTGGTCTTCCCAGCAGAGCTTCAGAGGAGAACACACCTTGACTCCAGCCTGTGCGACCCGAGCAGAGGGGCGGGCTAAGCTGTGTCCTCCCTGACCCCCAGACCCTGGGATAACACGTGTGTACTGTTTTAACCTCACAAGTTTGTGGTCATCCTTACACATCAATAGGCAACTGATACACTGTGTATCTTGCAATGTGCCAGACACCCCTCACCTGAGGCATTGCCCGCCCGGAATACCGCAGGGCCCGGTGAGAGCTTCCGGCCCTGGCACTGCAGCACGAACTAGGGGAGTGGACGCGCTGGGCGGTAATGCAGGGTGAGCCCGGCAGGGGACTGCCTCCACCACAGGGCGTGCAAGTGGCTCCTGGCTGACCCACAGGAAATCGGGGAGCCCAGCTTGCAGTGGCCCTGGCAGGAGGCTGAGGGAGAGCGGACGGCGTCTAGTCACTCTGCCCTTCGGAACAGCTCCTGTCTGCCCTGCTTGAGCAGATATATAGAAAGACATTATCAGGGGACTGTGCTGCCAGAAGGAACCCGGTTTCCACCCAGGTGGAAAGGGCCCAGGAGCCACTGGAGCGGATACAGCTGAGCTCAGAGATAAAGACTTTGTTCTGCTAGTTCAATCTCATGGTCCACACAGCAGGCTTTGGTTCCCACTGACCTCTCAGCTCAACCCCCGCTGGGATAACTGCAGAGGCTGACATTTATGGGGGTTCTTGCTATGCGTTCATCTCTGAAAACAGGTATTATGAACCTGTCTACATGTCACAATAACCTTATGAAATAAAAAGTCTTAGCAGCCACATTGTACTTGATGGGGAAACACAAGCACAGAGAAGTTTGTCACTTGCTCAAGGTCACACAGCGTGGACATGGAGTGCCAGAATTGGAACCCTGGCGCCGGAGCCCGGAAGCTTAGCCCCTACGTTACGCTGCTTCTCGCAGGCTGGGAGTCACCCAGACCTGGGTCCCCTTGAAGCCTCAGTCTCCTTGTCCAAAAAATGGGTACTGTCCTAATAATACCAATCTCTCTTGGTAGTTATGAAAATAAAAGTGGTGCCAGGTGGGTGCTCAATAAGGGAGAATCCTGACTCACAGCACCCCTCTGGTGGGGATAGGGCAGGAGGGACTGTGCCCAGTGCTCCCAAGAGCATGTCCCTGTTCGCTGGGGTGGTAGACATAACTAAAGACAAAGAGCAAGGTGAGAGCCGCGTAGTCTCCTACGCCCAGTGGCTCTGTGACCTTGGAAAACTCCCTTGAACGTGACCTTCTATTGCTTCATCCCTAAAATGGCAACACTACAATCTAATGCATACGATTCCTAGGACCACTCATATAAGAGTGATCAGTTTCTGGGTCCCTCAGTAAGGCCTGGCCCAGGGGAAGGTCTTTCTCAGGGGCAGCTGAGCTCTCTTAAACGTCTGTTCCTGGGGAGAGAGCATGACCCTCCAGTGGCCCCGAGGGACCCCAGCACTGCCGTCCTATTCTCTCACATGGAGTCGTCTGGGCAATTCATGCCACCAGGTTTTCCTGTGCTCTTATTACCTTTCATGCCAGCACAGAGTTTGCAAGGAAAACAGATAATTGAGACACCATCCTATACCCCTGTCCAGGAGGGGCTGATATAATGTGGGGAGGACAAGAGAATCAACACTCGGTGTGCACCCACCATGGGGTCCGGACGTTCGCCAGCATTCTGACACACAGTATCTCTTTTGTCCTCGGTGCAACACATCAATATGTGTAAAATTAGCTGTGTTTTGTAGAAGACGAAATTGAAGTTCAATGCACTTAAGGAATTTTCCCAAGGTCACCCAGCAAAGGATGGTCTCCCATAGACTGTGTTCAAGTAACTATAAATCAGGAAGAAAATGATAAGTATCAAAGCTATTTAAATAAGATAAGTCACTTGGCCTCTGAGTCTTTTATCTCTATTGGCGAAATGCCTAGAGGAAAACGCACTTCTCAGAGCTTTTGTGAAAATCCCATGACCTATCAAATGGGAGTGTGCCTAACTGCCCAAGGGCACGTAGTAGGAACTAAATCAATGTTTGCAAATCATAATTTTAATGAGGGAATATTAGATTTATTTGAGACTCTTAAAGAGGAATATCATGATTTTTAACTCAGGAGCAGGGATCAGGGATGGATAGAAACTTCTGAAATATGCCTTGGAGGCAGATTAGGGTTTGGGTAGGCTCTGTAGGCATGAAAGCCCAGTGTTTTCCAGAGTAAGAGATTCTCTGATCCGGAGCATGGAGAAGACGGAGGATGCAGCCCGGAGAGGACACCTTGAATGCCGTGCTAAGGGACAGTTCACAAAAAGGGGTTCTGAGCCCGGGATGGTGTTTGGGGTTGCTCTCCGGTTGGGTTCACAGATGTACACTGGAAGCATCTTATTTCCAGTGTCTAGTTGCTTCTGACTCAAGCGATTTTCTAGTGATGACAAATGATGTCGTAAAACCTCACCTCGAACCACATACTTTTATAACAGCCATCGCTCTGGGTAGACACCGGCGCCAGGATTTAATCTGGCTGATCCCAGAAGAATAGTAGCTGGTGTGGACATGAAGTCTGTAACCCTCACACCCAGGTCTGGCCAGCACTAATTGGTCCACCTGGTGCAGGTATCTCTCACTAACAATAAGAGCTCAGAGTGTGATGGTCTTCAGAGAACAATATGAAAGACGGATGATGAAAACCCAAACTCCTCTTTCTACCTCCAGCCATGATGGAATAATAATGTCTGGCGCTACCTTCCTGTCATTAAAAACTAAACAAACCAGAACGCAGCACAAATAAAGGAAACAACTCTTTAGAGATATTAAGCCTTGGGCAGTACAAGACTGTGAGCCCAGAGGGAAGAAGTCAGACAAGGTGAGACTGCCATGACGCCAGACTTCTGCCTGGAGAGAACACCCAGACTGCACCACTAGAAGGCGGCCCAAGCAGAGCTCAGAAGCTTGGCTACGGCGGATGGACAGAGATCAGAGTTCAGAGGCCACAGTAGCCGGAATTTGTGGGACACAGTTAGAGAGAGAAGTGAGCTCTGCAGAGACACCGCCGGAGACCAAGACCACCTTCCGGAGCTGTAAAGGAGAGGCTGGCGCAAGGCACACTCTCTGGCTGTGTTTTTGCAAGGCTGACACAGCATCTCAGCATACGGAGGTGGTTTCGGTACACTGGTGATAAAACATCCTGGGTCCGATACATTTGTTGTAACTTTGGTTGCAAACATCCTGCAGCTGGCTGACGCAACATCCTCTGCCCAAGGCCATTCCCTCCCCTTCCTTGCCCCCACATAAGCAAGGCTATGTAAGTAAACCACGGGCGCTAGACTGGGTCACTGCCCTCCCATCAGGAGACAGCTGTCCACCTAGCCCCCGCTTTCAACTACTTCTTTGTCTATCTTTTCTTAATCCTCTGTCGCCCCCACTCTGGCCCATTCGACTAGCCATGCTGGATGTGGCAAGAAACAATTCTAGAAATTGCATGGGGTCCCCGAGAGTCTGGCTAAATATAATCATACATATGTGTAGGGCAAAGAGGTATTCATGAAACAATGCCCAGAGCCCACAGAGCTTGGAGTTGCCTCCAGACATAATGGAGAGACTTCACTGAATGCACAGGACATTTAATAGAGTGCCCAGAAAAATCTGTGGGGGGTAAATTAACTCCAAGTAGAAAGTATTCTCAATCCATCCCAAAAGACCCAAAGAAAACAAAATTAAAAACCAAGAACTGAAAGGATCAAAATAATCTATAGTTAACAGGAGTGGCTCCCAAGAAAGCCTAAAACTCTTTAAAAGAATACAACAAAATCCAGCACTCAAGAACATAAATTTCACAGTATTGTGATCCTTTTTTTTTTTTTAAGTTAACATTCAAAAAAATGGGAAATTTTGATCGGTAACCAGAAAGAAAATCAGTTCAGTGAAACAAGCCCAGAAATACCAGATATAATGGAATTATCAGGCAGGACAATAAAAAGTATTATAGAACATGATTTATATGCTCAAGGATATGAAGTAAAACATGGAAATAATTAGGAAAGAAATGGAAGATGTAAAAAGAATCGAATGGAACCTCTAGAAATGAAAAATACAATCAACATCTGAAGCAATAATATCACCAGATGGAAATAACAACAGACTAGACACCAAAGAAAAAATACCGGTAAACTTGGAGACAGAAATAGATTCAATTTGAAGTGAAACAAAGACTAAAAGGACTAAATAAAAAAAGCATCAGTGACTCGTGGGGTAATGTCGAGTGGTCTGACATCTGGTAATTGCAATCGTAGAACACAGAATGTGGTGGTGAGGAAGACAGAAAACATATTTAAAGAAATAATGGCAAAAAATTTTTTTCAAATTTTATTTTTTAAAAATTCTTACAAATTCAAGAATCTTATTAAACCCCAAACAGAATAAACACACACGCACACACACACGCACCCCACCATCGCCACTACCAGTATCACCAAGACACACGATAAAAGGAAAACACCTGAAACTAATATGTCAACTATTCTTTAATTTAAAAAAAAAGAAAAAGAAGAATAAAACTGGACACATACACCACCTTAATTTTGAATCACAACTAATCAAAAGAGTGTGGCATTGGTGTAACAATAGATATTTAAATTGAACAGAATGGAGAATCTAAAAATAAACCCATACATATAAATTCAATTGATGTTTTTAATAAAAATGCTAAGGTAATTCAATAGAAGTAAGAATAGTCTTTTCAACAAATGGTGTTGAAACAATTGGATATACATATGGGAAAAAATGAAACTTGGTCTTTAACTTTAGGCCATTAACAAAAATTTACTTGAAATGAATCATAAATTGAAATGGAAATCCAAAAGCTACAAAACTTCTAGACAAAGTCATAGTATAACATATTTACTATGTTGGGATAAGCAAAGATTTCTTAAGTAGGGTCTAAATAAGCACAAACTATAAATGAAAATATTGACAAATTGGACTTCATCAAAACTAAAACCTCTGCTCCTCGAAAGACATTAAGAAAACAAAAAGGTAAGATACAGAATAAAAGAAAATATTTATAGGCATACATCTGACAAAGGTCTTGTACTAAGGGTATATAAAGCTTTTCTATCTCAATAATAAGATAAAGAAACTCACTACAAATGAGCAAGGTTTGAACAGACGCAGGGCAAAGGAAAGACATACAAATGGACAACAAATGCATGAAAAGGTGCTCAACATTACTAGACATTAGGAAAGTGCAAATTAAATCACAATAGGAGACAACATGCCCACCAGAATGGTCAGATTTAGAGCGGCTGACAGTATGAAGAATTGATGGGGACTGTGGCGCAAGCAGTGGTCTCATACACTACTACTGGTGGGGATGCACAATGCTGCCATAATTTGGAAGATAGTTTGACGGTTTCTTAAAAGTTAAACATACACTTATCTAGCGATCCAGAAATTTCATTCCTAGATATTTACCAGAAATAAATGAATACACATATCCACATGAAGATTCATATCTTAGCATTCATAGCACCTTTATTCATAATAGCCAAAAACTGGAAACAGCCCAATTATCCATCAGGAGGTGCATTGATGAGCACAAGGAAACAAAGAACATAATAGCTGAGTTGGACTCATCAAAATTTTAAATGTTTATACTTCAAAGGACACTAGCAAGAAAATGAAAAAAAAAAAAAACAACACAGAATGTGAGAAGATTTTTTCTAATCATGTACCTGATAGGGTCTAGCTAGCATCAGCTATGTAAAGAACTCTTACAACTCAGCAATAAAAACACAACCCAATTTAAAAACGGACAAAGGATTTGAACAGACATTTCTCCAAAGGTGATATTCAAATAGCCAATAAGTACATGAAAAGCTGCTCCATGTCGTTAGTCATCAAGAAAACGCAAGTCAAATCCACAATAAGGCATTACTTCACGCTCGTTAGAGTGGTTATAATCCACAAAGTGAGCAATAACACGGCTGGTGGGGATGTGAAATGATGGAGGAAAAGTTTGGCAGTTCCTCAGAAAGTTAAACAGAGAACTACCATTTGACTCAACAATTCTAATTCTAGGTATACACTCAAGGGAACTGAATACATATATTTATGCAAACACTTGTACACAAATATTCATAGCAGCATTTTTCAAATAAGCCAAAAATAAAATAAAAGGAAAAGCCCAAATGGCGAGCAACTGGTGAATGGATAAACAGAATGTGGTTCTATCCATACAGTGGACTATTATTCAGCCATGAAGGGAAAGAAGTGTTGACATATCCTACCTACAACATGGGCGGACCTTAAAAACACTGTGCCGAAAATGACTGAGAGCTCCAAGATGCAAAGCAGGTAAACACCGTGCCTGCGTCCTTCCATGAACACGTTGAAATGACACCTAAATTATACAACAATCAACCTGGAGAACCGTCTAAAGTCTAGCCAAACAGAAGTCCTATAACTAAAAATATAAAGCAGCAGCCATGTCGAACGAAGCTGGTAGGAGGGGCGGAGACGAGGAACGGGCCCCACACCTGCGTGTGGCGGATGCGAACCAGGAGGGACATCTCAG
>NW_017731630.1:989915-994427 GCF_001890085.2 Hipposideros armiger
AGAAAAGGGTGACTTCTGGCCCGGTTTCTGCTTCCTCTTCGCCTTAAGACCGAAGTCAAATCATTTGACCTTTCTGAGATTCAAGCTCATATTCCTGTGGAGCGGTCAGGCCCCCAACCGAGATGTTTTGACTCCAAGTCCAGCTGTCTCTCCATCCCCTCTCATGCTCCTTTTCTCTTCTATGAGGGGACTACTGGTCCTGCCGTCTTTATAGGACCTTGCTGAGAACCGAATGGGACAATAGTGGGATGACACTGTAACACTGGAGGTCATTGTTCTCGTTATCATTATTGTTTTTGTTGTGGTTGCTATCCTTGCGCTGCAGGCTGTCCTGTAGGAAGGGCATACCCTCCTCTGGCCCCAGCACAGAGCTTGAGTCTCTCTTTGGCTCGCTCAGCTTGAACAGATACTTCCCTCCCTTCCTCTTAATGAGGAAAATATAAGTTAATGAGCTTGTAAATGGGCAGTGGGGCCTTTTCTGGGGGGGAGACACCAGAAAAGTCTGCGTGGAGCATGGTGAAGGTGAGCCTTTAATATAAAAGATGCAAAGGAAATCGTGGCGTCCTGAGCAAGCTGCCATCAGCAAAAGCCATAAACTGGGATTGTCTTTAGGACTGAACTTGTCCTTCCTCTCCAGTGGCTGTTAAATATCTCCAAGGAAATGACTCCAAGGGAAGGTGTTTAACTCGGCTTTTGCTTAGAGTGAGCTGGCTCTGGGGAGCCTACCGTTCCCTGGGGGCCTGTAGGAAGCATCGGGAGACCGGGGCTCCAGCACCCCTCCTTTCATTGTCCCCACTGTCACTTCTGGTGAGACCCCTGTTATTTCTAGGTCTCTCACCTCTTGTAAAATGGGGAAAGCAGGAAAAGAAGTGACATTTATTGCGTTCCCTATATGTGCTGACCTCTCTTACAGACATTATCTTGTTTCATTATCAAGAAGAATTCACAAGGGAAGCATTGCACCCATTTTACAGACATGAAATCCAAGATTCAGGGAACTGGTGCGACTGGGATTACAAACCATGCCAAGATGAGACTCCAAGGTCATGATCGTTATCATACGCCCTGTTGTCTCCCAAAGGCAGAAAATGGCACTCTGACACAGGCCTGGGGACAGGGTATTGTCTGTCTTATGTGGCTCCTGGCTGTATGGCGGAAGAGCTTGTGAGCGGTAATTAAGGTTCAATTCAACTTAACAAATGTTAATGACTCCTTCCTAAATGCTAGAGAAACAGGAGATGGAGGGAGAGATGTGAACTTGGCCTTCAAGGAGCTCCTGTCTTAATTGGGGAGGTGTGAGGCAGACATTCCTTGGTAAACAATTACAGCATGTCAGATATGGATGGGGCCATACATAGACGTGTTACAGGGACTTTGATTAAACATGGCAGTTTGACCCCAGGAGTCTGCCTCGGCCCTATCAGAGAGCCCTGTTAAAACAGCAGGAAAGGGATCGAATGGGCACAAAGCCACCAGCACAGAGAGAATGTCAGGGACGAAACGGCAAAATGTCAGCACAATCGCCAAAGGCAGAAAAGAGACAGAAGAGGAGTAACTGAATTAACCCACCAGAGTCAGGTGAACTCCTGGGTCTGCCAGTTGGGAAAGAGAAAACCGCTCCTGAGTCTCCAAGCAGGCTTCAGGAATCAGAGACCCTCTGACGGAGTCTCTAACGGACCAGTGAGAGCATAGGTGGCGTTGAGAAGAAGAAAATAGTTTTAAAGCCTCTATAAAAAGGAGATAGACTGCTCCCTGTCCTCTCCCCACCCCTACACANCTTTCTACCTGAGCAGCCAGCCCCACCTGCACTGCACGCTTTCTTGGAAAACCACCTGAGTCTGGAGGGGTCCCAGGTGGGTGGTGACTGGCCTCAGTGGGCCACTTCAGGCTCAGCACTGGCACCAAACCAGAGTCTACATTAACCTGGTGACCACAACTCTTCCTGCTCTACTGACTCCCTGAGATGCTGCCTCACCCAACTCTCATACCACATGAGGCATTATCAGTGGCTGAACCTTAAGGGAGCCGGCAGGTGGCAGCAGGCCTTGGGGTGTCCTGGCTTTCTGCAGAGTTACCCCAGGCCTGGTACTGGGGCAGCTGTCCTTGGTTTGCAGTGTGGCCTCTCCCTCATGCCTCCAGGTTTAGCACAGGCAGCGAACAACTGCAGATCGCTGTGTAGCTCCTACCAGGTGGCCCTGGCCAATCACAGGCAATGGGTGACCTGGGCCTGCACTGGAGCTCCTCCCAAGAGGCCCCAGAGCCAACGTACTTGGAGGTTGGCTTCAGACCACAGCAGAGCACCACCCAGTTAGCCCCACAAGCAGCACACACAAAGGGTGGTCTCAATAGGCAACAGAGCCCACTGGGGTGAACTCCACTCATTGGGGTAAACCTCCGTCACAGCAGCCCATAAGCTGTGGACATGGCCAAACCCCACAGCCAGTCAGCCTGAGGGTCAACCCCACCCATTGACGTGCCAGTAACCCCTTTTCACTTATATCGTCACTGAGATTATATGTTTTCATGTATCTATTATACTTTCATATTTTCACTTTTGATGTTATAATCAAGTAAAGATCTAAGTAAAAATCAAACATTTCATTTTCATTTCTTGCAAAAATGAACATGCTTTAGAAATATGCTCCACAGTAGAATCTTTATGCTAATGTACAGGCATTCAGGGCTTTGTTAGAACTCACCAAACATTTGTGAGGATGGTTTTCAATTTCTACAAGCAACCTGAAATATTTATAAGAATTATTGAAAAGACATAAGATGTATTGAAATTCAATTACTGGTGCATTGGGGTATCTATTAGTTATAACTACATTAATTCCGAAAATCTGTTTTATTGGAATTCTACTAAATTTATAAATTAATTTGGGGACAGTTGGCATCTTTACCAACTAAGTCTCTCAATTATTTTCCAAGTCTTCTCTTACTCCTTCAGTCCAATGTCATAGTCTTGTGCATCTCTTAATAGATTTATCCCATATTTTCTGCTATTTGTTGCTCTTGTGAATGGAATCTATCTTTTCTGTTAGTTGTGTGTGGGATGGGGGGAGGGTAGTTATTGATTCTTGCTTGTGAAAGTTATTGATTGTTGCCTTTTTACCTTTGAATTCCCTTGAAATTTCCGTTCTAATAGCTTGCCATGTGATTCTCTTGTATATTCTTGGTAGACAACTACAACATCTACAAATAATGACAGTTTTGTATTTTTAATAGTTTGTTACATATTGCTTCCTTTTCTTTTTTTTGTTTTTGTTTTTGTTTATCTGTTTGCTTGGTTTACAAGCTCCAATAAAATGTTGAAGGGTTAAAAAAAAAAGACACTATGCTAAGTGCAATAAACCAGGCATAACAAACTACATATTGTATGATTTCATTTATGTAACATCTCTGGAATAGGCCAATCCATAGAGACAAGAAGTAGACAAGTGATTGCCAGGCGGTGGAGGGTGACTGCTAATGGATACGGGGTTTCTTTGGGAGTGATGAACATTTTCCAAAATTAGATAGTGGTGCTGGTTGTACAATTCTGTAAGTATACTAAAAACCACTGAACTGTACACTTTAAAATAGTGAATTTTATGGTATGTGAATTTTATCTCAATAAAGTTGTTATTAAAATGGAAAAAGGAATGGATAAATAAATTACAGTATGTTCATACTATGGAAATACTACTTAACAAGAAAAATGAATAAACTCCTGAAATATATAAATACATGGATGAATCTCAAAAACAGGCTCAGCTCACGAATCCAGACACAGGAGATTATACAGTTTAGTATTCCATTTTTATGAGTCTCTAAAAAACAAATCTAATATATAGTGACAGAAAGCAGAGCAGTGCTTGCTTGGGGCTGAGTGCTTGCTTGGGGGGATTGCCTAGGACAGAGCACAAGGAAACTTTTGGGGCTGATGGGAATGTTATTTATCTTTCGTGTGGCGGTGGCCACACAGGTGTATAAATCTGTCACCATGCATCCGAATGCACACTCCCTATGGGTGCATTTTGTTTTATGTAAGCTAGACCTCAATGACTTTTGAAAAAAAAAAAAAGCAACTTCCTCAAATGTGAACAAGTATGTGTAGTTTATTAGCAATTATCCTAAGAAGCATGTAAATGTGCATTTAAAATATTTATTACTAGTAATATTTGGTGTGGTTTTTGGTTTTTTTTGCAACCAATTCCATTCTGCTGGGAAAACTGTAACGTTCACTTTTTATCTGGCTCTGTGCCGGCACCAGGAATCAAGAGGCAACTAAGACAGACTCCTGCCATCACTAAGTTTCCATTCTCATTGTGCAGCCAGATATAAAAACAATGTTTACATAAATAGCCGTGCAATTGCATTTGAAAGAGTCTGTAAAGCTCTAGAAGAGCTGCTGCTAAATCGTATACTCTGTGGAGTCCCCGTGTGTCTGGTGGGACAGGCAGCTTCCGGGTGAGGGCCTTAGAAGAAAGACATTTACACAGTGACCTGGAGGATGAGCAGGGGTCAGAT
>NW_017731630.1:998562-1002479 GCF_001890085.2 Hipposideros armiger
ACTCTCAGTGTGGAGGAAATGATTAGCCAGAAGAAAATGAATTATTTTCAAGGCACTATGTGCATTACCATGGCTGTGGAGAGGTAAAACAGTGCGTTCCTCACATTGTGTCATTTCTGGGCTTCAAAAAGGCCACCAATAATCAGGCATTCACTTTAAAGACATCAATTCCCCTAAGAAAAGAACACAACAGACCAAGGGAACATGCAAATATGTGTTACTAAATTAATACATTAACAGAGATTGTGTAATGAACTCAATGACCTGGGAGACGAAGACAAAGAAAAGTATTTCTTGAGCACCATGATAAGCCAGACACCAGAGACCGTGGTTTGAGCATGATATCCCCTCTATAACCGAGCAGGTGGGTGTAGGCTTTCCTCATTTCACCAAAGAAGAAATGGAGATACAGCAAGTTGAAGTGACTTGCTCAATTTCAAAACTACTGATCTGCAAAGTTGGAATTCGCCCCAGGAATGCTTTGGGGATAGAAATCTCAGGAAAGGACGTGTCCTCAAGATGCAGAGCACAGTGAAGCAAAGCCCTAGCGAGAGCAGGATGGAACAGGACTAATTTCCAGAATCGCAGCTGTGTTTTACAGTGTGATCAGGGTTCAGGAGCAGTTTGGGGGATGACTGCAGTTCTGCAAAGGGATGGGAATTGCAGAATCAGAGAATCTCGGTGCTTGACAGGATGATGGTTATCATCCAGCCCTTGCTCCACGAAAACCTAAAAACCCTGCGTAGCATAGTTAAAGCCCAAAGCCAGTGACCTTCTGTGCACTGGTGCCTGTAGACCCCGGGCAGCAGCTGCAGCCATTGGACCAGCACTCATCTTCTTCCTTTGTGAGGGCTGAGATGAAAATAAAGCATGTGGGAGAGGGAGGGTGGGCCTGATACACGAGTCGCTGGGAAAGGCAAGTTCATAAATGGGTTGGAATTAGGATACAAGACGCTTGAGGCCATCTACTCGTTCCTGGTTAATGCTGGAGTGCACCGGGTCCCTGGCTTTCCACACTTGGCTCCAACGACTGCATCTATACGAGCTGTAAATCTGCTGGGGAAGAGCCATTTCAGAGCAACAGACGGGTGTAATGCTTTCTCTAGTTAATGTGCTCGTAAATGGAGTATTCCTGCCACTTGGGCTCATCGCATATTCTCCTTGAATGTGTGGAAAGAACACAGTGAAATGGGCAGAACCATGGCCGGAGCCTCTGGTCAACCAGGGAGCCTGTTCCGGGTGTGGACTCTGTTGTCAGCACCTCGGGCAGAACCCCTGGCGGGGGACCTGCGTGCCCGCCCTGGGTGTGGAGCCTAAGAACTGGAGTCATTCATTTGGGCAGATTCCACGGCAATGGCCTGTGTAATGGTAGGAGTTTGAGGGGTGTGTGTGTGTGTGTGTGTGTGTGTGTGTGTGTGTGTGTGTGCAGAAGCGACACGTTCTCTGGACTTCTGTTGTCTGCACATCAGGTGGAGGGAGGTTGGAGTGGATGACTGCCAAGCTCCATCCCTGTCTAAAATATTATGCCCTGCTCACACATCCATTTGCCTTTGAGCAACAGAGAGCTCCCTTTCCATAAAATAAAAACAATAAACTCTTACCTCGACAGAGCCAATTACAATTGAACATGCTCTTCCACATCCTTTTTGTCCTCAGAGCCTAACAATGGCACTGTGAGATGGGTACCNTTTTCATGATCTACATGCAAAACTGAGCACACTTCCGCGGCTGCTCAACCTCATGGAGAACTTCTAATGTGAAAGGGAAAAATCAAAGCCAATCCAAAGAAATGACGCCCAAAAAACTGGAGTTAGTACTAGATGGAAGTGAAAGTGACAACAAGAACAACACAAAAGTCACATCTCTAGCAAAATGACGGCAGGTATTACCTTCATCTCAGTAGAAGGATGCTACAAAAATAAAAATTTAGAACACACACAAAAATATCTTGTATTAACTAAAAATCAGAGAACAAAAATTGTTTAACTCAATCGACTATTTTGAAGATAAAGATGAAAACAAAGATCAGGCATACGTATGGCATTCGTCTTCTGAAAAGCAGCTCTAGAAGCTAGGAGACAAGGAATTTCTGAATATTCTAAAGAAAAATGAATTTTAAAAGAGGATTGTCGACCCAGCCAAACTACACATTATTTTGATGATGCAATAAAAACTTTCTTCAACACCTCAAGGTTTTCTTTTCCCCTTTGCACCCATCCTCAGGAAGCTCCTGAGGAATTCGTTCCACATGAATAAGAACATAAACGGTGAAAGGGGAAGTTGTGGCATCCGGGGAACAGGGGGTGCTATGCAGAAAGCAGACGAGGGAGTCCCCAGGGGGGTGGGTTAGGGAAGCTCAGAACAACAGTCAAGAGAGCAGCCCTCGCACATGGAAGCAGGGGACCAGGGAGGGTTAGGGAGGCATGGCTCCGAGAAAGCACCCTTATCCGACGTAGTTCAAACCTGTGAAGAAGGACCCATTTCTGCCAGAATGTCTAGCTAAATTAGGATATGCACATAGGTAAATGAAATAATTTGCTGACTATTAACTCCTGGAACAATAAAAATGCGTGAGAATAGACATGACTCAGCTGCTGCACAATTGTAACAACTGAAACCTTGAGTGTTGATTATTCAGGGAGGATGGAGTTGGGGACGCACGTGTGAAAGAGGAGGACTCAAGGGAGCTACATCCCTACCTTCTATGGTTGAAAGTCAAGAGACCTTATCTAAAACCGAAAAAAAAATCAAGATATAGCAGTATAAGCATGAGAATTAGAAATACGGAGTTAAGTGCCAGAAGAAACAGGTATAAATGAGGAGGGTGGTTTCTTTGGAGAAATGGAAATGGTTCTGACTTTGAAGGGAGGCCAATAAACCCCAATTGTCTTCCTCAGTCAAGTTCTGCATCAATTGAAGGTTATGACGAAGGAGCCAGCAGACGGGGAGTAAATCACCTTTGTTACTAACACAGGCTAAGCTGGAGGGGATCATTTGGTGTGAGAACTAAAATGGTTCTGCTGTTTCCTTTTTATTGACCTGTCTCGCAGTCGACACTCTAGAACAATCTGTCAAAGGTGAGTTTGAATCTGCAAAGCCAGACCCTCCTCAGGGTCTGTCACACTGGTCCAAAAGAAGGAAGGGTCTAAGCCCAAATCCATCATGTTTGAGACCTTTAATGGAGCGATTAAATCCATTGAGCAGGATGGAGCAATGGCTCTCGCCACCAGTCAGGTCCCTCGTTTCTTCTTCTTGGAGTGGAATAAGGGCCAGGAGTGTTTGGGGGAAGAATCTTTCTCCTGGAAACCAGAGAAGTGGGGAGCAGGGATCCCCTCTACCAAGAAGGATTAGAGCAAGTAACTTCTGTTTTCATTACAAGCTTTGTAAAACCGTATACAAGTATTATTTTGATAAGAAAAAAATTAAATGCCAAAGTTGGGTTTGGAGAAAAACTTCCAAAAACGAAGTAAATGTTAACTTGGTTCAAAAGATAAACTGGAGTTCTTCAGGCCAAGACATAGGGAAGAGGCGTTTCCTTCTCTCTGAAGAGCCTGCATTAGGACACAGATTTGTGAACGTGCACAGTCTGGGGCCCCAGCAAGGACAGTGTGGCTGGACTGTGTGGTTCCTGGGAGGGAGGAGATGGGGCTGGAGTGAGCTGGGATCAGGTCAAGGTGAGGAAGCACCACGTTTGCGAGATGAGCTGAGCAGCTGGCATTCTATCCCCTCCGCAACGTGTGTGGGGTGGGGGTTGGATATAGGGCATGGTCAGA
This sequence comes from Hipposideros armiger, assembly GCF_001890085.2. Lineage (NCBI taxonomy): Eukaryota > Metazoa > Chordata > Mammalia > Chiroptera > Hipposideridae > Hipposideros > Hipposideros armiger. Next base: position 1,002,336 of record NW_017731630.1, read on the forward strand.
TCTGTATTTTAGAAAGCGCATTTTCCCAGCATTACAGAGGATGGGAGGAGGTGCACAGGTAGACGGCAGGAAGGCGAGAGAGGACAGTGTGGTAATCCTCCAGGTGAGAGGATAATTTGTTCACAGCAGCAGCAGCAGCAGCAG
>NW_017731630.1:1002655-1005986 GCF_001890085.2 Hipposideros armiger
AACCCGGACCTACCAGGACCCTTACCACAGCATCCAGCTTCACCCCACTGCCCACTCAGCCTGGGGAAGCTCTGGCCTTTGCATGGACGGGGTGGCCTGGGGGACAATAAGTGAAGCAAGTTTGACTTCCAATGCCCCACTGCTGAGCTGTATGTCCTGGGACTAGTGACCTGACATGACCCAGCCCCCGCAGGGCTTATAGCAGCGTTGGCCGCAGGGGACACTGGTGGGGCCAAGATGTGCAAACTGCCAGGCACGGCTGGTGCTCTCCACACGTGAGCTGCTGGTACCCAGCCCTGGCAGGCACCCTATGGCCTTGACGTCTGACCGCTGACCTCTGCAGGAGCCAGTCCTGGGATTCATGTCTCTGGAGGTGCCTTTAGAGGTGGTGACCGGCTACAGTCCCTTGACCCTGGGTCCCCCCGCCCCTCCCCTCCGCTCCTGCTCCTGCACGTGTCCTCGCCCCTTCCTCATCTCCCACCGTCCCCAGGCTCCGTCCTTGTCCTTTTTCCATCCACCCTGCAGTCTCTCCATGGTCTCCAGGCCTTTGGGCTCTGAAGTGGGTCCCTATCAAGTAGAATGAAATCCTGGCTCCCGGATGTCTTTCAAGCCCGCTCTCCCTGTTTCCATCCTGTTATCCAGTCTCATTGTTTATCACCTGAATTACTGCATTAGCCGGCTAGCCTGCAACTTGCTGCCCTGGCCCTTCTCCTGCTCCCATCCTCCCGGGGCTGCCCAGAGACACGGTGCTAGAGCCACACCTGGCCTGTGACCATTGCATGTCCCACCTGGACGGTGGCAGGGAACCTCACTGCTGAGCCAACGAGCACTGTGTGAGGACCCTGCTCCGTCTCCCTGCCCCCACCCTGCCACCTTGCCCTCCAGTCTTCAGGCCTCTGAGTACTACGTGCTCCTCCTATGTGCTCTGCACTGGTCGCTCTGGGCCTTTGCACATGCTGTTCCCCGTCAGGAATGCCCTTTCCTTCCTTATAATGCTATTGAATTTCTGCACATTCTCCATGAGCCATTAAATGCTGCCTTCCCAGCAGCCTGCCGTCACTGCTATGCAGACCTGCACCACACCCCACTGTTGGACATTCTCCCCTGGGGATCACCGCCAGCTCGCCATCCCTCCTCCACTGAGGACAAGGAGGCAGTAAGACCCCCCTCTCGTGCTCTCTGCCAACCACCGTGCCCCATGCACAGTCTCTCTGCTGAGGGCAGGCCCACAGTCTAAAGCACTGCCATTGTAGGGTTTCAGGGGGTGTCCTGGGAGAGAGAGTCAGGGCCTAGTGTGCGGGGTGGGTGCACACACCTGCCGAGGTGGAGAAGATGAGCTTCCCTCGCTTGTTTTCCTGGAGTTGGGACTGCAGGTTTTACACCTCGCGTTATCCATGCCTTTCTCTCCTCCTCCAGATTCAAGCTGCCTTCCAGAAAGCAGCTGCTATTAGCTTCTCCCCTGAGCCTTCAAATCCCCCCGTGCTCAGCAAAACCCCCCTCTGATTCAAGCAGCTGTGCTCAGAGCCCAGTCTGCCTTCCGAGCTCGTCAAAGCCCCTCAAAGGGAAGATTAACAGCAGCCGCCCGTCAGTGGTGGCATTGTCACCAGGCACCGCACCAGCCGTGCTTGGCCACTCCGGGCCCCACCAGAGAAGAAGAATTAGAGAATACGGGGCTCATAGAAGCACAGGCTTTCAGAAGTATGGAATCATCAAATCTTCCCCCCAAATCAGCTTAGGGCATTAGAATTTTAAGGATGCATCCGGGGAGCTTAGACTCTTAGAAGTCACATCAAATTTTATTCTGATNGACTCATCCTGCTGCTTTGTCTTGCCACGAACATAGTCAAAGTTTGTGGTAAGTTTAGATCCTAGATCGTAGTGAAGATGTGTCCAATAATTCAACAAAGTTTTACTGAACACTGCTAAGATCTGAACCCTGTGCCAGGTGCAGAGAATACTGTCTAAAATAGTATGCCCTGCTCACATATCCATTTGCCTTTGGATAAACGAACAAGTCACGTCCATCCCTTCACAGAGAATGCCCCAAGTCAAGGACTGGGTACTCATGACCCATGAATGAGGCAGGACATAGTGGACACTTAGCACAGGGAGGCTGGAATCTAGTTGAAGGGTGTTAGGGAAGCCCCCATGGGGAAGGACATTTAGGCCGTGGTGTAAGCAGTGAGGCAGCACTCGCATAGTTCTAGTCTATTCAGATGCTTTCCATCCTTTGAAGACTGCTAGGCTGTGATCTGACTCCCGATTTATGGCTCTAACCAGACAGTAAGCCAATCAGGGTCGCCTTCACTTACTCTGATGAGATTCTAAAGAGAAGACTTGGCTGGGGTTGGGGCTAAAAGCGGGGGTGTGCTGCGTTTGCGCTAGCTCATTAACCAGCCCCCACTGCCTCTGGGGCCCAGTTCTAATCCCCCACCACTTCAGGAATGTCACGCCTTACCAACTCTGACAGGACTAGACTCTGGTGCTAATGGGGGCGTAATTTGGGGGGAAATGCACAATCTGTTAACAACTGGGGCCCCGGTATGTGCTACCAGCTAAAAGGGTGGGCTGCAGAGGGGCATTTGCTGACCTGCAAACACTGCCCCCAAAGACCCTGACGACCACCGGCATTCGCAGGGGTGGGTAGATTGCCCCATTATACACGTGTGGGTGGAACCCTTCCCATCGCCCTTCATGGGCACTTTTTCCAGATCTGATCCTCACAAAGCCCTCTTAGGTAGGTGGGCCATGCATTATTACTTCAGAAAGATAAGGTAACTTGGCCAGAGTGAGGGGTTCTGGACAAGATTTATTTTTTCCTGGCTGACAGTTCAGGTCACGGTTCTCTCTATCAAGATGCTATGATGTGGGGAGACCTGACCTACTCCCGACAGGCCCTCATGCACCTTCATGAAATCTCTCATTTAATGACTCTTGGATACTGGCCTATTGTTGAGGGCAGGGACTCTGCCTCGTGTTTATTTCTGCACATCCAGCACCTGGCTTGGAGCGCACGGGGCCCCCATCAGTGTCTGCAGACAATGAGTTCTGAGGGGTGGCACACCCATCTTTCCAGCCCCAGGGCCCCGCCCAGCACGTGGCAGAGGGCAACCTCAGCTCCTGAGTTCCTCAGTCCTCCCATCTGTAAAATAGGAGGTGGGTTTAGAAGGCCCCAGGAAGCGCCTGCCATGTTAGAAAGTTCCTATTCCTCTTCCCCACCTGTGACTCAGGCAAGTTGCTTACCATCCCTAAGCCTGACTTCTCCATCTGAATAACAGAGAGAATGAAATTACCCCCTCGGGTGAGTGTGATAATCACACACACACAGCAA